>NC_042625.1:7716847-8024347 GCF_901001135.1 Rhinatrema bivittatum
CAACCTTAACTGGAAGTACCCCCTGATATGAGTACCCCCAGGACTGGATTATCTGTGGGAGAGAGAAATTCAGCGGCACCTACCCCAGTACTTCCTGGGCTAGGCATGGACCCAGCTGCCTTCTCTTGGATGGAATTTTTTCCAGGGCCTTCAAGCCTTCATTCAGGCGGTCTGCTACCTCACTGGCCCCTGTCCAGACAGAACCTTCACCGGTAAGCCTTTCCTATCCTACTCCTATCGGCAGATCTTGAGGCATGCCTTGCCTCACCAAGGGTATCCCTGGAAGAGACCCGAACGGCCCAAGGAATCTGGATCCTCTTTTGTAAGACCCTGTAGATGCTGGGAGTTCCTGGGACAGACCCTATGACAGAACCATTCTGATTTCCCTACGGAAAGCCTCTTGCTACTTTCCAGTACTGGAAGCCATCCAGGAGTTGATTGACCTGGACTGGGGCACCCCAGAAGCAAGTTTTAAAGGGGGGACGAGTGTGAGATCGCATTTGCATTTCCCTATGGTGGATGTGCTGGTCTGCATCATTTCAAAGTGAATTATCCCAGTGGAGAGAGGAGCGGCCTTGAAAGATGCACATAATAGTCGGATGGACTCCATCCTTAAACAAGCCTTTGATGCGACAGCAGTGACCTTACAGATTGCTTCTTGTTAACCCATCCTTTTAATCTGACAAGGGCTCTGACCTAGTCCGTACCTCGGACAGAGGAGTGGCCTCAGTGGTAGTGGCCGGAAAACAGCCATGGCTGCGAAATTGGTCAACTGACGTGACCTCTAAGGCATCCCAAAAAATTGCCCTTTAAGGGATCACTCCTCTTCGGAAGCGAATTGGAAAAGGTGAACAGTAAATGGGGTGAATCTCCAGGGCCACGGCTATCAGAAGATAAGAGAAAGCAGTTACAGCACCCCTCACCCATGAGAATTGATCCACGGGCTCCCAACGCTTTCGCCTCTATAGAAACTCGACTTTTCAGAGGTCTCGATCCTTCGGGAGGTCTCAGTCCTTTCGGAATCGACAGTCCAAGAGAGGGGCAGGTTTTGGTTCAAACTCGTCCTGAATCCCCCATCCCCACCCCCCCCAATGAAGTTTGCCGACCTCGGAACTGTTACGTTCTGTTTGTTTAGAACTAGTTAGTGGGTCCTTGGGCTGTGGCAAGAGCTGACTCCGCCCACAAGGAGGAGCCCTGTGGGGACTCACCACAACAGGCGGGGTCTCCAGCAGTGATGGACACTAGAGGCAGTAGTTTATTATACAGCAAGAGAACCCGAGGAGCGGGTTAATAGACTCAGTCCAGAGCAGATGACCTGTAAGCTGGTCTCTCCGGTAGTGGCGCGCAGCACTGGGTAAGCCAGGGAATACTTCCTCTAGATGAAGCTTGTGTAGGTTGTCCCGGTAGTGGTCTGCAGCGCAGGGTAAACCGGGTAATATCTTCTCTCGTAGAGACTTGTGCAGGCTGTCTCCGGTAGTGGTCTACAGAGCGGGGTAGGCCGGAGGCTGGTGGTAGACGTTTGCCCAAGACAGTGTGCATCCGGTAGTGGTCCGCAGAGCGGGATAACCCGAGAATCCACACAGAGAAGGAGGAAGTTGTAGAGCAGATCCAGTACTCACTCTGAACAGAGCAACCAGCTGTAGTGGTAGGCACCATGGAGACCTGAGGTACAGGAGCACTGAAGAGGGTCGTCTGTGGAAATAGGAAGAGACTCACTGGGTTAGAGAAGTGAGGCAAGTAGAGATGGCTCTCTGAGGAGTGGATAGCCCTGACTACAGCAAGGCCCCCAAGGAGGGGTACCTAGATCACTCAGGAGCGCAGGAACAGCGAAGCAAAGTCCAAGAATGGCAGAATTGAGCAGGTTAGGAATCCTTGCTAATTTGATGGTATGCTGGCCCGATGAGATTATATATACGTAGGCAGTGATGTCATGCGGTGGGGACGCTCCCGAGGTTCCCGCCATGACGCGGTTAAGACGGGGGCAGGCGCGCGCATGCCCTAGGTCACCCCAGAAGTAAGATGGCTGCCGGGAGTGCCAGCATCGTCCCGGGAACGCCATGGAGGGGCGGTGTGCAGAAGCCGAGGCGGCCATCCTCCCTAGACTTGGAGCTGCAGGGAAAAAAGAGGTGAGCAGCAAAGGTCGCAGCTGTCTGCGACCGGGCACAACAGGAACGAGGAGATAGGAGGTTGGCTGCCCCTGTTTTATGAGCGGTGGGTCGAGATCACTTCGGACAAATGGGTACTAGATATCATACAAGAAGGATAACCACTGGAGTCTCGTTACTCTCCTCGGGACAAGCCATGATGTCTCCTTACCACTGTCCCTTATCACGTCTGTGGTAAGACACAGATGTGACAGACAGTGGAATCTACCTTGGTGTAAGGGTCCTCAGTTTGAGGGCTCTAATTCCAGTACCTGCGCCTCAGGAAGATACGGGGCATTATTCCATCTATCTCATCATACCCAAGGTCCATCCTGGACTCAAGAGTGTCAACCGACATCTACAAGTAATTCATTTCCACATGGAAACTCTGCGCTTCTTGATAAAGGCTGTACAACCGGGAGAGTTCTTAACCTCCATGGACCTTTCTGAGGCCTACCTTCATAATCCAATGCAGCAAGATCATCATCGTTTTCTTCACTTTGCAATACTGGGCTGCCATTATCAGTTCCGGGTGTTGCCCTTTGGCCTGGCCACTGCCCCAGAGCATTTTCCAAGATTATGGTGGTCGTAGCGGCGGCACTGAGAAAAGAGAGAATCTTGGTGCACCCGTACTTGGATGACTGGATGATCCGGGCGAAGCCCATGGAAGAGAGTCTCCAGGTGACTGCAGAGTGACTTCCCTGTTTCAGGAAGTCGGTTGGGTCGTATGCATGGACAAAAGCAATCTCAAACCCTCCCAGTTCTTGGAATATCTGGGAGTCTGGTTCGGCACCAAGCAGAACAATGTCTTCCTCCTGCCCATGCGGATAAGGAAGTTGAGGTCCCAAGTGCGTCAGTGGATGAACACAATTCGCCCGACAATGTGGAGCTATCTGTATGTCCTCAGTTTGATGGCATCAACCCTGGAGGTAGTACCGTGAGTGAGGACACACATACAACTACTTCAGCGATCTCTGCTGTCACGTTGGAACCTGCTGTCTCAAGACTTTTCGATTTGCCTCCACCTCCCAGTGGAAGTATGCTCTCAACTCCAGTGGTGGCTGTTCCTGCCGAGCTGGCTAGTTCTCACGATAGACGTGAGCCTCCGGGGCTGGGGAGTTCACTGTCAGGAACTGATGGCTCAGGGACGTTGGACCAAGGAAGAGGAGCTGTGGAGCATAAACCGCCTGGAAGCCCTGGCAGTCAGATTGGCGTGTCTATAGTTCAACCACATCCTCCAGAGTCAGGCGATCCGCGTAATTTTGGACAATGAAACAGCGGTAGCCTACATCAGCCGCCGGGGGGGGAAACCAAGCCAGCAAGTGTCACAGGAGATAGAACTCCTTATGGAATGGGCGGAAATACATCTACAGATGATCTCGGCCTCCCACATCACAGGGAAAGATGTCAGAGCAGAGTTTCTAAGCAGGGAGAGTCTGGATCCAGGAGAATGAGCACTGTCGGCCATAGCCTTTCAGCTGGTGGTAGATCGCTAGGGCCTCCCATCTATCAACCTGCGGGTCGCATCTCACAATGCGAATGTTCCCCGGTTCTTCAGTCGCAGAAGAGATCAGTGGTCCCTGGGGATCAGTGGTCCCTGGGATTCAACGCTGCTTACTATGTGCCTTCCCTCCATGGCCCCTGCCGGGCAGGGTCATTCACAGAATCAAACGCCACAGGGGATTAGTCCTACTAGTAGCTCCAGATTGGCCCAGGTGTCTGTGGTATGCGGACATGTGGAGACTCCTGGTAGAAACCCCCCCCCACTGTGCTTACCACCGCCCAGGGACCTTCTTCAGCAAGGACCGGTCCTTCATGAGGATCAGTCTCAATTCTGTCTTACAGTTTGGTCCTTGAGAGGGCTCACCTGATGGAGCGTGGATATTTGGCAGCATTAATTACCACCTTGCTCCGCGCAAGGAAGTTTCTCCATCCTTAAAAATTGATTCTCTTGGCACTGGAGTGGCCGCAATGCCCATGGTTCGCAGATCTGGTATATCTGGCAGTGGACAAACCGTTTTATCTGACTCACTTTCGGTGACTTCTGCGGCAAGGTCCAATATTTTCGGATCGGATCGGGTGGATTGCTTCTATATCACTTTTGAGAGGCGGCAGTTGCGTCTGAAGGGGTATTCAGAAGCAGTTATTGCTACCCTCCTTCAGGCTCTGTGGCCAGCTACATCCCTGGCCTATTCCAGAGTGTAGAAGGTTTTCGACTCCTTGTGTCGTCAGCAGAATTTGGACCCGCTATTAGTTTCCGCCCCACACATTTGGGCTTTTTTGCAGCAGGGCTTGTCCAAGGGGTTGGCCTTTAACTTGCTTAGGGTTCAGGTCTCTGCTCTGGGTTGCCTCCGAGGGAAGGTACAGGGCAGACCTTTGGCTTCCCACCCTGACGTTGTGAACTTTCTAAGGGGTGTTAAGCATCTGCCGCCTCCTCTTCGGAAGGTGTGTCCGGAGTGGAATCTTAACTTAGTGTTGTGGGTTCTCTGCGAGGATCCTTTTGAACCTTTGGCTCAAGCATCCTTGAAGACTCTCACCTTGAAGACTGTCTTTTTGGTAGCCGTTCGGCTAGACAGATCTCAGAGTTGCAGGCTCTTTCCTGCCGTGATTCTTTCCTGTGGATATCGTCTGATGCGGTTTCCTTGCGTACAGTGCTTTCCTTTCTCCCTAAAGTGGTCTCGATCTTTCATGTGAATCAGACGGTGGAGTTACCAGGATTTCCGGAATGGTCCTATGATTCTTCTATGGGACAGGCTCTCTATCTTTTGGATGTGCGACACACGCTGTTGCATTATTTGAAGGTCACCAACTCCTTTTGTTGATCTGATCACCTTTTTGTGCTATTCAGGGGACCAAAAAAGGGGGAGAGAGCGTCTAAAGCTTCCTTGACTCACTGGTTAAAAGAGACTATTTGCTTGGCCTATGTTTCTAAGGGCCGCGCAGTGCCGGTGGGGCTTAAAGCTCATTCCACTCGCACCCAGGCAGCGTCGTGGGCCGAGTCTGTCTTACAGTTTGGTCCTTGAGAGGGCTCACCTGATGGAGCGTGGATATTTGGCAGCAGTAATTACCACCTTGCTCCGCGCAAGGAAGTTTCTCCATCCTTAGCGTATGTGCGGGTCTGGAGAGTATTTGAGGCCTGGTGCAAGGAACGTGGTGTTGGCCCTAGGATGGTCAAAACCCCACTGGTTCTGGAATTTTTACAGGACAGCTTGAATAAAGAGTTGGCCCTTAACTCCCTTGAAGGTCCAGGTAATGGCGCTCTACAGTTTTAGGGGCAAGGTAAATGGAACCCGCCTGATGGCTCATCAGGACATGACCCTTTTTCTGAAAGGGGTGAAGGACCTCTGGCCACCCCCTTTGGTGGCCGGTACCCTTGTGGAATCTTAATCTAGTTTTCTTTTCTGGAGTTTCTCTGACTATGGTTGGTGGTTATCCAGTTCAGAGTTATCCATCCCAGGGGCTTGGTTCGCCCTATTGTTAAATTATCTTGGCTTGGGTACAGGTCAATACTGAGGGACTGCAGGTGGCACTCTCAGATATGTAGCAGTGCCCAAAGGTTTGTCCTCTGCCTCCATCTACTGGTAGGGATGAAGAAACCCACTTGTCTGAACTGATCTGTGGTATTACAGGAACGAAAATTAACTGGTAATAACCAATTTTCCTTTCTGGGAATTACATAATAACATAGTAATGACAGCAAAAGAAAACCAGATGGTCTACCCAGTCTGCCCAGCAAGTTTCTTATAGTAGTAACTGCCGCTCTGTGCAGGTTACCCCAAACCCTATGCTAAGCATAGCAATATTTACAATCTAAACCAAGCGACTGACAAACCCATTACAAAATTGTTTTTACAGGGTGATCAGCCTTCATGATAAATGTTGCTTGAATGCGCTTTCCTTTTTGAACTTGGCTGTAGAAGCAGTCCTGTGCTTTATACCTACTGTCTGCATATCAGTAACCCAGATTGTAAAAGTCGGGGCCTAGCATTGGCTGTCGTCTGAATCGAATTCCTATGTGTTAGGCTGCCCTCTTAATTTAGGCATGCGCCTTCCTGTATGCGGGCTGCATTGAGGCACTCAGTTTTTGGGTGCTCGTCAAGGCACAGGGTTTTATGCTTAAATTTTGGATGCCTGTTTTTTACAGCATGAATTCAGCTGAATGCACACCTTTTTAGTAGCCTGTTAAGCGTACTGACAGACTAATGACGCCTATAGCTAAAAAAAACTTAAGTGCCTTATCTTCTGTGCTGCTTGTCATATTCAGCCATCTCAGCCTGATGATCCCTCTAACTTGTGCCAGTGCTGTTCGGAGGCTCAAGAGAATTGCCTTCGCCTGATGAGGGCCTGGGTAAAGACATGTCAGAAGGAATGCCTGACCTTGGAACTCCCTTAACTGGTACGTCAGCAGGGAAAGGTAGTTCAGTGGGCACAGGACAAGTGCCTCCTGGTTTTGGCATGGATCCTTCTGCCTTTTCTTGGGTGGAATTTTTTCAAGGATTGCAGTCTTCAAGCACAGTCCTCTGCCTGACCAATCTTGCCAGGTCACAAGTGGTGACTTCCCTCATGGCTGGTGCTGCGGTTAAGCACCAAAAAACACCTAGATCAGCAGCCGATTTTCCCAATAGGGACCCAGATAGCAAAGATGATTATTTTTATTGATTTATTTTATGTTTATGATCCTTACTTATTGTTTCATGTTAATGATCCTTAATTAATCTTATTGTTAATTTAATACTGCTTCTTATTAGTAAGTCATACTTTTATATTTTTATTGAATGTTTTAATTTTGCTAGTAGAATAAGAGTAATTTTTATATTATGATTGTATTTTTGCTTTTACAAAGAAACTGTAAACCGTTGTGAAGGTCAACACCAAACATTGGTATATAAAACTTGCTAAATAAAAAATAAAATAGATGATGAAGCTGATCCTTACTCCCTGGAGGATGGGGAAATTCCTCTGCGATTGGAACTGTATAGGACTGTGTTGCAGTTCTGGCTCTGATTTCCCAGACACTAAAGATGCTGGGAGTCCCTGGGGCTGAATCCATGTCTGAGCCAAAGAAAAATCCCATTTTGATTTCTTTGCGTAAAGCCTCTTGTTTTCTCTGTACGTACCCAGATCAGTCCAGACTCCAGGGTTTTACCTCCCTTCCAGCAGATGGAGACAGCAAAATCTTCGCTGAGACTAGCATATACCCTGGTGTGCCACCTGCATTTCTTTGGTATTTCTCTGTCTCCAGCAGATGGTGCTGGTGCAAAACCTGCAGTCTTAGAATAGGTTTCTAAAAAAAAAGTTCAGCTCTACAGGAGTTCCTTCCGAAGGTTGGCAGGTCCTGGTGGGGCCTTCCTTTCTGATTCAGAGGTGGACGAGCAGGGGATTGGTAACCCCTTTTGGTGCCTCAGTCCTTTTCGTCAGTGGAGGGGGAATACTGATGGTGCCAGAACCCGTCCCCCTCTCAGGAGGATGCTTAGCGCATGCTGCCTGTCTTCAAGGAGGTGCTTATTCTTCTTGTTTCTTGGCTTTTATTTGTGCTAAGTCACGGCGGGGCTTTTTGCGGCGGCCTGGGGGGGAGGGGGGGCTGGTCAGCACTCCTTTTGGCGGCACTGTCTCTCTCTTGCACACTTGTTCGTTTAGCAGCGATGCCGCATGGTAGCTGCTGTGCGGCTTGTGGAGAATCACATGCTTGATTCACGCAGGGTGGCCTTTGTTCCCACTGCCTCTCCAGGGGAGAGGGCAGCACAGGAATGCCGGCAGCAGCAGCAGGCTGGCCTCGGGCAGCCACAAGATGACGATTCAGCAGGTGACCTTTTCCCGGGTTCAGCAGGAGCGGTGGCAGTCTTGAATTCTTTTCAGGTGGCAACTGAGAGGGCAGCAGGAATGGGAGTGCTTCCTCCACCACTCTCATCGGCCGTTGGAAGACCCACAGAGGCCCAGGTGGCCTGGGAACCTCTGGAGAAGAGGAGGATGATCCCTTGGAGCAGGATCCTGAAGAACCGGAGGGGTTTTTGCCGGATTTTGTGCTGCTCTTGCACAGGGCTTATCTAGCCAGGAGAACCGCAGGGCGGCCCCTTCCTAGGCTTGGGGACCTGCAGGGACTTCGGCAGGTCAAGCAGCCCAAGCGCATGTGAAAAGGTGAGCCAACCAAGGTTTGGCAAGTTCTGGACCAGGCGGCACTGTCTGTGGCTACAGATGAGACCTCGGGGGGGGGGGGGGTGGTGTTGGATATCGATGACTCTCCAACAGTGGACCCTCCGGACATAGGTGCTTCCCCAGACCTTCGAGACCTGGATGAGGGGAGGGACCAAGCCCCAACAGTTGAAGGGGATAATCCTAAGGTGGTTCACCTCTTCCACAGAGAGAGGAGTTGTGTCCCCTGATAGCACAAATGTCCTTAAGGAGCTAGATATTAAGGAACCTAGTGAAGAATCTGGTCATAAGGAGGTGGACACGGTCATGGAAGGTTTAAGAAGCCCCGCTAAGGCTTTCCCGTTCCATAGGTCCGTGAAGAAGCTGGTACTCCAAGAGTGGGGAAACTCCGGATACCAGTCTGAAGGTTGGCAGGGCTATGGATGTTATATCTGCTGCCAGAGGACACTTTGACTTTGTTATGGATGCCTCAGTGTCGGCTGTCACCAAGACAATGACTATCCCGGTGGCTGGTTCTGTTGTGCTTAAGGACATGCAGGATAGGAAGTTGGAGGTCTATCTCAAAAATATATTTGAGGTGTCTGCTCTGGGTATTTGAGCTGCGGTATGCAGCAGTTTGATGCTTCATGCTGGTTTATGCTGGGTTCAGTGGTTGCAGTCTGAAAGTACAATGTCAGAGTCAGAAGCAAAACAGGCTGAGCAGCTGGCAGTCATGGTGGCCTATGGAGCAGATGCGTTATATTACCTCATTAGAATGTCCTCACGAACTATGTCAGCAGTGTCTGCCAGACAATGCCTTTGGTTGTGGATGTTTAGTCTAAGTCCCAATTAGCTGTTAGGAGAGGACTTAGAGGAGCTTGTGAAGCATCTGGGCAAGAATGATGCATAAGCTGCCAGAGGATAAACTGAAGAGCACCAAAGGTACCTTCTCACTTCCGGCTAAATCTGTGTTTTCGTTCGAATCGACTACAGGAGGAGCCCAGAGGCAAGGATATGGCAGGCATCAATTTTGGGGCCAGTCCTTTCGAGGCCGAAGGCTGAACAGGAATGGTTCTGGTCAGGGGCCCTTGGGTCCCAAGTCCACACAATGAATCGAGGCTGATCCATTCCTTGGTGCCAGCTGTAGGGGATCGGCTGACTACTTTTCTACGAGGAGTGGGCCAAGATCACCACGGATTAGTAGGTCCTAAATATGATAAGGCAAGGTTACGCTTTAGAATTTGTTCGCCTGCTAAATGATGTGTTTATGGAGTCTCCTTGCACGTATGCAAATAAAAGACAGGTGAATCGGGAGACCATCGCCTGTTTACAGAGGCTGTGAGCCATCATTCCCGTTCACATGGAGGAAAGGGGAGCGGGAAAGGTACTCCATTTATTTTGTGGTCCCATAAAAGGAGGGGACCACCTGCCTGATCTTGGATTTGAAGAAGGTGAACGCGGCTCACAGCATCCCTCTGTTTCGGATGGAAACCCTACGTTCCATGGTTGCCACCGTGCGCAAAGGGGAGTTTTTGGCCTCTCTAGATTTGACCAATACTTACTTGCACATAGCAATCCGACCGGATCATCAAAGATTTCTCCGGTTAATGATGCTCTGGTCCCATTTGTGCTCTACCTTTTGCCTGGCAGCAGCCCCAAGGACTTTCACCAAGGCGATGGTCGTGGTGGTGGCAGCTCTCAGGAAAGAGGGCATTCTGGTTCCCCTATATCTTGATGATTGGCTTATTCGGGTGAAGTCTGAGGCCCTTTGCAGTCAGACAGAGGCAGTGATACTGCGGCAGCTAAGGTCTCTAGGTCGGGTTGTGAATCTGTCAAAGTCAGTTGACCCCTTCTCAGCTGGAGTTCCTAGGGGCACATTTCGACACCAGGATTGGGAGTTTTTCTTACTGAGGAGTGGATCAACAAGCTGCAGAGGCAGGTTCGCAAATTGTTGGAGGTGGAGGTTCCCAGGATCTGGGATTACCTATAGGTTCTTGGTTCCATGGCTTCCATGTTGGATTTGGTGCCTTGTGCATTTGCTCATATGAGGCCGCTGCAGGGTGCGTTGCCTTCTCAATGGGATCTGTTGTCTGTTGTCTGAGCAGTTTCATCTGTGGTTACCTCTGACGGAAGCAGCCAGGTCAAGTGTCTCATGTCTCATATCTTCTATCGTTTACCTGTGTGAATTAATAACCTGTCCTTTCTCTTCCTTCTCAGCCAAGTTCTTATCACCCTGTTATATGTAACTGCCTTTTCAGCACCATTGTTATAGTTATGTTTACTATGCACCCCTGTTCTATGTGAACCAGCATGATGTGACTGCTGTCTCGAATGCCGGTATATAAAAATCTGAAATGAATAAATAAATAAAATGGTGGCTTGGGCCATGACCATTTGGACAAGGGTGTAGCCTTGGAGATTCCGGACTGGATGGTGGTTACAACCGACACCAGCCTCTCCGGGGGGGGGGCGCTGTGTCACACAGTTGGCGCAGGACCGGTGGTGACCAGAGGAGGCGTCATGGCCCATCATTTGTTTGGAGATGAGAGCAGTGCACCTCGAGTCACAAGCTTTTCTGCCCCTGGTGCATGGGTAGCCAGTAAGGATTTTGTCGGACAGTGCAACAACTGTGGCTTATGTCAACTGGCAAGGAGGGACCAAGAGCCGAGCAGTGGCTCAGGAGGCCCAGGAGCGGTTCACTGGGTGGATAGAATCTGGAGTTATTAGCAGCCTCCCACATAGCTGGGCAGATTGATTCCAGGGAGTTGAAGTTGTTGGATGAGGCTTATCTGTCTCAAATGAGGAACTCCCTGCTTTGACTTGATGGTGACCCAAGGAAATGCCAAGGTTCCGGCCTCCTTTAGTCACAGGAGAGAATGCGGGGTGGAAGGATTCGAAGCCTTGGTTTTCCCGTGGCCACAGGAGGTTCTTCTGTATGTGTTCCTGCCGTGGCCGCGTGTTGCAGCGAACAGAGATTCATCTGGGAGAGATGATTCTGGTTGCGCATAGAGTATCCGAGCTGCAGGCCTTGTTTTGCTGGGAGACGTTCTTTCCAGGGCCAGAGGAACCACTAGGTGAGCTAGCCCTGTGCCTAGGGTGCTGAAATTTAGGGGGCACCGCCGCCGCTCTCGGCCACTTCAGGCGGCAGAATTTTGAAAGGGCAAAAAGTGCCCCTTCAAAATTCTACCCAGCCCCCGCCTCACCCTGCTCCCCCCCCCATCGTGACACCCTCCTGACGCCCCCCTTGTGATCCATCGGAGGGCCCGGGAGCAATCTGCCGCTCCCGGGACCTCGGCTGCCACTAACCAAAATGGCACCGGTGGCCTTCAGCCCCTACCATGTGACAGGGGCTACATCACATGGTACGGGCTGAAGGCCACCGGTGCCATTTTGGTTAGTGGCAGCCGACGACCCGAGAGCGGCAGATCGCTTCCGGGCTCCCCACTGGACCAGGTGTTTTGTGAGGTTTTTTGGGGGGGGGGGGGGGGTAAGGTTGGGAGGGTGAGGGAGTGGTGGCATGTGGTCCCTGCCCTAGAGTCGGGGCTGTGACCGGGGGCGGGCTGGTGGCAGCACGACGGGGGGGGGGGGGGGCCAGCGCAAGGCTTGAAGGTACCTAGGGTGCCGAATCCCCTTGCACCAGCCCTGGTTCTTTCGAGACTCCAAGGATCATACAGCTGCACACTGTTCTTTCCTTTTTGCGAAATGTGGTCTCAGATTTTCACTTGAATCAGTCCATTTTCCTGCCGACTCTGGATAGGGGGAGAGATGTGGAGGAATACCGCCTATTGCAACCCTTGGATGTTAAGGTATCTGGAGGTTTCTAGACTTCTCAGGAAGACAGATCTCTTGTTTGTCCTTCACGAAGGAAGTAAATAGAACAAGCCCGCTTTGCGGGCTACAATAGCTCGTTGGATTAAGGAGGTACAGCCACATATGTGGACACTGAACAGCCGTTGCCTAGTCAGGTTAGGGTTAATTGCCCTAGGGCTCAGGCAGTGTCATGTGCAGAAGTTAGATTATGTCCCGTCTACATTTGCCGAGCTGCGATGTCTTCCTTGCACACCTTTTCCAGGTATTATCATCTGGATGTGCAGGCCCGGGAGTACTCATCCTTTTCATGTGCGGTTTTGACTGGACTGCGGGCAGCCTCCCGCCCCATCCCACTGGTTCTGGATTTATCTGTCTGGATGCTAAGAAATAAGAAATTACTACTTACCTAAATTTCCTTTTCTTTAGGAAAGACAGATGAATCCAGCAACCCGCCCTTGTGCCATGGTCCTCCTGTTCCAGGTAAGTGTTAATCCAATCCCTAGACTAGTGTTAATTCATTCTTTGTCTGAGCTCAGTGATTCCTGTTGGCTGAGTATAGAATGGTTATCTGTTATTAATCAAGTCTTTTAGTCTGTCCACAGTTGGCTTTTACAGAGAATAATGGCAGGCTGATGTTACTGCAGTGGTGTGTATATATATATTGTGATGTCAAGTTTGCTCTGTCTCCATCTGCTGGTAGAGGTGCATAACCCACTGGTTCTGGATTTATCTATCTGACCTAAAGAAAAGGAAGTTATCAGGTAAGTAATAATGTTTCCTTTTCTCTGTCTACAAGCAGGATGAATTAGCTACACAAGTGTGGGATGTCATCCAGCAGCACCAACACAGTCTGAGCTTGGGTTTTCCTGAGCATGCACCGGACTTCTGTGTAGTCACTTCCTCGTGATTTTCCTCAGTCTATTTTTGCCTGTACTATTGCCCGGACGTGGTTTTTTAGTGCTCAGTTTTTTTTCTTACTGTGGAAAATTTCTTCTCTTGTTTTCATTCAAATTCTTTCCTTTTTAACTGTTTCCCTCTGTTCCCCTGTTTAAAAAGTTTGATCTTGCAAGCTGTTAGTTCACCATACTAGTTTTAAAAGGTGCCCCTATGGTTGTAAGATGGCCTCTGAAAACACCTACTTAGAGTGCTACTGCTTTCTGGGTCCAGATCATGATATTCTATATGTCGAGTGAGATGCCAGAGGAGCTTAAAGATGAGATCTCTCATATCCTCTCCTTTGGATTCGCCTATATCTCCAAAGAAAAATGGCCAAGGAGATTTCACAGGCCCGAGCCCCTTCTGCTTCAGGAAAATGACCCTAGGAACTGAGTCCTGCTTCAGGGCCACTGAGAGGGAGACATGCCATTGGAACCATCCTTCAATAAAAGGTTTTATCCTGCAGTATAGTCATCTTTGGCACAGAAAGCAGCTGCTACACAAGTGAATGGCTAGCTGACTATATATCACACTGCTACAGTCTAGCATGATTGCAGTTAAATATAATAAAAGCACATAAAGTCAGAGCAATGGCAACATCAGTGGTCCACCTCTGCTCACTCTGCATTGAAGTGTGTAAAACTCCAACATGGTTGTCCATTCATACATTTCCATCCCTACTGTTGTCTAGACCAGTGGTTCTCAACCTTTTTTCTGTCTGGAAATACTTGACAGATGGTTCTCACATGCGTGACACACTGAACACATGACCATCATGGGCCTAAATGTAAACATATACTCAGTATCTACAGGATCCACCCTAACCCCCCAACAATGGCTACAGAACAGAACTAGGACATTCCCCGTTCAATTTACCATACAAAAAAGATATTTCTGGTGTCTTCTCAGAAATATACACTCTCTCCTACCAGGTGCAATAGCCCTCCTTATGAAAAAACAGTAATTTACTACCAATGCATGTTCTATTGAGAAAACACAACAAATAATATTGATACAAATGCCTACATGCTAGTAAAATACTTCACCTCTGTCACACACATAGAATCAACCTTCACCAAGTACAGAAAGACCACAAATTACAAATATGGAAACAGAAACTGGAATGGAAACCCAAAAAAGCCACTCTGCATTCTGTGCAAAACAGAATTCCCTGTACGTACCAGGATCAGTCCAGACTGGGTTATGCCTCCCTTCCAGCAGATGGAATCAGAGAGAAGCTGAAAAACACCCCCTAGGTTAACCTGATGTGCCACCTGCGATCCCGCAGTATTCTCTGGCTCCAGCAGATGAGAGGATGGCATAACCTGCGGTCCTGATCATTATTAGTATTTAATGATTCTCGAATAGTTATTAGGCACAATTAGTGTCTACCCTTATTCCTCTGGCTAGATCAACTTACTGTAAGTTTAAAAAAAACAAAACTTTTGTCATCGTTTTGAACTCCCTCCAGGCAGGCAAAGCTAGGCAGTGCCTACAGCCTCTGTAGCCTGAGAAATTTGCCCTTGCCCGGTGACTAGGGGGGGAGATTTACCGGTAAGCCGGTCCCTCTCCCCCCTCTTCGACAGACCCAGAGGCGTTCTCATTCCTCTGGTAGGTGCTGTAGTTGCAGGGAAGCTGATTCCCCTGCTCGGTGGCTGACTGACACAAAAAAAAAAAGAAAAGAAATCTAACAAGAGAGATTTCTCCCTCACAAGGTAGTTTTTTACTTACTGTCATCAGCCCTAGCCTGCCGCTATTCTCCCGGGCCTCCGGACGGGGTGGAATTCTTCACTCTCCTGCGCTTGTTTTTTTCGGTCGTTTGCCATGCCACACAGGACCCGTTGTGAGGCCTGTGGTGAGCCTTCGTTGCAGCTCTCCCGCAAGGGCCTCTGCTCCCGATGTATTCCAGGGGGCGAGGGGCCCTTGCAGCGGCCAATTTCGCGCCCAAATTTGGCCCTGCCGCGCTCCCGCAGCGCCGGAGCCAGTCAGCCCGTTCAGAGGCAGAAGCCTGCCCCACTCCCGCTCGGCGCAGGAACGGCGGCTCTTGCCTGCTTCAGGTCCCGATCTTTAGGACTCGGAGGGAGGAGATTTCCCTCCGCTTTCCCCGCCTGCTGTGAGCCCACAAAGGCCGCATTTTACACAGCCTGCCTTGACTCCACCTCCAGCTTTGCCTTCGGACCTGGCTCCTCCCGCGGGAGGGGGGGCCTTAAAGCAGCAGCACCCGTTTTCCTCCCAGTTTGTCTTGCTGCTCCACAAGGCATATATGGAGGCTGAGGCTGACTGGGAAGCACAGCCTCCTCCTGCAAAGAATTTCAGGCTGGCGGGGGACCAGGGACCTGTTGGCTTGCGGCTTCCCCGTCCAGTTCCTACCGAGGAGCTACCAGCTCCTGCCATACCCCCGGATCCCGTGATCCCGGACCCCTCCACAGTGGATTTGAGCAATGATGTGGATAGCGCTGCTCCGGTGGAGGGTGATGATCCGCAGATACTCCGCTTATTCAGCAAGGAGGAACTGGACCCTCTAATTCCACATGTACTGCAAGAACTAGATATTCCGGCTCCTGAGCCAGGGATGGATTCTTCCTTGGGCGATCCAGTATTATCCGGTTTATGGTCTCCTCTAACCTTTCCTTTACATCCAAAACTTTTCCATATTATGTCCCGAGAATGGGATGCTCCGGAAGCCTCTTTGCGAGTTAGCAGGGCATTGGAAAAACTTTACCTGCTACCAAATGAGTCCTTGGAGTTCCTCAGGGTTCCTATTTATTTATTTATTTAGTTAGTTATTTAAAAACTCTTCTACACCGTCAAGTTAATTCACTATCACAACGGTTTACAGAAAGGCACAATAAGAAAAAACTATAATTGGTATAGATTACAAATTATACATGTGCCAACATAGAACGGTAACATATTTTAATAAGAAAAGACTGTGTGTTAATTAAGGCTTATATGTCAGTTGAAAAACTGTTAAGCGGTTCAAATCTAGCGTTAATATACAATTGGAGATATTAGAGGAAAAAAAATGATTACTTGGTGCGTTGTCATCTTTCAACTGTTTTTCTCCTCTTTGTCTTTATAGAAAGCTTGTTTAAAAAGCCAGGTTTTCAGACTAGTTTTAAATAGTTCCAAATTTCTCTGCAGCCTTATTTCGAGTGGCATGGAGTTCCATAGAACAGGTCTAGCCAGCGAAGGTGCTCTCTCCCTTACCTGAGTGAGGCATGCTGATTTAACAGAAGGAATAGTTAGTAGTGCTTTATTGGCAGATCTAAGGTTTCTGTGTGGTACATGTACACACATTGCTGTGTTAAGCCAGTCAGCCTTTTCATCATGGATTAGTTTATGAATTATACACAATGCTTTATATTGTATTCTTTGTTCAATTGGAAGCCAGTGTAGTTCAGCAAGTGTACCTGTGATGTGGTCTCTCTTCTTTTTGCCTGTCGAAATTCTAGCAGCGGAATTTTGCAATATTTGGAGTGGTCTAATAGTAACTTGAGGTAGCCCTAATAGCAGAGAGTTACAGTAGTCTGTGCTCGCGAATATCATTGCCTGTAGGACTGTGCGAAAATTATTCAGTGTTAGCAGGGGTTTCAGTCTTCTAAGGACCATTAGTTTGGCATAACCTTCTTTTAATTTCTGTGAAATGTGTTGTTTCATGTTAAGCTCAGGGTCAATTATTACCCCTAGATTCTGTACTTCCCTAGAGTCCTAAGATGGACTCGACAGTCACGGCCATAGCTAAGCACACCATCATTCCGGTGACCGGAGGGGCATCTCTCAAGGATCTCCAGGATAAGAAGCTGGAGGTTTTGCTCAAGCGCATATTTGAGGTTTCAGCGCTTGGGGTGAGGGCAGCCGTCTGTAGCAGCCTTATGCAGAGAGCTACCCTCCGCTGGATTCAACAGTTGCTCACCACTCAGGACCTTCCTCAGGGGGAGGCTGAACAAGCAAACCACATGGAATCGGCGGTTGCCTATACGGCTGATGCTTTGTAAGATCTTCGCACCTTGGCTCGGACTATGTCCTCAGCAGTTTCTGCAAGAAGGCTTCTGTGGCTGACGTTTCTTCC
This sequence comes from Rhinatrema bivittatum, assembly GCF_901001135.1. Taxonomy (NCBI): domain Eukaryota; kingdom Metazoa; phylum Chordata; class Amphibia; order Gymnophiona; family Rhinatrematidae; genus Rhinatrema; species Rhinatrema bivittatum. The sequence continues at coordinate 7,733,939 of NC_042625.1, forward strand.
AAATCCCAACTGGGATCCTTTCCTTTCAAAGGGAAACTGTTGTTTGGGGACGAGCTAGAACATCTGGTTAAGAACTTGGGAGAAAACAAAGTCTACAAGTTGCCTGAGGACAAGCCCAGATCGTCTCGTCTTTTTGGCGCGTTCCGAGGTCATTTTCGGGGTCAGCGCCGTTTACATACAAGCAGGGGATCCTCTGTTGCTCCTCGACATACATCAGCGAGGTCTCAGTTCTGGGCTCATTCCTTTCGTGGTAGGCGGCCCCAGCGCGATGGCACATATCATGGTTTCGCTTCCAACAAGTCTTCCCAATGAAGTTGCGTTGACCCATTCTTCCGTTCCGGAGATCGGGGAACGCTTCTCTTAGTGTTTGGGTAATTGCCAGGTTCTTGTGGCCTGGTTTTGGCCTCTGTTGGAAACAGGATGCTGGGCTTGATGGACCCTTGGTCTGACCCAGCATGGCAATTTCTTATGTTCTTATGAGTGGGTCAAGATCACTTCGGATCAGTGGGTCCTCGATATTATAAATCACGGTTACGCTTTGGAATTTGCTCGCCCTCTTCGGGATCTCATCTTGGTGTCCCCTTGCGGGTCTCAGCAAAAAAGGCGGGTAGTTCTTCAAACCCTGTCTCGATTACTGGTCCTGGGGGAGATTGTTTCGGTGCCACAGGCTGAGCATCAGACCGGTCGTTACTCCATTTACTTTGTGGTCCCCAAAAAGGAGGGCTCCTTCCGGCCAATTTGGACTTAGTCAAAAAAGCGTTACGAATACCTCTGTTTCGGATGGAGACTTTGAGATCCGTAATTGCGACCGTCCACAAAAACGAATATTTGGCTTCTTTGGATCTGACGGAAGCTTATCTGCACATAGGAATCCGTGCCCACCATCAGAGGTTTCTGCGGTTCCAGGTCTTAGGAGAACATTATCAGTTTCGCGCCCTTCCCTTCGGACTAGCGACGGCTCCGCGAATTTTCACCAAGGTGATGGTGGTTGTGGCAGTGTGCCTTCGGAGGGAAGGGATTTTAGTTCATCCATACCTGGACGACTGGCTCATCCGAGCGAAGTCGGAGACAGTTTGCAGACTGGCGGTCCAGTCGGTTGTACAACGCTTACAATCCCTAGGCTGGGTCGTCAATTACAACAAGAGCCAGCTGGTGCCGTCTCAGGAGTTGGAATTTCTGGGAGCCTGTTTCAACACATCGCTGTGCAAGGTTTTCCTACCCAGCCTCAGGATGGAGAAGTTGATGTCCCAAGTCAGGCGCCTGTTGGCCCTGCCTTTGCCCACAGTGTGGGACTATTTACAAGTTCTTGGTTCTATGTTGTCAGCTCTGGAGCTGGTTCCTTGGGCCTTTGCTCATATGAGACCTTTACAGAGAGCATTGCTCTCCCGTTGGGATCCCAAATCAGAGGAGTTCCACTTGCCCTTACCCCTGCTGGAACCAGCCAGGGCTAGTCTCGATTGGTGGTTGATTCCGGATCACTTGCTTCAGGGCATGGACTTGGAGAATCCTCAGTGGGCAGTCGTGATGACGGATGCCAGCCTCTCCGGGTGGGGAGCAGTTTGTCAGTCCCGATCAGCACAAGGTCAGTAGACAACTCAGGAAGCCAAGAGGGCCATCAATCGATTGGAAACCAGGGCAGTTCACCTAGCTGTATGCCATTTTCTTCCCCTGGTCAGACACAGGGCAGTACGGATTCTATCCGACAATGCGACCACCGTGGCTTACATAAATCGTCAAGGAGGTACAAAGAGTCAACCAGTCGCCACCGAGGCAGACAGATTGATGGTATGGGCAGAACGCAGTCTGGCCAGTCTTGCAGCGTCTCATATAGCCAGGGTGGACAATGTCCAAGCGGATTTTCTCAGCCGACAACACTTAGATCTCGGCGAATGGGAACTGTCCGCGGATGCGATGGCCCTTGTGATCCGTCGGTGGGGGCTTTCCCAGCTGGATTTGATGGCGACTCGATTGAATGCGAAGGCAGCTCGCTTCTTCAGTCGCAGAAGGGAACACAGGTCCTTCCATGGCCTCCCGACATTCTTCTCTACGTGTTTCCCCCCCATGGCCACTGGTGGGAAACGTTCTACGGCGAATAGAATCTCGCCGAGGACTGGTTCTGGTGACTGGAGTGGCCGCGACGACCATGGTTCGCACACCTGATCAACCTGGCGGTGGAAGGTCCCTTGCGCCTCTGTCATCTGCCAAACCTCCTCCGGCAGGGCCCAGTATTTTTCCATCAGGCCGATAGCTTCTGTCTAGCGGCTTGCCTTATGAGAGGAGACAGTTAACCGCCTCCGGGTAGCCCTTCTTTTTTATTTCCACTCTTCTCCGCGCTCGAAAAACTTCTATGTCTCTTACCTACGTTCGGGTGTGGAAGGTCTTTGATTCTTGGTGCAGTAGGTTTGGTGTGTCCCCACGGCAGACCGCTATTGTCCATATTCTTGCCTTCTTGCAGGACGGTTTAAAGAAAGGTTTGGCATCCAGCTCGCTCCAAGTGCAGGTAGCGGTTTTGGGTTGTTTTCGGAGTAAGGTTGATGGTGTTCCATTGCTACTAACCCAGATGTGGCACGATTCTTGAAGGGGGCCAAACACTTAAAGCCACTAGTACTCGCGATCTGTCCGTCATGGAGTTTAAATTTGGTTCTCCATGGTCTCTGCGCTTCTCCTTTTGAGCCTTTAAAGAGGGATACGCTTAAGATGGTTTTTCTCGTGGCTATCTGTTCGGCTAGATGGGTTTCGGAGCTTCAAGCGTGGTCTTGTAGAGAGCCTTTTCTGCGCATCTCTGACTCTGGGGTTTCACTTCAGACAGTGCCTTCCTTCCTACCGAAAGTAGTATCGGCTTTTCATGTCAACCAGTCAGTTGAGTTACCGGCATTCTCAGATGAGGATAGGAATTCCCCTGAAGCTCAGGATCTGAGGAGATTGGACGTCCGCAGAGTCCTCTTGCGGTACTTGGAGATAACTAATCCTTTTCAATTGTCTGATCTTCTTTTTGTCTTGTGGAGCTGTCCTAAGAAAGGGACTAAGGCTTCTAAAACTACTATTGCCTGCTGGTTGAAAGACGCTATTGCTTCAACTTACATATGTCACTGGCAACCAGTACCGGATGGTCTAAAGGCGCATTCCCTTAGGTCACAAGCAGCATCCTGGGCAAAAAGCCAATGTGTGTCGCCCCAAGAGATTTGCAGGGCGGCCACTTTGAAATCTTTGCACATGTTTGCTAAGCATTACCGTTTGGATGTCCGGGATCCGAAGGTGGATTCTTTCGGCAGCAGTGTGCTTCAAGCGGGACTCTCAGGGTCCCACCTCTTTTAGGGCAGCTTGGGTACATCCCAGCAGTCTGGACTTTTCCTGGTACGTACAGGGAAAGGAAAATTGGTTCTTACCTGCTTAATTTTCATTCCTGTAGTACCAAGGATCAGTCCAGATGCCCGCCTATATGCAGGAGAGTCCACTCAGCTATTTGTTCCTTTTCTCTTTGCAGATTTTTCGAAGATTGCACACATATACGACATTGTTTTTTGTCCCAAGCTATAGTTTTTTATAAGGTTAATCTTTGGCTTGATCTAGTCATTGGTTGTTAAATTTTACTTCATTCTGCTTTGATATTCATTATATTGAGGGATCGCAGGTTGCACACCAGGTTATTTAGGGGGTGTTTTTCAGCTTTTCTCTGTCTCCATCTGCTGGAAGGGAGGCATAACACAGCAGTCCGGACTGATCCTTGGTACTACAGGAACGAAAATTAGCAGGTAAGAACCAATTTTCCTATATAGCATCTAACAGACTTCCAGGATCTGCAATAATGTACACAAACTAATGCGCACAAAGTAACACCTGCATTATGGAACTCAAACAGTAATAACCCTACCTATGAAAAGGCAGCATTGCAAAAATTACACCAGACCCTAAACACCAATAAACCTCCTATTAGGAAAACAGAATAAGCCAAGCTGCTATAAATCCCTACCAAGAAACTACAAGCTTGCAGAACACCCTTAGCTGGGTCACACACGCAGAACCAGACAGACCCTCACCAAATACAGAATAAAGTGACCATAAAGCTAATGTTTTTGTTTTTGTGTTGTTGCACTGCATACAGAGTTTGGCTTCTTGATGTTTCCAGTTCTGTTTTTGTCTCCAGTTTTCTATTTATACATTCCTTGAGAAATATAAAATAATTCTAAAACTAGAATATAATAAATGTTTCAAAATAACTGATAAATAGAATAACATTCAGTCATTAAAAATTCTCCAAACACCAATAAAATATTTATAAAAGCAGACACATCATATAATACCCAATAATTAAAATGGCAGTCAATCAAGAAAGATAAACTTAAAAAGCCACCTTTACTTACCCTCTCCAGTAACTCTCCTACTCCTTTCCTTTGTAGGCCAATAGCACATACCAGAAGCAGCAAGGGCTGCTGAAGCTCTGTCGTCATGCTCTTCTTTCTTAGGGCCCATGACTAGTCTATTTCACACACACACACACTTTCTCTCTCTCACACACCAGTCATCTCCCTGACCAATCTCTCTCTCTCATACACCAGTCACCTCCTTGACCAATGTCTTTTTCTCTCTCACACACCTACCAGTCACCTCCCTGACCAATCTCTTTCTCTCACACACACATGCACACACCAGTCACCTCTGACCAATCTCTTTCTCACACACACACATTCTCTCATACACTTACACAACATGCTGGCTCACTCTCTCTGTCATTCACCCACCCCCACCGCACATGGCAGCTACAGCACAAGGAAGCCGGTATGCTGCTATTAAAAGCAGAGTCCCGACAAGCTAGAAACTGCAGCAGGAATAACTTCCCTGCCCTGCAGTGGTAAGAAGGCAGCACTCACCTGATTGCTTGTGCTGCTATCACAGCACAGAGCAGTCAGCCTAGAATGTAATTTTATGTTTTTTCTTCACCCCAGCCTTTTATTTTTTTTTTGCAGTTTATTATAATTTTTATGTTTTCTTGCTGGTGTCACGCTGGCAAGAGAAGGGGAGGTCGGTGGGGGCGGGCAGCAGCACTAGCTCCTAGCAAAGATCTTCAGCTCCGGGCAGCCGATGGACGGCTTTCCCCAACAGCCGCACGGCAGGAAATCCTGGCAGCCACATTCTCAGCTGACTGCTCTGGGTCAGGATGATCGCAGCACAGGCAAACTGTTGAGTGTAGCAAGGCTGGGGAAAGTCTTGGGATGTGATTGCCTTTTCTTCTTACCGCGTGCCCGGTAAACATCACTTCCTCTTCCAGGCCACAGGAGCGGGAAGAAGAAAAGGTCATGTTCACCAACACTGCTGCTGTTCCCCCTCGGGGCTTGAATGTGCTGATAGCCCGAGCAGGAACAGCAGCAGCGTTTGTCTCGCTGAGGTGAAAGGGGGGGAAGAGCAGCAAGTGCGCGACACACCTGCCGGTGCTTTGCGACACACTGGTTGAGAATCACTGGTCTAGACGGTATGTTTGGGCAAGCTACACTTCAAGGATTTTTCAATTAATCAGTTCCTCCACCATACTACTCTCTAGTGCAGTGGTTCTCAGCCTTTTTTTGGCCAGGATACACCTGACAGATGGTTCTCACATGCGTGACACACTGAACATGTGACCGTCATGGGGCTATATGTAACATACAGTCTGCGTCCACGGGAACCCCCTTGACCTCCAACAATGGATGCAGAGCAGAACTAGGGCATTACCCTTAGAACTCACCATGCAAAAAAAAGATATTCTGGTTCTGATGACATCTCAGTAAAAGCAAAACAAACTCCCTTTTACTACCAGGCACAATAGCCCTCCTTATGAAAAGGCAGTAATTTACCACTAATGCATATCCTTTTGAGAAAACACAACAAATAAGATTGATACAAACGCCTACATGCTAGTAAAATAGCTCACATTGGTCACACACACAGAATCGACCTTCAAGTACAGAAAGACCACAGATTATAAGTATGGAGACAGAAACTGGAATGGAAACCCAAAAAAGCCACTCTGCATGCAGTGCAAACCTGGAGAAATGGAAAGAGAAATATAGCACCTAACACAGTCCCAGGATCTGCAATAATGCACAGAAATTAATCCGCACAAAGTTACACCTGCTTTATGGAACACATAACAACCCTATCTATGAAAAGGCAACACTACAAATATTAAATCGGATCCTAAACACTAATTCACCTCCTACTAAGAAACAGAGCAAGCCAAGCTGCTATAGATCCCCACACAGAAATAATTGTAAAACTATATTAAGAAATGTTCAAAACAGCTGATGAACAGAATAAGGTCAAAGAATTAAAACTCATAAAAATTATTAAAAATTGTCCAAATATCAATAAAATATTTCAAAACAGCAGACACATCACATAATACTCAATAATTAAAATGGCAGTCAATCAAGAAAAATAAACTTAAAATGCCACCTTTACTTACCCTCTCCAGCAACTCTCCTACTCCTTTCCCTTGAAAGCACATACCAGGAGCAGCAGCGGCTGCTGAAGCTTTGTCCTCAATGTCCTCTTCTTTAGGGCCCACAAGTCACTCACACACACACACACCCCCCAATTAAACCCTACGACCAGTCTCTGTCTCACACACAGACACCAGTCACCTCCCTGCCTAATCTTATCTCTCTCTGTCTCACACACACCCGTTTCCTCCCTAACCATTCTCTGTGTGCCACACACACCCCAGTCACCTTCCTGCCCATTTCTGTCTCTCACACACAACCCAATCACTTCCCTGCCAATTCTCTCTCACCACACCCCAGTCACCTCCCTAACCATTCTCTGTATGTCACACATACCCCAATCACTTCCCTGCCAAGTCTCTCTCTCTCACACACACACCCCAATCACTTCCCTGCCAAGTCTCTCTCTCACACACACACACCCCAGTCACCTCCCTGCCAAGTCTGTCTCTCTCACACACACCCCAGTCACCTCCCTGCCCAGACTCTCTCACACACACCCCAGTCACCTTCCTGCCCATTTCTGTCTCTCACACACAACCCAATCACTTCCCTGCCAATTCTCTCTCTCACCACACCCCAGTCACCTCCCTAACCATTCTCTGTATGTCACACACACCCCAATCACTTCCCTGCCAAGTCTCTCTCTCTCACACACACACCCCAATCACTTCCCTGCCAAGTCTCTCTCTCACACACACACACCCCAGTCACCTCCCTGCCAAGTCTGTCTCTCTCACACACACCCCAGTCACCTCCCTGCCCAGACTCTCTCACACACACCCCAGTCACCTCCCTGCCCAGTCTCTGTCTCTCATACACACTTTGCTTGGAGCCCCAATGCTGTGTTCCCCTTTAATTTCGCAGTGGCAGATTTCCCAGGGCTGTCGCTGCCTTCTCAGCCGCACTGAAGCAGCAAACATTTAGTTTAGAAAAATATGCCACAGCGCTCAAGCCTTTCTTCTGGCTGTCTGGTTATCCCTAGGCTCCCGCGGCCCCCCATCTGCTGCTTTTACGGCCGCTGGAAGCTCCAATTGCCCCATCTGTAATCAGCATGGCTGAACGCCACTTTTACTTTAATCGCGGCTTTGCCGCGCTCACTGTTGCACCAGGGGGGAAATCCCCGGAGCAACCGGCCTCTTTGTGCTTGCGACTCACTGCCGCTTTGGGGAATCCCTACTCAATCCCGGTTCCCTGCCGCTTTGGAAGCGGGAAATCCTGGCGTGGCTGACCTCTTTTTTTTGTGGCTCACTGCTGTGTTTAATATCAGCACTTCCACGTGGCGGTCACAGGATCAGGCTTCTTTGCCGCCATGGGCCTGAGACACTCACTCCTCCCAGCCCCCCTCAAACCACCCCACCCCCGGGCTGTGAGATGCCCCCCTTCTTCCTGCCCCACCAGCCAATAAGCGGCTTCCTCCTCCCACTGGCAGGAAAAGGGAGGAGGTTTCCGATTGGCCCGCGGGGGCAGGAAAAAGGGAGGAGGTTTCCCATTGGCCTGCGGGAGCAGGAAGAAGGTAAAGGGAAGTATAACTGGGGCTTTGGGACACCGGGAGCCACGACACACCAGCTGGTGCTTGGCAACACATTGGTGTGTCGCGACCCTGGTTGAGAACCGCTGCTCTAGTGCAACCCTTGGCTATGGGATTTCCCATTTGTGTGGCTGATTTATCTTGCTTGTCAGCAGAGAAAGCAAAGTTGCTTATCTGAGCAGGGATTCTCCTTGAGCAACAGGGATGACTGACACACAAACCTTCCCGTGGAGTTGACTTATAAACAGTGAAATAGACTGAAGGGACTTGTGAAGCAGCAGCTTCACAGGAAGTTCTGCACGTGCTCAGGAAAACCTGTTTGTGCTATTAGATAATGTCATCCAGTTGTGTGTCTGATTTATGTTGCTATCTACAGAGAATCCCCCATAAGTTAAGCAACTTTGTTTTCTGAGTGCTAGATATCTGGATTGTTTCCCAACTATCTGGGGATCTGAGTTGTTGCTTTAAATACCTAGCAACTGGAGACCTGACTGCTGGGTTGTGTTATAGGAAATATTTCTTAATTCTCTGTTCTTGTTGTCTGTTAGATAAAGGCCTGCACGTGGAGGTACGAGTTAATAAGGAGTGGTTCACAGGTCGAGTGACTGCTGTCGAGATGGGAAAGCATGCTGTGCGCTGGAAAGTGAAATTTGATTATGTGCCAACAGACACAACACCTAGAGATCGCTGGTAATGAGAACCACCACTTTTAACCATGGAATATCACCAGTAACTAGAACTACTAACCATTAACTGATCTCTGGTATTCAGAACTACTATTACTAACCACAGAGTACTAGCAATAAGAACCACAGCTAAAACTATCCACTAATTGCCAGTGTACCAAAATAATGGTGAACAAAGAATTAGCTGAAAATAGTTCAGACCATAGGGACATCCTTATATATAATCTGAGAGAAGAAATTATTTCAATATAAATTATAATCATGGTCTCTAGAGTTCTCTCTTTGCAGGGGAGGCCAATCTTTCCATCTTTTCACTAAACTATTACTCTCAACTTTAGTTTAACTATGCCCTCCTCTTCTAGTCATTCTAGCACTATTGTTACTCTCTTATAACCATTGATCTCGCCCTCTGTACATATGTATATAACCCTTTCCTTCCTTACCCTTTCTCTTTCCTTCCCGTTCCAATTTGCTCCCCACCCCTCCTATACCCCCAGTTTTTCGCCTTGATACTAGATTAAGTTATGCAATCACATTTTTTTTTTATTTTTTTTACTCTATATTTCTATCTAATATTCCGTTAATTAAGTTGCTCTTGATATTGTATTTTTACTGTTTTAATTTATTGTGGAATTCAGATATTATTATACTGTTATATGTACACGCAACTGCGTATTTTTGTTCTATGTACACCGACGTGATATCTTTGATGAGCGGCGGTATATAAAAACCAATAAATTAATAAATAATAAATAAATAAATAAAGTGACTGCAAAAATATGTACAATTCAAAATAGTGTCAATTCCCTGTACGTACCAGGATCAGTCCAGGACACCTGGGTTGTGACTCCGCACCAGTAGATGGAGACAGACCAAAACTTGTGGGACTGAGCCATATACGACCCTGTGCCAGTCACAGCCCCTCAGTCTTACTCTGTCTCCAGTAGGTGGTGCAGGTGCAGTCACAGCCCCTGCCTGACCTGATTCTGGTAGTCAGTCAGGGCTGGTTACTTTTAAGTAATTTTTGTTGTTTGAGGTAAACTTAGTTGAGCTTTTTGAAAAAATTTTTTTTTTTTTCTGGTGAGTGAAGTCTGTCCGCCCTGCTTCCCAGGGGGGTTGTGAGGTTCTGAGGGGACCATCCCCCCCTGGTCGAGGCCGCTGCTAGGGTCGAGGACCCGGCTTACCTAGTAGCAGCGTCAGGGGTGACACCGGGGAGCCCGGTTCACTCACCCCTGCAGGAACAGGGCTCCAGAACCAAGGACAGCAACAAGCTTTTGTAAAAAAAAAAAGAAATTTTCTTGTTTTTGTTGTGCCGGCTCTCCGTTTCCTCGCGTCGCCGCTCCGATTTCAGGGGGGGGGGGGCACCGTTAGCAGGAGGGAGGTCGCCGAATTTTGAATTTTAATTTTAGTTTGATTTTCGCCGCGTCTCTCCGCCCTTTTTCGCCGCGATCGCCGGCATGCCACGAGGGTCGTCCTGTCGGGCCTGCGGCTCGGCTCGCGCGCGCAGGCCTTTGCAGTTCCTGTATCTCGGGCGGAGAGGGGGTGTCTGGGGCACCTCGGGGGGCCCAGTCCAGAACCGCGCGATCGCCGCCGGGCGGGGGGGGGGGGGGGCGGCTCAGCTGATAGGCCCCGAGATCTTTTCCCGCTCAGTGCGGGTGTGGCGGCCATTTTAAGCTTCGGCCACGAAATCGCTCGGAATGCAGCAGGTGATACAGCTCTGCCCCCCGCGCTTTCCCCGCATCGGGATCCGGCGGGGGGGGTCCCCACGGAGGGGCTTCGGTCCCCGGGGGATACCGGGGATGATTCATCAGACTCTGGTTCTTTTTCCGCTGACTTTGTGCTTTTGCTGCACAAGGTTCTCAAATACAAGTGCAGCAAGCGCAGCCAAAGGGACGTCGCTGTGGGGGGCACCCGCAGGTCCGCCCCGAAGAAAAGGAAGACTACGGATGTTGCGGAGGGCTCCTGGGAGCCCTCGCGGGGGAAGCATCCCCCGCGTGGGAAGCATCCCCCGCGTGGCGTCCCTCAGGAGTCTGATACGGAAACTTCATCGGCAGTTGACTCAGATTCTCCAGAGGAGCCCCTGATGGGGGCCGCGGAGGCAGCTGCGGACGGTTCCGTCCAGCCCAGTGCGGGCAAAGGGACACTAGCCGTGGAGGGGGATGATCCTAAGGTGGTCCGGCTATTTTGCAGGGAGGAACTGGCCCCACTAATTCCAGCAATTCTTCAGGAACTGGGTATAGAGGCTCCACCGGTGGTGGTCCGTCAAGAGGCCAACATGGATCTGGTTCTTTTAGGTCTCACGGGGCCGGCAGTCGCATTTCCTTTTCACTTTTCGTCGACAGATATCCTGTTCCGAGAATGGGATACGCCGGAGTTAGGATTGAAGGTCAGCAAGGCCATGGACAAACTTTACCCGCTACCAGAGGATGCGCTGGAGCTCCTCCGACTGCCGAAGGTGGATTCCGCAGTCTCTGCGATGACAAAGAGGTCTACCATTCCGGTTACGGGAGCCACGGCTCTCAGGGATATACAGGATAGGAAGCTGGAAGTGCAACTCAAGAAGATTTTTGAGGTGTCTGCCCTGGGGGTGCGGGCCGCCATCTGCACCAACTTCGCTATGCGAGCGAGTTGCGCTGGGCCCAAGTTCTTCAGGCGAACGCGGGTCTGTCGGCGGAAGAGGCATCACAGGCAGATAGGTTGGAGGCGGCAATAGCGTATGGGGCAGATGCTCTCCACGATTTGCTGCGTACATCCGCTAGGTCCATGGTGGCGGCTGTCTCGGCACGTCGCCTGCTGTGGCTGCGCAACTGGGCAGCAGATGGTTCTTCCAAAGCTCATCTTGGGGCACTGCCGTTCAAAGGAAAATTGTTGTTTGGCAAGGAGTTGGATGATTTAATGATTTCTCTGGGAGAGAACAGGGCTTTTAAGCTTCCCGAGGACAGATCCAGGGCACGCTCCTCCTTTCCGGCCAGGTCCCGTTTTCGAGGGCCCAGGAAGTCGCGTCCTCAAAGGTCTACCGGCCCCTCATATAGGTCAGCTTCTTCTCGAAACCCTCAGGGGCAGCAGTCCTTTCGGGGTAAACGCTTCGGTAGACAGGGAGGAGCCCCGTCGGGTACGGGGCCCAAGACTTCACAATGAAACGCGGCCGGCCCATCCCTCACCGCAGCCCCAGCAAGTCGTTCCCAATGTAGGGGCGCGGTTGACCTTGTTCTTCAAGGAATGGGCCAGAATAACATCGGACCAGTGGGTCCTCAACGTGATAAGACACGGCTACGCATTAGATTTTGTTCGTTCCCCAGCGGACAAATTCCTTGTCTCGCCGTGCAAGGCTCCCGAGAAGAAGGCAGCAGTGCTAGGCACCATCCGGCGCTTGGAAAGTTTGGGAGCCATTTCCCCCGTTCCGGTCAGTCAGCACGGCAAAGGACGTTACTCCATTTACTTCATCGTTCCAAAGAAAGACGGCACTTCAAGACCAATCCTGGATCTAAAAGGGGTGAACAGATGCCTGCGCGTGCCTCACTTCAAAATGGAGACTATTCATTTGGTGATCGCCTCGGTGCGTCCAGGAGAGTTCCTGGCCTCCCTAGATCTCACGGAAGCGTACCTTCACGTAGGCATTCAGCCGTCGTTCCAGCGATTCCTAAGGTTCTGCATCCTAGGGCGGCATTACCAATTCTGGGCTCTCCCGTTTGGTCTCGCAACGGCGCCTCGTACATTCACGAAGGTGATGGTCGTGGTGGCGGCGCAGCTACGCCGGGAAGGTTTTCTGGTTCATCCTTACCTGGACGATTGGTTGATTCGGGCGAAGTCCGAGGATCAGTGCCGGCTGGCAGTGGCCAGGGTCCTACAGCTCTTGCAGTCTCTAGGCTGAGTAGTCAATTTCAACAAGAGTCAATTGGTACCCACACAGACCTTGGAATACCTTGGAGCCGTATTCGACACGAAACGGGGCAGGCTGTTCCTATCGCAGGAACGGATGTGCAAACTGCAGTCTCAAGTGAGGCGCTTATTGTCGCTCCGCCGACCACGGGTCTGCGATTACCTGACGGTCCTGGGTTCTATGGCCTCCACCCTCGCGTTGGTTCCCTGGGCGTTCGCTCATCTACGTCCATTGCAGTCGTCCTTACTATCCCGCTGGAAGCCGGTTTCGGAGGAGTTCCACCTTCCACTCCCACTCATGGGACGGGTGAGATCCAGCCTGTCCTGGTGGCTAGATTCCAGTCATCTGACCTGTGGAGTGTCGCTACTAGTGCCCAACTGGACAGTGGTGACCACGGATGCCAGTCTCTCCGGCTGGGGAGCAGTCTGTCTAGGAAGGTCAGTTCAAGGCCTATGGTCAGCGTCTCAAGCCCGGTGGTCTATCAACCGACTAGAGACCAGAGCGGTCCGTCTGGTGCTACAATCCTTCCTACCACTGCTGAGGGGAAGGGCGGTCCGAGTGTTGTTGGACAACGCAACCACCGTGGCCTACATCAGTCGCCAAGGCAGGACGAGAAGCCCACAGGTGGCAGAGGAGGCGCGGCTCTTGATGGCCTGGTCGGAGCTAAATCTCAGCAACATCGCAGCCTCTCACATCGCCGGGGTCGACAACGTTCAGGCGGATTTTCTCAGCCGTCATCATCTGGATCCCGGGGAATGGGAGCTGGTGGACGAAGCGTTTCGCCTCATCTGCAAGACGTGGGGTCTTCCCCACATGGACCTGATGGCCACGTTGCACAATGCGAAGGCTCCGCGATTTTACAGTCGGCGTCGAGAAAGGGGAGCAGAAGGAGTCGACGCGTTGGTGCTTCCCTGGCCGACGGATGTCCTGCTGTACGTTTTTCCCCCGTGGCCGATGATCGGCAAGATTCTCCGGTGCATAGAATTACACCCGTCGAACGTGATCATGGTGGCACCAGAATGGCCGCGCCATCCGTGGTTCGCGGACCTCATTCAGTTGTCGGTGGCGGCTCCCCTTCGTCTCCAGGGGTTCGCGGGGCTCCTCCGTCAGGGCCCCGTCTGTTTGGAGGATGCGGATCACTTCTGTCTCGCGGCATGGCTTTTGAGAGGAATCGGTTTAAGAGAAAAGGTTACTCAGACGCGGTGGTAGCCACGCTGCTGAGGTCCAGGAAGCAGTCTACATCTTTGGCGTATGTCCGGGTCTGGGTGGTCTTTGAGGAATGGTGCGTGAGGCGGGGTGTGGATCCCACGGCCGCTTCGGTATCCGATATTCTGGCTTTTCTCCAGGCTGGTCTGGCCAAAGGCTTAGCATGCAGTTCTCTACGGGTCCAAGTGGCGCTTGGTTGTTTGCGGGGTAAGGTCCGTGGTTACTCCCTGGCTCTTCACCCGGATATCTCCCGTTTCCTTCGGGGGGCTAAGCATCTCCGTCCTCCATTGCGTTTCCCTGTCCATCCTGGAACCTTAATTGGGTTCTTTCCGCCTTATGCTCGGCACCATTTGAGCCCTTGAAGCGTGCAACTCTTAAGGACCTCACGTTGAAGACTGTATTCCTGGTGGCGATTGCCTCGGCACGGCGCGTTTCGGAGTTGCAGGCCCTTTCCTGTAGGGAACCGTTTCTGCATATTTCCGATTCGGGAGTCTCTTTGCGGACGGTCCCTTCCTTTCTACCTAAGGTTGTGTCGGCTTTTCATCTGAATCAGTCAGTTGAGCTGCCCGCTTTTGCAGTCGGGAACTCCTCTGATCCACAAGCAAGGGAATTAAAGAGACTTGATGTGCGAAGATCTCTCCTACGCTACCTGGAGGTCACTAATCCGTTTCGGGTAACAGATCATCTGTTTGTTTTGTTTTCTGGTCCAAAGAAAGGGGCCGCAGCATCCCGCACGACGATCGCCTGTTGGCTCAAGGAGACCATTGGCTCGGCGTACCTGGTGCGGGGTAAACCGCTTCCCGTGGGTCTTAGGGCTCACTCGACTCGTTCTCAGGCTGCGTCTTGGGCGGAAGTTTCTCAGGTGTCGCCTCAAGAGATTTGCAGGGCAGCTACCTGGAAGTCGTTGCATACCTTTATCAGGCATTACCGATTGGATGTCCAGGCTACCGAACCCGGGGGATTTGGAGAGAGGGTACTCCGAGCGGGACTCTCTGCTTCCCACCCTCGGTAAGTTAGCTCTGGTACGTCCCAGGTGTCCTGGACTGATCCTGGTACGTACAGGGAAAGGAAAATTAGTTTCTTACCTGATAATTTTCGTTCCTGTAGTACCAAGGATCAGTCCAGGATCCCGCCCGCAGCGCTGCGTTGAGGTAACGGAGAGTCCGCTCAGCGTTTATTAGATAACCTGGTCGCTTGTTTGGCTCTCCCGGTTGGGGAGTCCAGTTTCTGAAGGGGTTTGGAATTATGTTCCGTTTAATTACAGATATTTTATAGCTAGTTATGTTCTTTTCTCTGGTTGCATTTCTACTTTGACATTACGTAAGACTGAGGGGCTGTGACTGGCACAGGGTCGTATATGGCTCAGTCCCACAAGTTTTGGTCTGTCTCCATCTACTGGTGCGGAGTCACAACTCAGGTGTCCTGGACTGATCCTTGGTACTACAGGAACGAAAACTATCAGGTAAGAAACTAATTTTCCTTTCCCTGTACGTACCAGGATCAGTCCAGACGGTGGGTTATGTCCCCCGTCCAGCAGATGGAGTCAGAACAGACTTCGAAGGGTGTTGGCATAAAAGCCAGAGCACCCTCTGCAGGAGCTCAGTATCTTTCTGACTCCAGCAGATAAGAGTAGGAGAACCCGTTGCTTCCCCAGTGTATTCAGGGATTAAGTTCTTTCATTTCTTCTCTTTCCTTTTACTTCAATTGCAGTTTGGATCAAGTTAGTTTAAAAAAAAAAAAAAGGTGTCCAATTTTTGAGGAGGTGTGGTTTGCAGGCTGAGCTGCCTCTTTCTCTCTCCTCCTCCTTCTCTGGCCTCTGGGGGTAAGTTTGTTTATTTCCCTCCATTCTGGTTCCTTTTTAGGTTTTCTTTTTTAGTCAGCGGCTCCTTTTCTCCGGCGGAATAGGTGGAAGCTGGTGGTGCCAGCCTCTCCACACGGTGCCGACGACTGCCCCACTGCCCCGAGACTAAATCTTCCCCGGGGCCGCTGCAACAGGGAGGGGTGATTCCCCTGCTGCCGTCCAGGGCGTTTGCGAGCAGTGCAGGCTTGTTCTTGGCCCCCCCCCCCCCCCGTGGCACCTCTCCGTCTTCTCAGGGCCCCCCCCCCCCCCCCAGCGGCCATCATGCCTCGGCCGTCCCGGTGCTTGGCCTGTGGCGAGTCAGGGTCGAGGATTTCGCGTGAGGGGATTTGTGCAAGGCGCCTCCCCAGCGGGGAAGGCACCTCGGAGCTGATCAGCACTCTTTCTTTCTCACCCTCAGCGCGGCCCGGGTGGCGCGGGCCGGCCCCTTCGCTACCTTTGGCGGGAACGGCGGCCATTTTGGATTCCCAGCACGGCGATTCTCCAGGGTCAGAGGAGGAGGGAAGGGATTCTCGGGGTTCCTCTCCCCCGAATTTGTCACCGGTAAAGACCCTCCCTGACCAGGGCTCCTCAGCTGCCTCCGTTGTCAGCCCCCCCCCCCCCCCCGCGGGCATGCTGGTTTTTTCGCCGGACTTCATTTTGCTTATGCATAACGCATATTTACAGCAGCTGGAGGCTTCCAGTGTGCCGCCCCCGGGTCCACCCCCCCGCAAAAGCACCACGCTTCATGGCTGCGCCACAGGGTACCCCTGATGTAGCGGGTGAGGTGCCTGGGGCTCTCCGAGGGGCCGCCAGGGTCCATTTTGCCCCTGGGGGGGGGGGCGGGTGCCTCCCTGGATCGGGGGGGATCCCCCTGTCCTGCTGGACACCGCTCATTCAGACGCTCAGCCAGATGGTGATGACCCGCGAGCGCTCCGCATCTTCTGGAGGAAGGAGTTAGACGACCTGATCCCTCAGATCCTCGAGGAACTGGACCTGGACACCCCCCCCCCCCAAGACCCACTGGCTCCGGTTGCCCCAGTCGTCTCTTCGTCTTCCAAGAAGGGGGATCCAGTCCTGGCCGCCTTGCATCCGCTGTCCCGGGCGTTCCCTACGCATGCCTCCTTTTTGCAGCTCCTGGCTAGGGAATGGGACACTCCTGAATCCTCTTTGAAGGTTGGCAGGGCGATGGAAAAGTTGTATCCGCTCCCGGAGGATTTCCTGGAGTTAATCAGGGTGCCGAAGGTGGACTCGGCGGTATCGGCGGTCACCAAGAGGACAACTATCCCGGTTACGGGCGGGACTGCGCTGCAGGACACCCAGGACTCCAAGTTGGAAATCTTCCTTAAGAGAGTTTTTGAAGTCTCTGCTCTAGGTATGCGCGCGGCCATGTGTAGCTCTCTCGCGCAGAGGGCAAGTCTTCGCTGGGTTCAGCAACTTCTTCTCAAGACCTGCCGCCTGAGGAAGCCGCCCAGGCTGATCGTTTGGAGTCCTCCATAGCGTATGGGGCGGATGCCTTGTATGACCTGTTCAGGGTGCTGGCAAGGTCCATGGTTTTGGTAGTCATGGCAAGACGTCTCCTGTGGCTCCATAACTGGGCAGCGGATGCCTCTTCCAAATCAAGCCTGGGCTCTCTCCCCTTCAAGGGCAAGTTCCTTTTTGGTGAGGATCTAGACCAGATCATCAAGTCCTTGGGGGGAGAACGCGGTCCACCGCTTGCCTGAGGACAGACAGCGCACCTCCCGGTCTTTTACCGCCTCTCGGACACGGGCCAAGGCCCAGCGTCGATACCGGAGTTACAGACAGACGGGACCACGGACGCCCTCTTCCAGATCTCAGTCCTGGCCCCGGTCCTTTCGTGGGCGTAGACCCGCTCGGGAGGGGTCGGCCAGGGGAACCCCCCCAAGTCCACTCAATGATGCCAGGCTCGCCCACTCCACCCCCAAGATCGGGGGTCGACTCTCGCACTTCTACGAGGAGTGGGCTCACATCACCTCAGACCAGTGGGTCCTGGATATCCTAAGGAACGGCTACGCCTTGGAGTTTGCCCATCCCCCGAGGGACAGGTTCCTCTTTTCCCCCTGTGGGTCGGACCTCAAGAGATGGAGCGGTACAACAGACTCTGGACCAATTGCAGAATATAGGGGCCATTTCAACCGTCCCCTTTGGCGAGGGGGGCTCGGGCCATTATTCCATCTACTTCGTCGTGCCCAAAAAGGACGGCTCCTACCATCCAATTCTGGACCTCAAGGAGGTCAACAAGTCTCTCTGGGTCCTCCGGTTCCTCATGGAGACGCTACGTTCAGTCATCGCGGCAGTGCATCAGGGGGAGTTCCTCGCCTCTCTGGATTTGACAGAGGCCTATCTCCACATACCCATTCTCCCGGCTCACCGGCGGTTCCTCCGTTTCAAGATCCTGGATCAACACTTTCAGTTCCAGGCTCTCCCCCTTCGGGCTGGCAACCGCTCCGCAAACCTTCATGAAGATCATGGTGGTAGTGGCGGCAGCTCTGAGGAGAGAGGGCATCCTCGTCCACCCCTACTTAGACGACTGGCTGATACGGGCGAAGTCGTTTGTCCAAGGACAGTTGGCAGTCGCCAGGGTGGTTCAACTGCTCCGTTCCCTGGGCTGGGTCGTGAATTTCGCCAAGAGTTCCCTCGTCCCTTCCCAGAACTTGGACTTCTTGGGTGCACGTTTCGATACGCGTCAGGGCAAGGTCTTCTTACGACCGGACAAGGCCCAATCCTTACAGGAACACATACGACGTTTTACTGCATTACCGGAACCCACCTCCTGGGACTATCTTCAGCTTCTGGGCATGATGGCCTCCACCATCGACCTCGTGCCCTGGGCTTTCGCTCACCTCCGTCCCCTCCAGGTGGCTCTGCTTTCCCACTGGAAACCAGCTCGCAAGATTATCAGATGGTGCTCCCTCTCCTGCAGGTTGCCAGGGATAGCCTGCAGTAGTGGTTGGATCCGAGGCATCTAGCCCGAGGCATCTCCCTCGAGGTCCCCAACTGGGTGGTGGTCACCACCGATGCCAGTCTCTCCGGATGGGGGGCAGTATGCGAACGAAGCTCGGCGCAGGGGACGTGGATGAAGACACAAGCGTCGTGGCCGATCAATCGCCTGGAAACCAGGGCAGTGCGTCTGGCGCTCCTACATTTCCTTCCGCTGGTGCGGAATCGAGAGGTGAGAATACTCTCGGACAACGCCACCACTGTAGCGTACATCAACCGCCAGGGAGGCACGAGGAGTCGACATGTATCGCTCGAGACGGCGCGACTGATGGAGTGGGCAGAGATTCACCTATCACGCCTCGCGGCTTCACACATCGCGGGGGTAGACAACATTCAGGCGGACTACCTGAGTCGACAACAGCTAGACCCAGGAGAATGGTCTCTCTCCGAAGCGATGCAGCTTCTTGTCCATCGGTGGGGGTCGCCTCACTTGGACCTGATGGCGACGTCCCTCAACGCCAAGGCCCCCTGCTTCTTCAGCCACAGAAGAGAGCGTGGCGCGGAAGGGGTAGATGCTCTAGTCCTGCCGTGGCCTCGCCATCTTCTTCACTACATCTTCCCTCCCTGGCCGCTGGTGGGCAAAATTCTACGGAGAATAGAACGACATCAGGGGCCTGTTCTCCTGGTGGCTCCAGAGTGGCCCCGTCGACCCTGGTTTGCGGATCTTCTACAGCTAGCGATCGACGGTCCGCTTCGGCTGGGACGTCTTCCTCGTCTGTTCCACCAGGGCCCGGTATTTTTCGAGCAGGCAGAACGCTTCTGTCTTGTGGCCTGGCTTTTGAGCGGCGCAGAGTATACCCTGAGGCGGTAGTCTCGACTCTGCTGAAGGCTCGGAAGTCGTCTACTTCGGTCGCTTATGTGCGAGTCTGGAAGGTTTTTGAGATGTGGTGCTCCAATCATGGCACTCGTCCCACGAAGGCATCAGTCTCTCAGATCCTGCAGTTCCTCCAGGACAGCCTGGATAAGGGTCTCGCCTATAATTCTCTGCGGGTCCAGGTGGTCGCCCTTGGTTCGCTCATACAGTATGGAGAGCATCCTTCTCTTCTGCTCCAGCCTGACATCGCCCGGTTCCTCAAGGGGGTTAAGCACTTGCGACCTCCGGTGAGGGATCCGTGCCCCTCCTGGAGTCTCAACTTGGTTCTTCGAGCGTTGTCAGGGCCTCCTTTCGAGCCTCAGCGCCACGCAACTATTAAGGATCTTACTCTCAAGACCATCTTTCTCGTGGCCATCTGCTCCGCTCGCCGCATCTCGGAACTTCAAGCGTTATCCTGTAGGGAACCCTATCTCCGATTTACGGACTCGGGGGGGGTGGGGGAGGTCCTCCCTCCGCACCTTTCCTTCCTTCTTGCCCAAGGTAGTATCGGCCTTCCACTTGAACCAGACGGTTGAGCTTCCTTCCTTCTCATCCAACGAGCCAAGGTCTCTCCGTCTTTTGGATGTCAAGCGCACGTTGCTCCGCTACTTGGAGGTCACTAACGACTTCCGGGTCTCCGATCATCTGTTCGTGCTCTGGTAGGATCCGAGGAAAGGATCCCAGGCCTCGAAGACGACGATTGGGAGATGGCTAAAGGACGCCATTTCCTCATCTTTCATCGGAGCGGGGCAGATTCCCCCTCGGGGCGTCATAGCTCATTCTATTCGTTCGCAGGCAGCCTCCTGGGCAGAGGTGCGGTCTGTTTTCTCTCAGGAGATCTGTCGAGCGGCAACCTGAAAATCACTGCACACTTTCACGAGACATTATCGTCTACACCTGGCGTTGCCAGACTCTGGACACTTTGGCGACCAGGTCCTCTGAGCAGGGCTTTCAGGGGCCCACCCAGAGTAGGGAAGCTTGGGTACATCCCACCGTCTGGACTGATCCTGGTACGTACAGGGAAAAGAAAATTATTCCTTACCTGCTAATTTTCGTTCCTGTAGTACCAAGGATCAGTCCAGACGCCCACCTCTCTTGGGTTCTTGTTTTGTTTTTTTCTGCTCGGATTTCTATCTTCTCTCTGAAGAATGGTGTGTCTTTTTCGTCCATCACGTCTGTGTCCACAGCTCCTTGCAAGTTGGCAGTCCTTGCCGCACATTGATTTACATGTTGAATTTGTTGTTTAGTATCTGTTAAGGTTAAGTACACTTAAGAACATAAGAAAAAGCCATACTGGGTCAGACCAAGGGTCCATCAAGCCCAGCATCCTGTTTCCAACAGTGGACAATCCAGGCCATAAGAACCTGGCAAGAACCCAAAAACTAAGCCTATTCCATGTTAACATTGCTAATGGCAGTGGCTATTCTCTAAGTGAACTTAATTAATAGCAGGTAATGGACTTCTCCTCCAAGAACTTATCCAATCCTTTTTTAAACACAGCTATACTAACTGCTCTAACCACATTCTCTGGCAACAAATTCCAGAGTTTAATTCTGCTTCTTCAGTGTTCTGTTGTTGGGCTTTGATATACTTTATACTGAGCTCCTGCAGAGGTGCTCTGGCTTATATGCCAACACCCTTCGAAGTCTGTTCTGACTCTTTCTGCTGGACGGGGGACATAACCCACCGTCTGAACTGATCCTTGGTACTACAGGAACGAAAATTAGCAGGTAAAGAATAATTTTCTTATGTGTGCTTCCTGACCATATATGATGAAACATTATCATCCAAAATACTGCAAAAGCTCAAATCATTGGCCAGCAGTGTGTTATGCAAAAATCTTTCCTTGATGTTTATGGGTATATCAATTCCCTTAAAGTTGTAGAAAAGTTTTCCTGAAACCATTCAAGGACTTGCCATCCAAAGGCCATTCCTGTTCATACCCGGATCAGTCCAGACTCCTGGATTTTGCATCCCTTCCAGCAGATGGAGACAGAGAAAGTTTCACCGACACTGGCCTATAACCTAGTATGCCACCTGCAGTCCCTCAGTATTTCTCTGTCTCCAGCAGATGGTAGAGGTGCAATCCCTGCAGTCTAAACCAAAAAAAGAAATAGGAAAGGGAATTCAGAAGATCCTCCCAGGGGAAGTTGCTAGGCCCTGGTGGGGTTATCCCATCTGGTATTAAGGAGAAAGAGCAGGCGGTCAGGGACCCTTGATTGGCTCGGTCTTTCACTGCTGTGGTGTGTATAGCAGGTGGGGCAAGTCCTCCAGTCCTCTCCCCCCCCCCCCTCCTCCCCCACCAGAGCACAGTTTGAGTTCTGCAGCTCTTAGGCCTTAGGGAAAGTACCCTTGGTGTTTTCTTCTTGGTTTTTAATTACAGTTTTAAAAGAAAAAAAAAGAAACTAGGAGAACGGCAGGGTTTGTAGCAGCCGGGAAGGCTGTTTGGGGCCCTTATGGTGCACCCAACAACTCCCTTCCCTGCTGGGAAGGGAGTTGTTGGGTGGCAGTGCTTATTTTTGGCAAGGGGTTGGGCCTTGTTTTTGTGTCTCTGCAGCATTTGTGGAGATGGTGCTTTTGTCGCTCCAGGGTGTGCTGCTGCTGCCTCTCAGTTGGGAGAGGGTGGGTCAGGGCTGGCAGAAGGAGCAACAGTCTAGACAAAAGACAGGCACAGGAGCACCTTTGAAGTCAGCGCCTCTTCGCCACCAGGCAAGGCAAAGGCAGCCATGTTGTCAGGAACTGCAGGCTCCTCAGGGCTATTTTGGGGGTGTGACTAGTAGGGCAGGGTTTTGATAACTGGAGGGATCCTGATTTTGACAACGAGGGCATCCTTCCAGAGATGCATAGGAGGATCCCACAATGTTTTCATCACTTCATCCTCATGCATGAGGCGGTTGGACCGGCATAGGAGCTCTGTGTTCCCTGTACATACCCGGATCAGTCCAGATTGCTAGGTTTTGCCTCCCTTCTAGCAGATGGAGACAGAGAAAAACTTTGAGAGCAACCCATCTTAAGTCTGTGTGCTACCTGCATCTCTTCAGTATTTATCTATCTCCAGCAGTTGGAGGTGGTACAAAACCTGCGGTTCTGAACCAGTTTGGCAGTTGGACCGGAACAGGGACTCTGTGATCCGTGTCCTGGCAAAAAGCCTGGATGTTCCAGGGGTCGGTTCTGTGGCGGCGCCCAGAGTCCTCGGGATGAGGATGCTCTGGGCAGTCCATATGTCAACTCTGACAATTCAGGGGTCAGAGCTCAGCAGGTTTCTGCCTCTCCTGATCCAGCTGTGCCTGACACTAGCCCAGATGTATTGGACCCACGGAGGCTTGGACCAGGTGCCAGTGGCTGAAGGAGGCAACCCGAAAGTGGTGCATCTTTTCCATAAGGAAGAGTTGTGGCCCTTGATCATGAAGTACAGAAAACAATGTTGACTTTCTCTTTTCAGGGTTGAGAAGGGCAGTGAGGATGTGCGGTTGATGAGACCTCCATCTCCAGAGTACCAGACTCCAGATACCCAGCAGAGGTACATAGAGCCTTCAACATCAGATAGTACCCCGATCGAGCCAGACACCACAGAGCCAAGTGCCAGCCACGGAACAATGGATTCTCTGGTACAGACTCTGAGGTGGGTTGGTTTTTCTGTTTAAGTGCTGCTTTGGAAATCTGTTAGATTCTACAGAAGACAGGTTATTGGACTTCTTGCCGCCACCCCCCCATGAAACTATTTTATGGAACGGCCATAAAATTAGGGATACAGAATTGTCACCAGGTTAGCCTATGGAAATCATAATTGTTAACCTCCAGAGAAACTTAGATGTGTACCTTGATTATGATTAGAGGCATTGTTTTCAGTTCAAGATGTTTTACTTAGCGATGTGTCTTTCTTTTGTATCTTTAGAAATTGTTTGCGATACTTCTTGCCTCCAAATTTCCCAGTATCTAAGACCGAGCTAAGCTCCATGAATGCAGAGGATCTAGTCTCTCTTCCTTTGGTAAGCTTTATAAGGAAAGAAATCTTGCAGAGTGTATAGCAGCTCTGTTACAAGAGACATATGTTGTTCTGTAAACCCAGAGGGTCTATATTCACAAACACAGCCACTGTTTAACATACATTAACACACTGCACTACAGTTAAACTGACATGCACAGAAACAAATTCACTTGCATGCAAACCCCATGTCACATCCAAGGTGAGAGTACACATGCATACAGACACACAGACCCTCTTTCCTTTTCTGCATCTGTCTTGTGCGTATGTGCACGTGTATTTGCTTCTTGCTTGGAGGTGGATTGCTGGTATTGGTAGCCTTACCTTTAAGGTGCCCTGAGCCAGGAAAGAATGGTAAGGGGGTGATTATAATAATTTACAAATGCAGTGCTGAGTTTCTTAGCATTCAGACAGGTTAATCCACATCAATGGGTTATGCACCTCTACCTGCAGATGGAGACTGAGCAAAGCTGATGTCAAAGTATATATACCCCTGCACTGACAGTCTGCCAATATTCTTTGTCTTCAGCAGATGGTGGACATGCTTTAAAAAAAAATTTAGGAGAAAGAAGGAAATGAATTTGCCTAGTTCTCCTGTGATGATACCTTATGGCTTCTCTCTGTTGAGTCTTCCTGAAGTGATATCTGTGGACCCCTCCCTCAGTAGAGTGCTGATTTTCTGGCGTAGACTTAGCTATAGAGAGACAAACAGCTGAGAGGCTAGCGGGTACAGGAAGCCAAGCACAGTGGTGAAGGCGTTTGCCCTCTCCCCTCGCAGCTGGAGACCAACTCTGTACTTGGCTGGGACTGGCTGAGTTCAGGTAAAGAGTAATTTCCTAGCTTGTAGCCAGATTTATTTTATTTATTTAAGGTTTTTCTATACCGACATTCGTTGTTGGACATCATATCTGTTTACAGGCAACATGGAGTCAGCAACAGAGCTTTACAGTGTAACCAATATAACAGCTTTTACAGAGTAACTATAATAAGAGAAACAGCTAAGCAGATTATATTTGTTTAGTGCAGCAGTAACAGGTTTATAATGTGACAAATAGGGGTTGCTAAATAATACAATAATGTACATATATATCTAAATTGACTAGTATAATTAGTGTCATAATATAATTCAGTGTGTTTTTAGTAGGATAAACTCGGGTAAGGTGAAGTTTAGTATTCTCCGTGAGGAGAGCTACTGTGTGGTGAGGTGTTAAGGTAAGTGAGGGGGGCGTAGGTTATTGAGAGGGCAGGGAGTAGGGATGGTATAGGATGCAGTGTAGTGTCCTTGAGATCATGAGTATGCTTGTGTGAAGAGCCAAGTTTTTTAGTTTTTGTTTAAATTTGTGCAGGCAGTGTTCTTGGCATATGTCAGCGGGCATAGAATTCCAGAGTATGGGGCCGGCAATGGATAGGGCTCGTTCCCTGGTGGCATTGTAGTGGGTGAGTCTGGGTGTGGGAATGTTTAAAGTTGCTAGGTAGTGTGAACGGGTGGGTCTGTTTGTGTTGCGGAAGGAGAAGGTGCTATGGGGCCAGTTCATATCTGGGTTGGCTAAGGATTTGTGTATTATTGTGAGGGTTTTGTACTGTATACGCTGTTGGATAGGTAGCCAGTGTAGCTCTTTGAGGATTGGGGTTATGTGTTCGTTTCTGCGAGTGTTGGTGAGGATGCGTACAACTGCGTTCTGCAGCAATTGGAGGGGGGAGATGGTTTTTTTTGGAAGGCCAAAGAGTAGCGAGTTGCAGTAGTCTATTTCTGTGAATGGACTCAGGACCAATGGGTATAGTGTACTCCTGATAATAGATGGGAGACTGAGTCAGATTTCAAAGTTGACGTCAGCCTACATATACCTGTGCAGGAAGCTTAGCTCTTCAGTATTTCTCCTCTCCTAAGCATATAGGGACACTACACACACTAGAATAGTGTTAGAAATTTTAAACCAAAGAAGAAAGAAAACTTACCTCTAGAAGACGAGCCCTGCTCTCCTGCGGTAATACCTAACGGTCCCTCCCCCAGTCGAAAATTCCTGAGGTGATTTTTGAGATCCCTCAGAGACAAGCCTCGTTCTGGTAGCCGGCTCCCGGCGTGGACTTAGCCCCCAGAGCGGCTGAGAGGCAGCGGGTGTAGAATCAAGCGCGGCGGTGAAAGTCCCTCTCCCCCTGCAGCCGGCGACCGCCCGGCATGAGACCAGGAAACGCCGAGACCAAGTAAGGTAGACACCTCTCTTAAGTCTCCAAGGCTCAAATAGCGGCACAGATTGTCCCTTCTGGCGTCTGTTAAATCGGGTTGAGCAGCCCCGTCTGGGCTAGACCCTGATCCAGCGCGAGGGTCCACACACGTGGAGACCCTCCCGGGGGGGGGGTTGTCGCCATCTTGTCCGCGTGGTCGTCTGCGCCATTCCCCCCCCCCCCTTGACCGCCGTATTGCCTGCTCAACTGTGCCGTGCGCACAGCGGCACGCACAACGGTGCCGGGTGCATAGCAGTCCGCACAGGTGGACCTGTGCGCACAGCGGCGTGCACATCTTAGCCAGGCGCAAAAATTAGTAGCCTGCACGCACATCTTGCGTATCCCGCACGTACATCGTCAATGCAACCGGAGTGCACAACTAAGCTTCCCGGCGAGCGTACCAACGCGCACAGACGAGTTTTGAGTCACTCCACGCGCACAAATCATGGCACCGCCGGCCAAGGGACAAGCCCTCTGCCCAGCCTGTCACCTGAGAGCTGCGCAACCTGAAGTGGCCTCTTCCCTATGCCAGCAATGCGAAGAGGCTCAAGGGGAGCTTAAGCAAGGCCCCCTCCCCCCCCCCCACAGCCATTAGAGGGATCCAGATCCACTAATGATAGTACCCCTGTATCTCCGACTCGGCACCCACACAGGAGGGCACCTCGGGGGCCTCCACCATAACCCCACCTGGATTCAATATGGACCCAGGGACCTTTTCCTGGGTGGAATTCTTCAAAGGGCTGCAAATCTTTGGCCAGGCGCAATCGGTGCCGCCTGCGACACAGTCCCAGTCTCCACCAAGAAGCACAAGACCTTCCAAGCAACTCTCGGACCTCTCGAGACGTGCCCCATCTAAGCAAGAGCCTCCCCTCAGGGGATACAGACACCTCGGGGGACGAGACTGACTCCCTGGAGGAAGGGGAAATCCTGCCAAAGATGGAATCCTACCGAACCATGCTGCGATTCTTCTCCAAAGACGAGTTACCAGCTCTCGTGTCTCTGACCCTGAAGACTCTGGCCATTCCAGGCACAAGTACCACAGCGGAACCAAAGACGAACCCCATTTTGGTGTCCCTCCGCCAGGCTTCATGCTATTTCCCAATGTTGCAGGCTGTACAACAACTGATTGACCTGGAATGGAATGCCCTGGAGGCCAGCTTCGAAGGAGGATTGGCCTTAGAAACCCTATACCCCCTGGAACCCACAGCCAAGGAACTCCTACGGTTCCCAAAAGTGGATGCCATGGTCTGCGCAATCTCAAAGCGCACGACCATCCCAGTCGAAGGAGGAGCAGCACTCAAGGATGCACAGGACAGACATCAGGAATCCATCCTTAAACAGTCCTTAGATGTAGCAGCTATGACCCTGCAGATCGCTTCCTGCTGCGCTGTAGTGACACGTGCCTGCTTGCTTCTCTCCAGAGACGCAACCACGTCCGCCAAAACGTTGGAACCAGCGATATCCTTCGTCACGGATGCGACCTCAGACCTAGTGCGCACCTCAGCCAGGGGCGTCTCCTCCATAGTGGCAGCCAGAAGACAACTATGGCTCCTAAATTGGTCAGCTGACGCAACCTCCAAAGCAAACCTCACGAGAATGATATACAAATTCTCATTCCAATTTCCTCCTCCATAGAAGATGCAATGTCAAGAGCAGCCTCACACCTTGATACAATCAGAAATATGTTAATCCATCTTAAACTATGTTTAAATATGAGCAAAACTGAATGTATCCTAATCGCCAGAAAAAACTCTGGACCAAAAACTATACCACCCTTCCAATTTGACAATACCCTCATCCAACTTAAAGACAACGTAAAAGACTTGGGCATTTGGGTAGACAATGATCTAAACTATAAAAAACACATCTCTACAAGAACAAAAGAAGGCTTTCACAAACTACAAGTAATCAAACACCTAAAACCACTGCTTCACCCCCATGATTTCAAAACCGTCCTACAAGCCCTCATCTTCTCCGGTTTGGACTATTGCAATTCTCTCCTGATTGGCTTACCTAAGACATTCTTAAGACCTTTGCAGCTACTTCAGAATGCTGCTGCCAGAGTCCTGACGGGTAAAAGAAAATCTGAACACATTACACCTGTTCTCAACCAACTACAGTGGCTCCCAATTGAGAAAAGAATTGAATTCAAAGTTCTCTCAATACTTCATAAATCAATTTATAAAGCAGACTACACTGCCCTTGATGACATCATACATATCCATTGTTCTCTTCGCACAACAAGAACAACTAGTAAACTTCAACTAGTGATTCCATCACTTCCACATGCCAAACTCTCGTCCACCAGAAACAGAGCCATCTCCATCATTGGCCCAAAGTTATGGAATTCATTACCTCAGTACCTAACCGTTCAAGAAAACCTAAAATCTTTTAAAAACGACTTAAAAGCCTGGCTACTCAGCCAATCTCTTAATGACAGCACGCACAATGATCCTAAAACATAATACCATAGCCTTCTAACATTCAATCTCCCCCTATGACAATCTCTCCTGCTTCCAAACTACAGATGTCTCTTTTTATGTTTTGAACTCAGATATTTCAGTGTACCTATCCTTTGGTATATCTTGTTTTGTTTATACTATTATATGCCAGTTCTCAGTTTGTTAAAATTTAAATTTTAAATTTTTTAATGTAACAGGTTGTTATAAATGTAAACCGGAGTGAAGGCAACTCTGCTATACCTCGGTATATAAAAAAATGCTAAATAAATAAATTTAAAGGATCCCTCTTGTTCAGAAGCGAATTGGAGAAGTTAGCCAACAAATGGGGCGGATCTCCATTACCTCGTTTACTGGAGGACAGGAACAAAAGAAACCAGCGCTCCTCCCCACCGAAGAACCAAGGGCAGAGGAGCCCAGCGCTTTAGACCATACAAGAATACTTACTACCAAGCACCTTGCCTTGCAGACAGGGCCCAATCCTTTTGGAACAGACACAACGAGGGGAGCAGGCTCAGGTACAGGCTCCAGCTGCAACCCACAATGAGAATCAACAGACCCATCCACAGGAAGAAGCCATAGGGGGCAGACTTTACCCTCTTCTACCAAAGATGGGTCGAGATAACGTCGGACAAGTGGGTCCTAACCATCATTCGAGAAGGATACTATCTGGACTTCCACAGCATCCCTCCAGACAAATTTGTGAGATCACCATGCCACTCCCTCTCCAAGAGGACAGCAGTGGAAACCACACTGACAAAGCTACTCAGCCTAAAGGTGATAGCCCTGGTGCCCATGCACCAACAAAATATTAGTCACTATTCCATTTATTTTATTGTTCCCAAGAAGGAAGGAACGTTCCGGCCCATCCTGGACCTCAAGACAGTCAATCGTTACCTGAGGGTACCACACTTCTGCATTGAAACCTTACGCTCAGTCATAAGGGCAGTAAAGCTGGGAGAATTCCTGACTTCACTGGATCTATCCGAAGTCTATCTCCACATCCCGGTCCATCACGACCATCAACGCTTCCTACACTTTGCGATACTGGATCATCATTACCAGTTCTGGACGCTACCCTTCAGACTAGCTACCACCCCTCAGACATTCACCAAAATCATGGTGGTAGTGGCAGCAACTCTGAGGAAAGAAGGAATCCTTGTACATCCTTATCTGGACGATTGGCTGATCAGGGCAAAATCTCCAGAGTAAAGTCACCAGGCGACCACCAGTGTCAAGAATTTGCTGCAGAATCTTAGGTGGGTTGTCACACAGCCAAGAGCTGCCTGCTGCCCTTCCAATCACTAGAGTACCTGGGAGTCCGGTTCAACACCAAGCAAGACAAGGTTGTCCTTCCCCCTCCAAGGAGAAAAAAACTGATGCGTCAGCTGCGAAAACTGTTGAACTATGCTCATCCCAAGGAATGGGACTACCTACAAGTCCTCGCTCATGACATCAACCCTAGAAGTCGTTCCATGGGCAAGGGCCCACATGCGCCCACTACAATGTTCTCTACTGTCACGATGGAACCAGACATCCCAGAACTACTCCATTCACCTCCAGCTACCGGCAGAGGTTTGGACCCAGCTCCAATGGTGGCTATAGGAAGGCCATCTGAGCAAGGGAGTAAAACTATCCCCACCGAACTGGATCCTGCTCACCACGGATGCGAGCCTGTGAGGGTGGGAAGGCCACTGCCAGGAACTGACTGCCCAGGTGGGATGGAACATAAACCGACTGGAAGCCCGAACAGTCAGACTAGCCTGCCTACGATTCGGCCACAGACTTCCAGGGCGAGTCTATCAGTCATGTTGGACAACGCCACAACAGTTGCCTACATCAACCGCCAAGGAGGAAACAGAAGCCAACAGGTGTCCCTGGAAATAGACCCCCTCATGGCATGGGTGGAAATAAACCTGCAAGGGATCTCAGCCTCCCACATCACAGGAAAAGACAACGTCTTTGAGGACTACCTCAGCAGAAAGAGTCTAGACCCAGGGGAATGGACACTGTCATCCACAGCCTTCCAATTGATAGTAAACCGCTGGGGAACCCCAGCCATGGATCTCCTGGCAACCTGGTCCAACGCCCAAGTTCCCAAGTTCTTCAGTCGCAGACGAGAACCGCAATCCCGGGGAATCGGCGCCCTCGTCCAGACCTGGCCATAGGAAGACCTGCTGAACACCTTTCCCCCATGGCCACTACTGGGCAGGATCATCCGCAAGATAGAACACCATAGGGGACTAGTACTTCTAGTAGCCCTGGACTGGCCAAGAAGGCCATGGTACGCAAACATGCGAAGACTTCTTGCAGGGGAACCCTCTGTGCCTACCTCCACACAGGGACCTTCTCCAGCAAGGTAAGAACCTTGAGGAGACTGGTTTTACCCACTTCTTATATGTACATCGTGTCTATACCAGGTTGGATTACATATTGATCACTGAAACACTATAGAATTTAATCAAATGCCAGATATAGATGATATTGTCTTCTGGAATGCTGCTAAGGCTGCTCTGAGGGGACATAGCTTACCAGGCAAGAAAAAAAAAAAAGTTTGATGACCAGGTTCTTACTCTTATGAAGCGATTGCTTATGCTTAAAAGGTCACATGCAAGAGATCTAGTTGAGGACCCTAAGCAGGAGTTATTGATTACAAGACGAGAGTTAAATGAAATCCTCGCAATCAAGGCCCACCAGAATATTATGTATTATAAACTGCGTCAGTGGGACAACAAACCTGGTAAATTACTTGCTAAGGTGGTTAGAAATGACAGAGGGCGCAGGGAGTTAATAACCCATGCCTCCCAACATTATACAGTGACCTCTGACGTATCGTCTGTGTTTATCCAATATTATAAGAATATTTGTATGGCAGGCATCCCCTCCGAATCAGGTGTACCTTTTTCCAAGATCTGCCCATACCCAAACTATTTGATGATGCCAGGGCGTGGTTTGATGCCCCTATTCAAGGTGCAAGGTGCAGAAATACTTGTGATCATCAAGCAATTCAAATTAGCAAAGTCTCTGGGTCCCGATGGGCTGGGTCTGGAGTTTTGTAGGATTCTGGGGCCTTCGTTGGTCAGCCCATTAAATTGTATGTTTCAAGCTGTTAGCAACAGGGGGTATTTCGATAAAGATCACAAGCTAGCAACTATAGTTTTCTTGCCCAAGTCTGGCAAGTAAGTGGAATTACCCAGAGGCCTATAGACCTATTTCGCTTCTTAATCAGGATATTAAAATTTTGGCAGCAGTATTGGCTGCCCATTTGAACCTGGTCATCCAAGAGGTGGTTGAGAGGGATCAAACGGGTCTTATTAAAGATAGCTTAATTATTATCTTTTAAAAGCGGTATTTGCGCTCCAGTCATTCATAGTCAAAAATCCTAATGGGATACTTGTCAGCCTAGATACTACCAAGGCTTTTGACAGTGTTGAGTGGCCATACTTATTGTGGGTACTGGTGCAATTTGGGCATGGGGAGTGTTGGTTGGTTCAAGCTACTATATCAACCCCAGGTTCAGCTCTTGGTCAGCAGGTTACTATCAGAGGATTTTCTCTTGGGTAGAGGTACAAGATAAGTGTGCCCTTTGTCACCCCTGCTCTTTGTCTTCTCCGTGGACCCCTTGGCTATTAAATTGTGTAACATGGATTCTTTCCAGGGTATCCAGCTCCAAAATAAACATCTGAAAATGGGACTATTTGCTGATGACATATTTTTGGCAATCCTAGGGCATCTTCGGGGAATATCTTAAGTCTCATGGAATTATTTGGGAATTTTGCTGGTTTACGACTTAATTATGACAAATCTGAAGCCTTTCCCCTGGATAAATCCCTTCCTGATAGATGGCCAGGTGATTTCCCATTGACTTAGGATAAAAACACCCTTTGTTATTTTGGGAATTTATTTGGCTACTCAGGAAAACTGTTATATGATGTTAATTTGACCTCTATTTTTGAAGACCTTCCTTTATCATTTCTGGGACGATGTGCTTGATTAAGATGGTGATACTCCATAAATTGCTTTGCTTACAAATGTTGTCCATTTGGGTAAAAGGTAAGGCTATTCGGGCTTTCAAATCTGCCATAGAGAGCTTCATTTGGAGTGAGCTGCGAGCCCGTATCAAATTTGACACGTTGAGATTGGATAGGATGCAGGGGGATGTGGCCCTACCAGATTTGAGGATGTACATTGTTGTATGCTTATTATGTTATATTTAAGATTGGGTGTCTTACCATAATAAATATGATGTGGAGGGCTGATGCAGGATTGGATCGCTCCATATCACCCTCTTAATCTGTTAGAATTGCCTGGGACTAAGGTGTCTTCCATTTTACGGATGCCATTTTGGTTTCGGGCATTTCTCAGGGCTTGGCTGTGGTGGCGATCCTCTATCCGGCGATGCAGCTTAGTTTCCCCCTTTCTGACCCTGATGGGAATAGTGATTTCTTACCGGGACAAGACTGGTGCTTTCCAAGATTGGGTTAAAAAAGGATTTCACAGTTTATTTCAGTGGGCTGATGAGGATCCCTTATGTCTTCATTCGTGCCTAGAACCTTCTCCAAGGTCATGGTGGTGGTTGCAGCAGTGTTGAGAAAGGATGATATTTTGGTCCACCTGTACTTAGACCATTGGCTGATTCAGGCCAAGAGTATGAAAGAGAGCCTTCAGATCTTGCGCAAGGAGATCTCCCTGCTATAGGAACTATGTTGGATGGTGAACTTGGCCAAGAGCAATCTGCAGCCATCCCAGACATTGGAGTATCTGTGTTTGTTTTGACACACAACAAAGCATGTTCCTATCAGAGAGCCGCATTCAGAAACTGATGTGGCTATTGACAAACAATATGCCCGATGGTATGGTCTTACCTGCAGATG
Source organism: Rhinatrema bivittatum (assembly GCF_901001135.1). Lineage (NCBI taxonomy): Eukaryota > Metazoa > Chordata > Amphibia > Gymnophiona > Rhinatrematidae > Rhinatrema > Rhinatrema bivittatum. The sequence goes on from NC_042625.1 coordinate 7,766,970, forward strand.
CTCGAGTTGATGGCAGCCACCCTAGAGGTTGTTCCGTGCACAAGAGCACATATGCGCCCTCTTCAGCGCACACTGCTTACACATTGGATACCACAGTGTCAGGACTACTTGATATGGCTTCACTTACCGGTGGAGGTCAGCATCTAACGGCAGTGGTGGTTGCAAGAGGATCATCTTAGGAAGGGCGTTCCTCTTCGATCACCAAATTAGATAGTGCTTATGACTGATGCTAGCCTCCATGTTTGGGGTGCTCACTGTCGGGAGTTGATAGCATGGGGGTGCTGGAGCACAGAAGAATCTCTCTGGAGCATCGGTCGGCTGGAAGCCTGTGCTGTTTGGCTGGAATGCTTGCAATTTGTCAACCTCTTGTAGGGTCGAGCGGTTCGAATGATGTCTTACAATGCGATGACAGTGGCTTACATCAATCACCACGGAGGAACCAAGAAGCCAGCAAGTGTCACAGGAAATAGCCAGCTTATGGAATGGGTAGAAGTACATTTTCAGGAGATCTCAGTCTCACACATTGCAGGAAAAGACAATGTAAGAGCCGGCTTTCTCAGCAGATAGTCTGGATCCAGAAGAATGGGAATTGTCAAACGGAAGCATTCCAGCTCATAGTGGGCCACTGGGGCCTCCCGTTTCTAGACTTGCCGGCAACATCACACAATGTGAAAATTCTTCACTTCTTCAGTCGCAGGAGAGATCTGAAGTCTTTGGGCATCGACGCCTTTGTGCAGGAGTGACCAGAAGGCAAGCTTCTATATGCCTTTCCTCCGTGGCCCACGTTGGGCAGAGTGATTTGGAGGATTGAGAGATACATGAGGTTGGTGCTTCTGATGGCGTCAGTTTGGCCCAGGAGGCCATGGTATGCAGATCTGCGAAGGCTCCTGGTGGACTCTCCTCCTGATTACTAGTCCACAGGGATCTGCTGCGGCAGGAACCTATTCTTCATGAAGATCCAACTTTATCTTATAATATGGCTCTTGAGGGGGCTCAGTTGCTGAAGTGTGGATACTCCGCTGCAGTGATTTCTACCTTGCCTTGAGCACGAAAGTTCTCCACTTCCTTATCCTGTGTTCGGGTTTGGCGAGTGTTTGAGGCTTGGTTTGAGAAACAATGGATTCATCCCTGTTCAATTAAGATCCCATTCATTTTGGATTTTTGCAGGATAAGTTGATTAATGGTTTGGCCCTAAAATTCCTTGAAGGTACAGGTGGTAGCTCTTGCCTGTTTCCAAGATCAGGTGAATGGTGAATCCTTGTCAGCCCATCCAGATGTGGCCTGGTTCTTAAAAGGGGTGAAGGATCTTCGTCCTCCCTTGCGGTTGCTGGTACCCTTGTGGAGTCTTAATCTGGTTCTGGATTTTCTGGTGGGTCCCACCTTTCAACCACTGCACAGCCTCTCCTTGAGGTTGGTTACTTTGAAGACAGTGTTTCTGGTGGCAATTTGTTCTGTGCGCAGACTTTCTGAACGGTAGGCCTTGTCTTGCCGGGAACTGTTTCTGCAGCTGACTCCAGGGGTGGTAAAGCTGTGAACTGTTCTTTTTTGCTGAACGTGGTCTCAGATTTTCACTTGAATCGATCAGTTTCCCTTCCAACACTGGACAGGGGAAGACATGGGGCTGAATATCACTTTTTTCGAACCTTGGATGTCAAGCTACATCATAATGAGGTATTTGGAGGTTTCTAAACATCTCAGAAAGAAAGACCAGCTGTTTATACTCCATGGTGGGAGTAAACGGGGTGAGCCGGCGTCTCAGGCTACAGCTGGATTAAGGAGGCTATCACGGCCCTATTTGTGGATACTGAGCAGCTGTTGCCTAGTTAGGTTAGGACTTGTTCCACTAGGGCTCAGGCAAATTTATCGAGGTGTGACATGGTCCTCCTTACATATCTTTTCCAGGCATTACCGCCTGGATGTGCAGGCCCTGGAGGACACAACCTTATATTAATCGGATCGCTGGCAGTCTCCTGCCTGTTTGGAAGTAGCTTTGAAATATCCCACTGGTGTGGATCAGCCTGTCTGAATGCTAAGAAAGGAGAAATTACTACTTAACTGATAATTTCCTTTTCTTTAATGAAGGCAGGTTAATCCACCTTCCCACCCTTGGTTGCCAGATGATGGTGCTATTGTCGTCCTGTGTGGCTGTGTTTCCAGGGACTTCTGGTAAGTATTAGATCCAGTCCCTGGATTAGAGAGATTACACTCCTTATCTGAGCTCAGTGTTTTCCTGATAACTGAGTGCTTGAATGGTTGTCTGTTAATAGTTATTTTCCTGTATTGTTTAGTTGTCCACAGTTGCTTTTGCTGAGAATACTGGCAGGCTGATGTCTGTGCAGGGGTATATATACCATAATGTTGACTTTGCTCCATTTTCATCTGCTGGCAGACATACGTAACCCACTGGTGTGGATTACCCTGTCTTAATTAAAGAAAAGGAAATTATCGGGTAAGTAGTAATTTCTCCATATTGGGAACAAACATTGTGGTGTTGGCAGAAAAAAAGATGTGAGTATTTTCACAAAAGTTCCTTAGATATCAGAAATCAGAATAGGCATGAATCCTGATGCCTGTGTTGAGAGTCTTGATATTTTGATTATTTTACAGATGTTTTGCTTGAGGGTGTTTTTCCCTTGGTTATCCTGTTCTGGTGATGTGTTGTGGTTCTTTGGTCTTTGATTTGTGCTTTCTGTTACTGAGCTATCTGGGTGATGTGATGTGCAATCATTTGTTCTTTGTTAGTGCCTGGTAATAGATAATTTGTATGCTTATAAAATACAAGTTTTGACTGTTTAGTGTTTCTCACCAACAGAAGGAATATTTTAAACAATACGAGGCAGGCTTGCAGAACCTATGCAACTCATACCAGACCCGAGCTGATGCACGAGCCAAAGCTTTCGAAGACAGCCTCCGCACCTCAGAAAAGAAGCTCAAGGAGACTGAGGACAAGCTGCAGAAGCTAAGGACGAACATTGTAGCATTACTGCAGAAAGTACAAGAGGTGAGACACAAGGTCTTAAATAATGACCTAATTATCTAAAATCAAAGTTGGCTCTGTCTAGCACAGCATAACTTACCTGAAGCAACTTGGTTTCAGTAAGAAACCCAGCTGTGTCGCCTTATAGACGGATGCTGTGCCAGGCTTTTAGCATTGCAGTTAAAATAGGGAGATGAGAGAGAACAAAGTAGCCGGTATGCTCACAGCAGTAACAAGCTACTGTGAGCAGGTCAGTGTTTTTACTAATGCTGGGAGTGCATATTGTGTTTTTCATAACTTGGTGGAACAATTAGCATTATCTCTCAGTCCGTGTCTGCACAGAGGGGCATACCCATCCCATTGGAATTAAACTCTCTACAAAGTCTAATGAACTTTTTATTTCTCAAAGCATTTGTGCTTCTTTATAGTGATACTTACTGAAATAATTTTCCTATGTTCAGGACATCGATATTAACACAGATGATGAGCTGGATGCATATATTGAAGACCTGATCACCAAAGGGGATTCTGCAGATTGAAACCAGCATGGAGTGAGGCTGGAACCAGTGAGGAATAGGATAAACTATCCAATATCCATGACACAGACTCTGTCTCTAACCCAACGAACAGGTCCAGAAGAGAGAGAGAGCGCAAATATGAAAAGATGATCTAACTGTACATACATAGTATTGATGTGTTGATGTAAAACCCGTTCTTGTGATTTTACATACAAAAGACATTTGTGCTGTTTCAAAGCAAGTTTTAACAATGTAGTTCTTGGAATATTCTTTGTTTATAAATATTTATTTTTTAAAAGAAATGGAAACTGAGTGCCTGATCTTCTGGGGAGTTACTGTTGCTGAGGGATTTTGTAAAAAGATATGATTAAGTTGGAGTACATTGCACAACTTTGCTTAAAATATTCCCATCCTCACAGGGCTGAAACTGAAGGGCCAGATCTCTCAGAATCTGTCTTACTGCCAACACATGCACAAATACTTTCTCTTGCTGCTAGAATTCCTAGAGAAAATAAGTTAAAAGGTGCTCTGCAAATTTGAATTTTGTTGAGAACAAATAAAATGTTTATACCATTGTGGTTTAATGACGGATTATGTCAATTGTCAGGAAAATACTTTTTGTTTTCCACACTTTAAGGCCCTGGGTGCATTCGAATTTTGTAGTATTTAAGTTTGCATTTTCATAAGAACATACATTTTGCCATGCTGGGTCAGACTGAGTCCATCAAGCCCAGCATCTTGTTTCAAACAGTGGCCAATCCAGGTCACAAGTAGCTGGCAGGATTCCTAAGTTCAGTAGTTTCCATGCTGCTTATCCCAGGGACAAGTAGTGGATTTCCCCAAGACCAGCTTAATAATGTTTATGGACCTTTCTTCAAAGAACTTGTCCAAACCTTTTTAAACCCAGCTACCTATGAGGAGAGACTGAAGGATTTAAATATGTATACCCTGGAAGAGAGGAGGTGCAGGGGAGATATGATACAGACCTTATTTATTTATTTAACATTTTTATATACCGAAATTCATGTAGCAATGTTACATATCAATTCGGTTTACATTATAACATTAACATTACATTATAACATGTAACATTAACACCTTCAAATATCTGACAAGTATTAATGATGCACAAACTTCCAACGATTTTCATTGGAAAGGAAACGATAGACCTAGGGGTCACGAGATGAAACTACTACAGGAATGACTAAGAACCAATATTAAGAATTATTTCACTTTGTTCTGCTATACCAATCCAGTCCCCTACAGATGGGTTGTTTCCCCCCAATTTAGCAGATGGAGACAGAGAACACAGACTTCTTACTGTGACATCATCCCCACTATTTAGGGGTAGTGCAGCACAGCAAGTATTCAGTATTTTCTGCCTTCAACAGATGGTAGGACTGGGTGGTGCAGCAGGACATTGCTGAATCTTTGGATCGGACCCAGGCCAGGCCACTAGTTCAGATCTGAAGTGCAAGCCCGACAACAAGCTCCCATTCCCTGAATGTACTCAGATTAGTCCAAACTCCTGGGTTTTGCCTCCCTTCCAGCAGATGGAGACAGAGGAAAGTTTTGCTGTCACTGCCATATAACGTGATGTGACTCCTGCAGTCTCTCAGTATTTTTCTCCAGCAGATTGTAGAGGATTCAAAACCTGCAGTCTGAAAACTAGTTAAAAAAAATAGTAAAGTTAGAGGGGGATTAGGAAGGAAGAGGAATTCCTCCCAGAAGGTTGGCAGGTCCTTGTGGGACCATCCCTTCTGGTCCTGAGGTGAACAAGCAGGGAGTTGGGAACCCTTGTTGGCTCTGCTCTTTTTGCTGCCAGGGGTGGATAACTGGTGGGGCCAATTCCCTCACCCCCAGGAGAACTTCCACAGCCTGCTGCCCAGCTTCAGGGAAGTGTCCTTAGATTCTGTGCTTTTAAAGTTTAAAAAAAAGAGGGTCTCTTTTTTTTTTTTTTTTTTCCTTTTTGTAGTATTCTCTATCCGGCGGGGCGGATCGTAAGCAGCCTGGTAGGTGCCAGGGCTGTGTTCACGTTTTCTTCTTCAATGTCCTTGGAGCGGCTGTCAGGGTGCGCGCGATTGAGCCGGCAGGGGCTATGCTATGTGACAATGCATGCGCCTGTCCCGAGCCAGCCTCTGTTCCCAGTGTTCCCAGCTCAGAAACCCTTGAAAAGAAATCGGGGAGGCATCATGACATGGGGATCTCGGGTAATACCGGCGTGGCTGCGGGCTCCTTCCTGGTTTGCATAGGAACAGCAGCCATTTTGACATCTTTTGCAGCTGCATCTGAGGCTGTGGGGGGAGAGGGGGAATCTCCCTCCACTGTTGTCCCCAGCTGATCAGAGCCCCGTGGAGGACCGAGGGGCCCGGGAACTTCTATCTGAGGAGGATGAGGATGACCTGGGGGAGAATCCTGAGGATCTGACATTTTTCTCCTGACTTTGTTCTACTGCTCCAGTAGGTCTACAGGATGCCTTTCCAGGCAGGAAGGCCCGCAGGTTCCGTGGCCTAGCAAGAGGCCCAAAGTTGCGTGGGCCAGTTTAGCAACCAGGGTTCTGCGAGTCCTGAGTCAGGCTGCGCAATCTGATGCTGTAGACGAGGCCTCGGGGGAGTCAGGATGGGAAGCCTCTGGCAAAGAACCCCCCCCCAAGGCAGATTCTTCCCAGGAGAGACAGGATACGGATGAGCGGGGTTAAGCCCCCAACTGTGGAAGGAGATAATCCTAAGGAGCTGGGAATTAAGGTGTGCTGCAGGAGGAATCTGATCAGGGAGAGGTGGACCAAGTCATGGATGGCTTAAGAGGTCTGGCGAAGGCCTTCCCTTTCCATAAATCGGTAAAGACGTTAGTGGGAGACTTTAGAGACCATTTTGAAGGTCAGTAGAGCAATGGACAAAATTATACCTGTTAGAGGACACACCGGAATTGTTGAGGCTGCCAAATGTGGATGCCTCAGAGTTGGTGGTTACAAAGAAACTTCTGTAGGACAGGAAGTTAGAAATCCATCTCAAAAAGATATTTGAGGTGTCTACTCGGGGCATTCATGCTGCAGTTTGCAGCAGTTTTATGCTTCGAGCTGGTTTGCGCTGGGTTCAGCAGCTGCAGGCTAACAAAGCGATGTCAACTTCAGAGGCCAAGCTGGCTGAGTAGCTGGAAGCCGTGGTGGCCTATGGAGCAGATGCATTATTTGACCTCATCAGAACGTCCTCCGGGATTATGATGTCAGCAGTCTCGGCCAGGTGGCTCCTTTGGTTGAGGACCTGGTCGGCGGGCATTTAGTTTGTCTCAGGGGCGTTAACTTTTAAGGGGAAACTGCTTTTCAGAGAGGACTTGCAGGAGCTCGTGAAGCATCTAGGAAAGAATAAATGGCATAAGTTGCCGGAGGAAAAGCCGAAGAGCAGAAAAGGATCCTTTCCTGGCGTGTAGCCAGATGGACTCAGAACGAATGGGTATAGTATCCGCGTGCTAGCAGTCTGAGACGGATCTGACGTCAGCACGGGTGTATATATACCCCCACAGGAAGCGTAGCAACTTAGTAATTTCTGTCTCCAAAGCAGTTTGGAGAGCCTGCACGCTCGCTGAGCGTGTTTTCCAAATCTTCTTTCTATTTTCAACTACAACCATCGAGCCCTGCACTCCTGCGGTGATACCCTAAGGTCCCTCCCCCAGTAGAGTTTCCCGGGGTGATTTCCGTGATCCCCCAGAGGTTTAAGTCCTCAGTCCAGTGGCCGAATCGCGGCAGGGACATAGCCCCCGGGCGAGGTTCGGGTGAGGCATACGAGGCGCCTCGGTCCCGGCATGGACGAGGCAGCGGGTGCATATCCCCAAACGTGGCGGTGAAGGTACTTGCCCTCTCCCCCGGCAGCCAGAGACCGCCCGGGTTCCAGCCGGGAAGCGCCGAGGATCAGGTAAGGCGTACATCTCTTATTTCTGGTCTCCGAGGAACAGAGGATCGGCGGCGTGGCATGCCAAGGAGGGCGCCATTTTGTGGGCCTTGTTCAGGTATTGAGCGCCCATAATAGGCGCAGCTCTATTCCTCCTTGTGCGTATATTGCCTTATTACTGTGAGCATATTGCATACCACTGAGCGTGTATTGCTAAACCGCATATTGCTGAGAGCATATTGAATGCCATTGAGCGTGTATTGCTAAACCGCCTATTGCTGAGAGCATATTGAATGCCATTGAGCGTGTATTGCTAAACCGCATATTGCTGAGAGCATATTGAATGCCATTGAGCGTGTATTGCTAAACCGCATATTGCTGAGAGCATATTGAATGCCATTGAGCGTGTATTGCTAACTGCATATTGCTGAGAGCCTATTGGAAGCCATTTAGCGTGTATTGCTAACCGCATATTGCTGAGAGCCTATTGAAAGCCATTTAGCGTGTATTGCTAACCGTATATTGCTGAGAGCATATTGAATGCCATTTAGCGTGTATTGCTAACCGCTGAGAGCCTATTGAATGCCATTGAGCGTGTATTGCTAACCGCTTATTGCTGAGAGCCTATTGTATGCCATTGAGTGGGTATTGCTAACCGCATATTGCTGAGAGCCTATTGAATGCCATTGAGCGGGTATTGCTAACCGCATATTGCTGAGAGCCTATTGAATGCCATTGAGCGGGTATTGCTAACCGCTTATAGCTGAGAGCATATTGCATACAATTGAGCGTGTATTCATGACTGCCTATTGCTGAGAGCGTATTGCATATCATTTAGCGTTCTTAAGCGCCTGTTGTATTAAGCGCATAATGCTGCCGCATATTATTGAGCGCCTGTTGTATTACGCGCATATTGCTGCCGCATATTATTGAGCGCCTGTTGTGCTAAGCGCATAATGCTGCCCCATATTATTGAGCGCCTGTTGTATTAAGCGCATAATGCTGCCGCATATTATTAAGCACCTGTTGTATTAAGCGCATATTGCTGCCGTATATTATTGAGCGCCTGTTGTATTACGCGCATATTGCTGCCGCATATTATTATTGTGCGCCTGTTCTCTTTAGCGTATATTTTGGCCGCTTTTCATTCAGCGCATTCTTTTCAATGGAACAGAACGCCTCAGCGTCTTCTGCAGGGGCGCCGCCTGCCTCCGGCATTAAAGCCCTCGGCCTCTGCTCTGCATGCCAGCTTCGGGCCACGCACAGTGAAGAGCCAGACTCCCTATGTGCCCAATGTGAGGGGACCGTGGGACCCTCGGGCCAGGACCAGTCTCAGCCGCGATTTGCTGACAGTTCCCCAGGGGCTACCCCGGATTTAGCAGGCAGTCTCGACCAATCGGGAATCCCGGGGGATCTTGTACCCCGGCGATTAGAGGCTGCTTCAATTTCCTGGGTGGATCTCTTTAAGGGGATTCATGCCTTTGTACAGATGCAAATGGCTTCCCGTCCAGGCCCTGCTGTTCCTGCAGTTCCTGTTGTTTCTGCGATTCCTGCGGTGGCTGCGGCGGCTCCTGCGGATCCTGTTCCTGGACCCTCACGCCCTTATCGTGAGCAGGACCTCCCGCCGCTGGACAGCCCAGATCAGTCAGACCAGGAGTTTTCACTGGACGAGTCCGAACTCCCGGACGAGGGGGAACTTCCCCCAGGGATTGAACCATACAGAACCATGAGGCGGTTCTTCCCTAAGGAGGATCTCTCCGACCTGGTGTCTCAGTGTCTGGCGGAGTTAGATATTACAGGTCCTAGCGCTACGGTACCCTCTCGCAGAACCCCCTGCTGGAAGGTCTTCGTCCTACAGCCCGCCATTTTCCATTCTTGCAAGCAGCACAGCAACTGATAGATTTAGAATGGGCGGCACCAGCGGCTTCCTTCAAAGGGGGCCGGGCCCTGACGGGCATGTACCCATTGGCACCGGCTATCCAGGACCTGCTGGCGTGTCTTCAGGTGGACGCCTTGATTAGCGCTGTGGTCAAGCGCACTACCATTCCAGTTGAAGGGGGGACGGCCCTCAAGGAGCCTCATGACCGGCGACTGGACGCCATTCTGAAACAGACCTTTGAGGTGACAGCTCTCGCTTTACGGATTGCAACCTGCTGCACAGTGGTGACGCGTGCCTGTTTGTCACAGGTCAGGAACAACGCTCCAGCAGCTGACGTGGAGTCTGCTCTCTAGTTTCTCACGGATGCTGCATCAGATCTAGTCCAGACAACAGCCAAGGGGATCTCATCTTCCGTAGCCGCCAGGAGGCAGCTCTGGATCCAGAAATGGTCAGCTGATGCGCCTTCAAAGACACGCCTCACCAGATTGCCCTTTAAGGGCTCTTTCCTATTTGGCAGCGACCTTGATAAACTGGCCAGTACATGGGGCGCCTCTCCAGTGCCTAGACTGCCGGAATATCGGTTCCGAAGGAGTCAGCGCACCTTTCCAAGGCCCTCCAGAGGCAGGGGTTCACAGCGCTTCATTCCTTACAGGAGTCTCTATCAGGCGCCGCGTCCTCAGGCCAGGAATCAGTCCTTTTGGACCAAGCAGGGGATCTGGCCCGGGCTCAGGTCCCGGCCGCGCCTCCCAATGAAGTTCCGCCGATTCATCTGGGGGACGGAGCCATAGGGGGCAGGTTAACCCTCTTCTACCCCAGATGGGTCGAGATTACGTCGGACCAGTGGGTCCTCGCCATCATCCGAGAGGGGTATTATCTGGACTTTCATCATCTCCCTTCGGACAAGTTTGTGGAATCCTCATGTCCCATACACAAGAAAGCGGCATTGGAAGCTACCTTGGCGAGGCTCCTGTCCTTGAAAGCCATCATCCCAGTACCTGCCTGGGAAGTGAATTCTGGACACTATTCCATTTTTTTCATGGTACCCAAGAAAGGGGGCACCTTTCGGCCTGTGCTGGACCTCAAGTCAGTCAATCGATACTTACGGGTCCCGAGGTTTCACATGGAGACTCTGCACTCAGTCAAGGCCGCAGTACAGCCAGGAGAATTCCTCACGGCATTAGACCTGTCAGAGGCACACCTGCATATCCCGATCCATCCGGATCATCAGCGCTACCTACGCTTCAAGGTTCTGGGTCGCCACTTCCAATTCCGGGCTCTGCCCTTCGGATTGGCCACGTCACTGCGGACCTTCACCAAGGTGATTGTCGTGGTAGCAGCGGCCCTCCGGCGGGAAGGAATTCTGGTCCATCCCTACCTAGACGATTGGCTGATCAGGGCGAAATCACGAGAAGAGAGCCATCGGACAACTGACAGAGTGATCGCCCTTCTGGAAAGCTCGGGCTGGGTAATCAACCTCAGCAAGAGTTGCCTACAGCCTTCCCAGTCACTGGAATACCTGGGAGTACAGTTCAACACGCAGGCAGACACAGTCAGTCTCACTATCAAGAGAAGGTTGAAACTTCAGACGCGCATCCAGTACTTGATGGGAACCAGTCAGCCCATAGCTTGGGATTATCTGCAGGTTCTCGGTCTCATGGCATCCACCCTGGAAGTGGTACCTTGGGCAAGGGCCCATATGAGACCTCTACAACATTCCCTGCTCTCTCGCTGGAGTCCCCGTCTACGGAACTATTCCACGCACCTACCTCTGCCTGCCAGGGTATGGACCCAGTTACGGTGGTGGTTGCAGCCCAACCACATGAGCAGAGGTTCGAAGATGTCCTCTCCCACGTGGTCTCTGCTCACCACGGATGCCAGCCTGAGCGGCTGGGGTGCACACTGCGAAGGACTTACCGCACAAGGGCGGTGGAACAGAGAAGAGTCAGCATGGAACATCAACCGCCTAGAGGCTCAGGCAGTCCGATTGGCATGTCTTCGATTTGCTCACAGACTGACGAACAGAGCAGTCAGAGTGATGTCCGACAACGCCACCACAGTGGCATACATCAGCCGTCAGGGCGGAACCAGAAGTCGACAAGTATCTCTGGAGCTCGCCCCACTGATGGCTTGGGCAGAGGCAAATCTGCAAGACATCTCCGCCGTCCACATTGCCGGGAAGGACAACACCACGGCAGACATCCTCAGCAGAGAACGTCTAAATCCGGGAGAGTGGCAGCTGTCACCCACAGCCTTCCAGATGATGGTGGATCACTGGGGGATTCCGGACATGGATTTACTGGCGGACAAGTCCACTGCTCATGTACCCAGATACTTCAGCCGCAAGCGCGACCCGTTCTCACACGGAATCGATGCCCTGGTTCAGCCATGGCCTCCAGGGACTCTGCTATATGCCTTTCCTCCGTGGCCTCTGCTGGGCGCCATCATCCACAAGATTCAGAAACACCGGGGCCTAGTTCTTCTGGTGGCACCAGACTGGCCAAGAAGACCCTGGTACGCGGACATGAGAAGACTACTGGCAGGGGAGCCCCTTCCCCTGCCTCCTCTCCGGGACCTTCTACATCAAGGTCCCATCCTTCACGAGGATCCAGCTCAATTCTCTCTTACGGTCTGGCCATTGAGAGGGCTAGACTGAAGAAAAGAGGTTACTCGGAGCCCGTGATATATACGCTCCTCTGAGCTCGCAAGTTTTCCACATCCCTCACCTATGTAAGGATCTGGAGAATATTTGAAGCATGGTGCGACACTCATGGCACCAATCCACATTCGACCACAATCCCTGTTGTGTTGGATTTCCTGCAAGATGGACTTCAGAAGGGTCTCTCCCTCAGCTCCATCAAGGTTCAGGTGGCTGCGCTGTCTTGCTACGGTCCCAGGAGGGATGGCAAGACCATTGCCAAGCACCCAGATGTTGCTCGCTTCCTGAAAGGAGTCAAGCATATTCGTCCGCCACTGAAGTGGCCTGTGCCCTTATGGAACCTCAACCTTGTTTTGGATTTCCTCGCGGGATCCACCTTCAGACCCCTTTGGGGCCTGTCTCTCCGGTCTCTCACTTTGAAGATGGTGTTCTTGCTGGCTGTATGTTCAGCACGCCGCATCTCAGAACTACAGGCACTGTCCTGCCGTGATCCCTTTCTCAGAATCACTCCAGAGGCTATCCATCTTCGCACGGTTCCCTCCTTTGTACCTAAAATGGTTTCACAGTTTCACCTTAATCAGACTATATCCTTGCCTACCACGGCAGGTTTGAAGAAATCTGAAGAAGAGCGTTTGCAATGCCATCTCGACATAGGCAGACTGCTGCCTAGATATCTGGAATTGACACAAGAACTACGAAAGACAGACCATCTGTTCGTCCTGCACAGCGGGAGGAAGCAAGGTGAAGCGGCCTCGCGGCCCACCATCGCCCGCTGGATTAAAGAAGTTATCAGAGCAGCTTACGTGAAGGCTGGGAAGTCTCCGCCTCTACAAGTCAAGGCTCATTCTACCAGAGCACAAGCGGCATCCTGGGCAGAATCCAGGATGCTGTCGCCTGCAGAAATATGTAAAGCGGCGACATGGTCCTCCCTCCATACCTTCTCCAGATTCTACCATCTGGATGTCCAGGCCAGGGAGGACTCAGCATTTGCGAGGGCGGTACTACATGGTCCTCAGGCAGCCTCCCGCCCAGGCTGGGAGTAAAGCTTTTGTACATCCCATTCGTTCTGAGTCCATCTGGCTACACGCCAGGAAATGTTGAGATTACTTACCTGATAATCTCCTTTTCCTTAGTGTAGTCAGATGGACTCAGCATCCCGCCCAGCTGCCTGTGTACATGGGTTTCACCGATTCAAGGTAAGCCATGTCTTATGTTCCATAAGAGTGTACACTCTACCAGGTGTCAACGCCTTCCGGTTGGGAATGCTGGTGGTCTCCAGCTACTATCAATCGGTCAGGGGAATCCTGTTTCACTTTTCACTGAGCATCAGTACACACATCAATACCAGCTTTTGCAAGGAAGATTACTAAGTTGCTACGCTTCCTGTGTGGGTATATATACACCCGTGCTAACGTCAGATCAGTCTCCAACTGCTAGCACGCGGATACTATACCCATTCGTTCTGAGTCCATCTGTCTACACTAAGGAAAAGGAGATTATCAGGTAAGTAATCTCAACATTTCTGTGCAGACTTTAAGGTAAATCAGTGGTTTCAGCAGAATTTGGCTTTGGGAGGAATCCAGAGACAAGGCACTGGGAGGCAGCAGTTCTGGAACCAGTCCTTTTGAGGCCAAAAGCCAAACACAGATGGTTCTAGCCAGGGGTTCTCTGGATCCAATCTGCTCAATCAGTCGAGGCTGGTCCACTCCTCTGTGCTGGCCATAGGGGGTTGGTTGACTCTCTTCTTTGAGGAGTGGGTCAAGATCATGTCGGACCAATGGGTCCTAAGTGTGATAAGACAAGGTTACACTTTATAGAATTTGCTCGCCCACTAAAGGACTTGTTCATGGTGTCTCCTTACACCTCCGCAAACAAAAGGTGGGTGGTTCAGGAAACCATCAACTGCTTACAGATGCTGGGAGCCATCATCCCTGTACCCATAGAGGAACAGGAGACAGGAAGGTATTCCATTTATTTTGTGGTCCCAAAGAAGAAAGGGACCTTCCACCGGATATTGGATCTAAAAAAAAAAAAAGGTGAATGTGGCTCTCAAAGTTCCTTGTTTTCAGATGGAGACCCTGCATTCAGTGATTGCAGCCATGCGCAAAGAAGAGATTTTGGCCTCTAAATTTGACCAAAGCATACTTGCGCATAGCAATACGACCGGATCATCAGATATTCCTGAGGTTCATGATTCTTGGGACACATTTTCAGTTTTGCACCCTTCCCTTTGGGTTGGTGATGGCTCTGAGAACCTTCACCAAGGTGTTATGATTGTGGTGGCGGTGGCTCTCAGGAAGGAGGGCATTTAGTTCACCTGTATCTGGACGACTAGCTTATTCGAGCAAAGTCAGGTTCTTTGCATGCAAGCAGTGGCATTGGCACTGTAGCTATTAAGGTCCCTGGGTTGAGTTGTGAATCTGTCCAAAAGTCAGCTTCTTCTCAGGTGTTGGAGTTCCTGGGGGTGCGTTTTGACACCAGGATCGGGAAAGTTTCTCACCAGGGAATGCATTTACAGACTGCAGAGGCAGGTTCGCAGCTTTTTGGAGAGGGCTGTTCTCAGGGTGTGGGATTTCCTGCAGGTTCTCGGCTCCATAACTTCCACGTTGGAATTGGTTCCTTGAGCTTTTGCTCATGAGGCCTCTGCAGAGGGTGTTGCTTTCCGAGTGGGATCCATTGTGTGAGCAGTTTCATCTACCACTGCCTCTTATGGAGATGGCCAGGTCCAGTATCTCATGGTAACTTGGTTGGGATCACTTAAGCGGGGGTGTAGACTTGGAGGTTCCGAATTGGATAGTGGTCACAACCAATGCCAGTCTCTGGTTGGGGAGCTGTATGCCAGATTCAGTCGGCGCAGGGCCGGTGGTTGGCAGAAGAGGCACCGTGGTCTATCAATCACTTAGAAATGAACAGTGTGGTTTGTATTGTGTGCCTTTCTACTTCTCTTATATGGGTGGCTGGCAATAATTTTGTAGGATAATGTGACAACTGTGGCTTACATCACCTAAGAGGGGAGTAGTGGCTCAGGAGGCCCAGAAGTTAATATGCTGGGCAGAGCAACATCTGAAATTATTGGTGGCTTCTCACATAGCCGGGATCGTAAATGTACAAGCAGATTTTCTCAGTTGTCGACAGCTGGATCCTGGAGAGTGGGAGTTGACTCAGGAAGCAATGTGGCTTATCCATTGCAAGTGGGGCATGCACTTGATGGCAACTCAAAGGAACATCAAGGCTCCATGCTTCTTCAGTTGCCTTAGTACGCCCATGACCACATGGGGTTCTCCTTGATAGTGCAGTAATAATAGGAGATTTCTGTTACCCCAATATTGACTGGGTAAGTGTAACATCAGGACATGCTAGAGAGAGAAAGTTCATGGATGGAATAAATGACAGTTTTATGGAGCAATTAGTTCAGGAACAGACGAGACAGGGAGCAAGTTTAGATCTAATTCTTAGTGCAGTGCAGGATTTGGTGAGAGAGTTAACGGTGGTGGGTCCACTTGGTAATAGTGATCATAATATAACTAAATTTGAATTGATGACAGGAAAGGGACATTAAGTAAATCCACAGCTCTAGCACTAAACTTTCAAAAGGGAAACTTTGATAAAATGAGAAAAATAGCTTAAAGAACAAAACTGAAAGGTGCAGTTACAAAGGTTAAGAGTGTGCAACAGGAGTGGACATAGTTAAAAAATACCATCTTAGAAGTGCAGTCTAGATGTATTCCATGCATTAAGAAAGGTGGAAGGAAGGTTAAACATTTGCCGGCATGGATAAACCGTGAGATGAAAGAGGCTATTTTAGCCAAAAGATCTTCATTCAAAAATTGGAAGAAGGATCCTGCTGAAGAAAATAGGATAAAGTATAAGAATTGGCAAATTAAATGTAAAACATTGCTAAGACAGGCTAAGAGAAAATTTGAAAAGAAGTTTGCCATAGAAGCAACTCATAAAAACATTTTTAAATACATCTGAAGCAGAAAGTTTGTGAGGGAGTTGGTTGGACCATTAGATGTTTGAGGGGTTAAAGGGGCACTTCTGGAGGAAAGGCCATCACAGAAAGACTAAACAAATTATTTGCTTCAGTGTTTACTGACGAGGATGTTGGTGAGATACCCATTCCAGTGACTGTTTTCAAGGGTGATGATTCAGATGAACTGAACCAAATCACTGTGAACCTAGAAGATGTGGTAGGCCAGATTGACCAACGGAAGAGTAGTAAATCACCAGACCAGATCGTATACACCCCTGGGTTCTGAAAGAACTAAAAAATGAAAATTTCCTAGCATGTAGCAGATGGACTCAGGCCCAATGGGTATAGTGTACTCCGGATAGCAGTTGGAGACGGATCAGATTTCAATCTGACGTCAGCCCTAGTACATATACCCCTGCAGGAAGTGCAGCTCTTCAGTATTTTCCATCTCCATAGCAGTTAGGAACTCTATGCACGCTCGCACAGCGTTAGATTAATTTTACCAAAGAAAAACAAAATAAGAAATCTTACCTCTGCAGGCGAGCCCCGCTCTCCTGCAGTGACACCCATTGGGTCCCTCCCCCAGTTGAGAATTCCCGAGGTGATTTCCGCGATCCCTCTGAGGTAAGCCTCTGTCCGGCGGCTGACCCTCTGCAGGGACCTAGCCCCCAACATTAGGTGAGGCTGAGAGACAGCGGGTGCAAATTTGAGCGCGGCGGTGAAGGTATTTTCCCTCTTCCCCCGCAGCCAGAGACCGCCTGGAATGAGACCGGGAAGCACCGAGACAAGGTAAGGTACAAATCTATTTAAAAGTCTCCGGTCCTCTGAAGCTCGAGGAGTCGCACAGGTCGCCAGCCATTACCAGTGCCACTGGGTTGATCTGCCCTAGCAGGGCTAGACTCCAGTTAGATCCGAGGGTCCTCCCACATGGAAACCCTCCGAGATGGTCGCCGTTTTGTCCGCGTGGTCACCGTCACCATTTTGATCTGTTCACCACCCTGTCCACCGTCCTGATCCATGCGCACAGAGGCGAGCCGTGTGCACAAATACCTGGTGTGCACATCACGGGCCCAAGTACTGTGCGCACAAGTGACGCGCATAGTGACGCGCTTACTGTGCCAGGTGCACAACAGCGTGCACATCTGAGCGCGTACCAAATCTACGCGCACAACTTCGACGCACCGGAGCACATAATTATTTTATGCGCACAAGCCATGGTACCACCGGAAAAGAAACTCAAAGCTCAGGGCCTTTGTCCAGCATGCCACATTAGAGCTGCACAGCATGAGGAGGCCACAGCCCCGTGTATACAGTGTGAGGAGGCCCTCGAGGATCCAGCCCATAGCCCTCCCCAGCCGGTGCCGGGTTCCAGCCTCTCGAACAGTATGCCGGAACTAGCATCGCTCAGCTGGACCCTCCCTCAAACGGGGCTCCCCAGGGACACGGCGCCTCTTAATTTAGACCCAGCATCTATCTCCTGGGTGGAATTCTTCAAAGGTCTGCATACCTTCGTCCACATGCAACCGGACCCTCCAATAATACGGCCACAAGCTCCACCAGAGAACCTCAACATCCCGGGACCCTCTATGCCCAGGGAAGTGATTCCACAGCCCAGAAGCCCCACCTTCGGGGACATGGACAACTCCGATGATTCAGAACCCCTGGAGGAAGGGGAACTCCCTCTGGGGACAGAGCCCCACCGAACCATGAGACACTTCTTCACCAAGGACGAGCTTCCAGACCTGGTCACACACAGCTTGAAGGAGCTTGCTGTCCCGGGCACAAGTGCCTCGGGGGAACCTAAGACAAATCCCCTATTAGATGGACTCCGTCAGACCTTCCATCCTTTCCCACTATTACAAGCCATCCAGCAGCTAATTGACCTGGAATGGGATGCCCCGGAGACTATGTTCAAAGGGGGGTGTGCTCTGGCAGCCATGTACCCTCTGGACCCAGCTGCCAAAGATCTCCTGGCGTGTCAGAAAGTGGATGCCATGGTCTGCGCGGTTTCGAAGCACACTACTATCCCAGTAGAGGGAGGAGCAGCACTCAAGGATGCTCAAGACAGATGTCTGGAATCCATTCTCAAACAGTCCTTTGACATCTCCGCTATGTCTCTACACATCATGGCCTGCTGTGCAGTGGTGACACGCGCCTGCTTATCACAGACTAGGAACAACACTCCTGGGGAAGCCCTGGAACCAGCAGTATCATTCCTCACGGATCCCGCTTCTGTCCTGGTGCACACTGCAGCTAGAGGAGTGTCATCAGCCATGGCAGCCAGAAGACAACTCTGGCTCCGAAGCTGGTCGGCCGATGCATCTTCCAAAACGAGACTCAAAAGGATGGCCTTCAAGGGAACCCTCCTGTTCGGAAGCGAACTAGAGAAACTAGCCAACAAATGGAGCGAATCCTCACTGCTGCGGCTACTGGAGGACAGGAATAAGAGAAACCAGCGACCCTTCCCCCGAACTTCCAGGGGCAGAGGATCACAGTACTTCAATCCATACAGAAGCACATATCAAGCGGCCCACCCCACAGGCCGGAGCCAGTCCTTTCAGAACAAGAACAACAAAAGGGGAGCCAGCTTGGGCCCAGGCCCTAGCCGCACCCCACAATGAAAATCAGCTAACCCGTCCAAAGGAAGAAGCCATAAGAGGCAGACTTGCCCTATTCTACCAAAGATGGGTCGAGATAACTTCGGACAAAAGTGGGTGCTAGCCATCATTCAAGAGGGATATTACCTGGATTTCCACTACCTCCCTCCGCACAAGTTTGTGGAATCCCCCTGCCATGACTCTTCCAAGAGCATGGCAGTGGAAGCTCACTGACCAGATTGCTAGCCTTAGAGGCAATAATACCGGTGCCCGCACAACAAATAAATACTGGGCATATTATTACATCTATTTTATCGTTCCCAAGAAAGAAGGAATGTTCAGGCCCATCCTGGACCTCAAGTCGGGCAACCACCACCACCACCATTTTAGATAGTTACATGATAAAAACAAATTATATAAAAAACATTAAAAATTAAAAACAAACAAGTCAACAGTTATATATTAAGCTCAAAGTGAGTCGGTGACGTGGACAATGGTCGACAGGGGCTGAAGGGACTGTGTCCATTGCGACCTTAGAGTCCACTGCATGACTCTCATGGCCAGGCGGGCCATTGATGTGACCTGAACTGAGGATGCCATGTGTCCTAGAAGGATGAGAAAACAAGCAGTCGCTGAGTGTTGAGATTGCAGGTGTTGTGCCAGAGACATGAGAGTGAGGGCTCATTGTCGAGGCAGGAAAGCCTTTGCCTGTAAGGAATCCGAGTCTGCCCCAATGAACGATAAGGTTTGAGATGGGACTAAGGAGGATTTGTTGTAATTGACAAGAAATCAGAGTGAAATTAGAGTGTGTAAGGTGAGATATAGGGATGACAAAGCGGATTGCTGAGTCGGAGCCCTGATTAACCAGTCGTCCAGATAGGGGTAGACGTGGACACCTTGAGTCCTGAGGAAGGCTGCAACTATGACGAGGCATTTTGTAAATATTCGTGGTGCAGATGCTAGGCTGAATGGAAGCACTCTGTATTGATAGTGCTTGGGCCCTATGAGAAACCTCAGGAATTTGCGATGAGATGGAGTTATCGCAATATGAGTGTATGCATCCTGAAGGTCGAGAGAGCAGAGCCAGTCTCCTCTTTGAAGAAGAGGAGGCAGAGAGCCCAAGGTTACCATCTTGAACTTTTCTCTCTGGAGGTACTTGTTGAGGGCTCATAGATCCAAAATTGGACAAACGCCTCCCGATCTTTTGGGGATTAGCAAGTACAGGGAATAGAACCAGAGGCCTTGCTGAGGCGATGGTACTGGTTCTATTGCTCTGGACTGGAGTAGGAGGGAGGCCTCCTGTTCCAGGAGCAATGAATGGTCGGATGTTCTCCATGTCACTAGAGGTGGGGAATCCGGCAGGATGGAGAGAAAGTTGAGATGGTAGTCTTGAGCAATTATTGCTAGGACCCAGTGGTCCGAGGTGATTGCCAGATGTTGTTGAAATGGCACAAGCGGCCTCCCACTGGGATATTTGATAATGGAATCTGGCTGCTGCTCTCTATGCGAGAGTCAAAAACCAGAAGCAGGGCCCGGTTAGGGGGCTGTCTGTGGCTTTTGCTTTCGAGTTTGATGAGACTGTGATTTGAGGAATGGTCTTGCAGAGCGGCATCTAGCTGCTGGCGGGTAGGACTTCTTTGGTCTATAAAAAGACTTTTTAGAGTCCTTTTGGAAAGGCTGTT
Organism: Rhinatrema bivittatum; assembly: GCF_901001135.1. Taxonomy (NCBI): domain Eukaryota; kingdom Metazoa; phylum Chordata; class Amphibia; order Gymnophiona; family Rhinatrematidae; genus Rhinatrema; species Rhinatrema bivittatum. The sequence continues at coordinate 7,787,136 of NC_042625.1, forward strand.
TAGAAGGATAATCCGAAGGAAACAAAGAGAAAGCTGTCAGAGTCTCATGATGGTCCTTTAGCTAAGCCACTGTCTTTAGAATCTGCTCACCAAAGAGATTGTCTCCTATGCAGGGGAGGTCAGACAACCGCCCTTGTACTTCTGGACGAAGGTCTGAGGACTTAAGCCAAGCTCATTGTGTTGCTGAAATAGCAGCTGCAGACACTCTGGTTGCAGTGTCAAAGATATCATAACATGATCTAATCTAAGAACATAAGAAAATGCCATACTGGGTCAGACCAAGGGTCCATCAAGCCCAGCATCCTGTCTTCAGCAGTGGCCAATCCAGGCCACAAGAACCTGGCAAGTACCCAAAAACTAAGTCTATTCCATGTAACCATTGATAATGGCAGTGGCTATTCTCTAAGTGAACTTAATAGCAGGTAATGGACTTCTCCTCCAAGAACTTATCCAATCCTTTTTTAAACACAGCTATACTAACTGCACTAACCACATTCTCTGGCAATAAATTCCAGAGTTTAATTGTGCGTTGAGTAAAAAAGAACGTTCTCCGATTAGTTTTAAATGTGCCCCATGCTAACTTCATGGAGTGCCCCCTAGTCTTTCTACTATCCGAAAGAGTAAATAACCGATTCACATCTACCCATTCTAGACCTCTCATGATTTTAAACACCTCTATCATATCCCCCCTCAGTCGTCTCTTCTCCAAGCTGAAAAGTCCTAACCTCTTTAGTCTTTCCTCATAGGGGAGTTGTTCCATTCCCCTTATCATTTTGGTAGCCCTTCTCTGTACCTTCTCCATCGCAATTATATCTTTTTTGAGATACGGCGACCAAAATTGTACACAGTATTCATGTTTGTCTTCCTCCAAACCCTTATTAAGTAGAGTGTGGAACTTTTCTGGAAGTGATTGAGGCATGGAGGTTGCCAAATCTTGTAGTTGCTTAAAAATGATTCTATTATATTGGGTCATATATAGATGGTAAGCAGCAATTCGGAGGATCAGCATTGATCCTTGAAAGACTCGGCAACCAATGGTATCCAAAAACTTCTGTTCCTTGCCAGGGAGAAAGGAAGTATGAGTTTTGGACCTTTTTGCTTTCTTATGCGCAGATTCAACCACCACAGATTGGTGATCCAATTGAGGCTTTTGAAAACCTGGGGCTGACTGCACCAAGTAGGTAGAGTCAGTTTTCCTGTGGACTGGTGCAATGGAGCCAGAGTGCTCCCAGTTCTTTTTGAGAAGGTCAAGAAGAACTTGATGGATGGGGATGGAGGTGATTTCCTTGGGCACATCCAAGAATTGAAGCAGCTCCATCATCTTATGTCTGTCGTCCTGTTCCATCAGTAACTGGAAGGGGACCAATTCAGACATGTCCTTCACAAAGTTTATGAAAGAAAGGTCCTCTGGAGGAGAACACTTCCTACTTTCAGTGGGTGAAGGTAAATCATCGGTGTCTGGAGAGGAATCAGCAGTTCAGGTATCATAAGGATCAGCACCTGTCTCTCTAGGAACTGTAGAGGGACGGGGTAGATGGATACCTGAAGGTCCCGGTTTAGGCATCTGAGGAATAACCGGAGGCACTGATGAAAGTGATGAAGGCCCCGACGCAGGCATCGATGGCATCAGTGGATGGCTTGATAGCGCCGATGGGGGTATCTGTATCGTTCTCGATAGCTGAGGCAGAACTCCCAAAGGAGGGATGCGGAACGGTGTTGCTCCACCCGATGACAAAGCAAGCGGGGAGGGCACAGGAGCCATTGGTGACCCGGGATCCACCGGAGGAAAAGCGGTAATAAGCACTTTGATCCTCGATAGCAGCGGTGCCAACGCTGCTGGAATCGGGTCGGTGCTCAGTACCGATATCGGTGCCGGGGGAAGATGCATCGCCTTGTCGATGGCCTCCTTAACCATCCGGTCCAGTTCTTCTCTGAGACCTGGAGCAAGCAGCCCCAGCTCCGGAACAGAAGAAGGAGGCAGAGGCATAGGTGGAGTCGCAGCTCCCGACGCCCTGTTGGGTGAGGATTGCCTCGGTGACCCGGTTGCCGAAAAGGTCGGTGCCTTTTCTGGACGGGGTTTCTTCGGCGGCGGCTCAGACGATGGTGAGGTCGATGGTTTCAATACCTCGATGGTCCGAGACTTTCGGTGCCGATGGCGGTTTCTCCTTCCGATCCCCTTGCTCCCGAGGGGGAGAAGAGGGTGTCGAAGGCCAAGAGGTGATCAATGCCGGGCGGTCACCGGTCGGTGGACGATGCTGGTGCGACGTTGACTGTGCCGGTTCCGATGACGTTGATGCAATGAACGGAGTCGGGGTTTGAGCACGGAAGAGAAGTTCCATCTTCTCCATTCTGGCCTTGCGACCTTTTGGTGTCATTAGGGCACATTTGGTGCAGGTCAACATATCGTGCTCTCGTCCAAGACACATTACACAGACTTTATGGGGGTCTGTAATGGACATGGTACGAGTACAGTCTGGACACTGACGTAACCCGGACGCCATGGCCATAGAAAAAAATCGAGCCGCAGTACGGTTGACGGCCAGTACGCCTCGAGGGCCAAACTCAACGGTAATCGACGGAAAACGGGTAAAAACTTACCGGACTACTGCGGACTGAAAAAAGTTAATGGAGGGACCCCTGTGGGGCAATTTAACTTTATATAATTCCGTGAGGAAAATTCCTGTCAGGAATCCTTGCAGAGCTCCTTAACCACGTGGCTACTGCTGCACGGAAAAAAGAAGACTGAAGAGGGACCCCTGCTGGCTGCAGGGTTGGTGCCATGCTGGGCATACCCAGTAGGGGCCAGTCAAAATTCTAGAAACTTTGACAAAAGTGTTCCGTGATTGGGCTCATCCTGTGATGTCACCCATATGTGAGGATACGATCCTGCTTGTTCTGTGAGAAATACAATAAACAGGGATGGGGGTATGGGACAGGGGGAAAAAGAGAACTGAGAGAAAGGGGAGGGAGGAAAAAAGGATAGAGATAACATGAGTGTAAAGGGCTAACAAAAGCTCATTATTTACAAATTTACAGTAGACATCATACGGAGTACAACATGGGCAGTTGAGTATCGTCGCAATTTACAGAAGTTTAGCAATTTACCAAGAAGGCAGTTGAGTATTGTAGTAATTTATAAGAGGCTAGGGGGGGATTAGGTCTGGGTAGGTTTCCAAAGAAGAAGACTGTGGTACACAGACATGCGAAGGCTGCTGACAGGGAGCCCCCTCCCGCTACCTCCACACACAGACCTGCTCCAACAAGGACAGATCCTCCACCAGGATCCAGCTCAATTCTCTCTTACAGTTTGGCTATTGAGAGGACTTGCCTGAGGAAGCGCGGATACGCGGGGGCAGTAATTAACACCCTTTACCGAGCACGCAAGTTCTCCACCTCCCTAACATACATAAGGATTTGTAGAGTATTCGAAGCCTGGTGTGAGGACTGTGACATCGTTCCACACTCAGTAAAAATTCCTGCGATTTTGGAATTCCTGCAGAACGGTCTACAGAAGGCATTGTCTCTCAATTCCATTAAGGTACAGGTGGCTGCATTGTCATACTACAGAACCAAGAGCGAGAGTGGCAGCATAACCTCTCACCCGGATGTCTCCTGCTTTCTGGAAGGAGTCAAGCAGATCTGACCACCCCTAAAGTGGCCGGTGCCTCTTTGGAACCTCAACCTGGTCCCAGATTTCTTAGCAGGAGCTTCCTTCAGACCTCTTCGCAGCTTGTCTCTTTGACTATTAACATTGATGACAGCCTTCCTGGTGGTAGTCTGTTCGGCCCATCATCTCTGAGGTACAAGCACTGTCCTGCCAGGAGCCATTCCTCAGATTTACCCCGGGAACCATCCAGTTACGCACAGTTCTGTCATTCCTCCCCAAAATGGTATCTCACTTCCAACTCAACCAAACCATCTCGCTACCATTGCCAAATGAGCATAAGAATTCGGAAGAGCCTTGCAGCCTACGCCATCTCAATGTCGGCAGACTCCTAGTCCGATACCTGGAAAGGTCGGAATCCGTATGAAAGACAGACCATCTGTTCGTCCTTCACAGCGGGAAGAAGCAAGGGGAAGCAGCCTCGCGAGCAACCATAGCCCGCTGGATCAAAGAAGTCATCAAAGCGGCCTACATGGAAGCAAGCAAGCCACCACCTTTACAAGTCAAGGCCCATTCCACTAGAGCCCAGGCAGTGTCCTGCGTGGAAACCAAGATGCTGTCACCCGCCGAGATCTGCCAGGCGGCGACATGGTCCTCCATCCACACCTTCTCCAGGTTTTACCACCTGGAAGTTCAGGCTCGAGAGGTCGCAGCATTTGCAAGGGCAGTACTAAGTGGGTCACGGGCAGCCTCCCACCTGGTTCGGGAGTAGTTTTTATATATCCCATTGGTCCTGAGTCCATCTGCTACACGCTAGGAAATGGAGAAATTACTTACCTGATAATTTCGTTTTCCTTAGTGTAGACAGATGGACTCAGCATCCCACCCACGGCTGCTGTCATTCATGGAATTCTCAGGTGACATCCCCGAGAGCGAGTGATTCATGGGTAAGCCATGCTTTCCTCCAGCTAGGACACCCATCCTACTGGGTGTCGACGTTTCTCGGTTGAGGGCACTGGCAGTCTCCAGCTATAACCAATTCAACTGGTTCAAATTTATCAAGTTATCCAAGGTATAAAGTTAATCAATTTATTCAAATTATTCAGTCATACATATATCCACAATGCTTTTCGAGGAGAATACTGAAGAGCTGCACTTCCTGCAGGGGTATATGTACTAGGGCTGACATCAAATTGAAATCTGATCTGTCTCCAACTGCTATCAGGAGTACACTATACCCATTGGTCCTGAGTCCTTCTGTCTACACTAAGGAAAACGAAATTATCAGGTAAGTAATTTCTCCATTTCACACCTTTTACAAATAATGTGTAACTTATTAAAATCATCCATTGTACCTGAAGACTGGAAGGGGGCCAATGTAATCCTGATCTTTAAAAAATGCTCCAGGGGCGATCCGGGTAACTATAAACCAGTGAGCCTGACTTCAGTGCCAGGAAAAATAAACATAGAAACATAGAAACATAGAAATGACGGCAGAAGAAGACCAACCGGTCCATCCAGTCTGCCCAGCAAGCTTCACACATTTGTTCTCATACTTAACTGTTTCTCTTGGCTCTTAGTAATCTTATGTTCTAATTCCCTTTTCACCCCCACCATTAATGTAGAGAGCAGTGCTGGAGCTGCTTCCAAGTGAAATATTAAGTTTGATTAGTTGGGTAAGCGGCAGCATAGCTCTCTGTCATGAAGCAGAGGGCAATGCTGGAAATGTGTGAAGTATCAGTTTTTCTTTTCCCCTGTCATTGAAGCAAGGAGTCATGCCGGACATGCACCGAAAGTGAAGAATGCCTTGAAAGTCACATTAACTATCATCAAATATTGAAAAGCCTAATAATTGGTAATACCTATAAGCCCATGAACCCATCCCTGTTTTTTTTTCTTTTTTTCTTTTCTTTTTTTCTTTTCTTTTTTTAATTGGGAGATGGATGCCCTTCATCCTTCTACTCTGTGAAGGTGGACACCTACCACCGGCCACTGGCATCCCGCTCCGTTAATGCCTCTGTGGCTACTGCCGCTCCATGCAGTGTTTTACTACCTGCTCTTTATATGCGTCCTCTAGAACTGATGGATCCCATCCCTGGGTTTTTTTATTATTTATTTAATTAGGAGATGACAGCCCTCCATCCTTCCGCTCCGTGAAGGTGGACACCTACCACTGGCCACTGGCATCCCGCTCCGTGAATGCCTCTGTGGCTACTGCCGCTCTGTGCAGTATTTTACTACCTGCTCTTTATATGGACACCTACCACTGGCCACTGGCATCCCGCTCCGTGAATGCCTCTGTGGCTACTGCCGCTCCGTGCAGTATTTTACTACCTGCTCTTTATATGTGTCCTCTAGACCTGATGGATCCCATCCCTGTTTTGTTTTTTGTTTTTGTTTTTTATTTAATTGGGAGATGACAGCCCTACATCCTTCCGCTCCATGAAGGTGGACACCTACCACTGGCCACTGGCATCCCGCTCCGTGAATGCCTCTGTGGCTACTGCCGCTCCGTGCAGTATTTTACTACCTGCTCTTTATATGCGTCCTCTGGACCTGATGGATCCACAATATTTATCCCATGCCCCTTTGAAGTGCTTCACAGTTTTGGACTTCACCACTTCCTCCGGAAGGGCATTCCAGGCATCCACCACTCTCTCCGTGAAGAAATTCTTCCTGACATTGGTTCTTAGTCTTCCTCCTTGGAGCCTCAGCTCGTGACCTCTGGTTCTGCTGATTTTTTTCTGTTGGAAAAGGTTTGTCATTGTCTTTGGATCGTTAAAGTTTTTCATGTATCTGAAAGTTTGAATCATATCACCCCTGCTCCTCCTTTCCTCCTTTCCAATAGTGGAAACTATTCTCAAGATCAAAATCGTAGAGCATATAGAAAGACATGGTTTAATGGAACACAGTCAACATGGATTTACCTAAGGGAAGTCTTGCCTAACAAATCTGCTTCTTTTTTTTTGAAGGGGTTAATAAACATGTGGATAAAGGTGAACCGGTAGATGTAGTGTATTTGGATTTTCAGGAGGTGTTTAACAAAGTCCTTCATGAGACGATTCTAAGAAAACTAAAAAGTCATGGGAGAGGAGGTGATGTCCTTTTATGGATTACAAACTGGTCAAAAGACAGGAAACAGAGAGCAGGATTAAATGGTCATTTTTCTCAATGGACAAGGGTAAACTAGAGTGCCTCAGGGATCTGTACTTGGACCGGTTCTTTTCAATATATATATATATATATATATATATATATATATATATAAATGATCTGAAAAGGAATATGACAAGTGAGGTTATAAAATTTGTGGATGATACAAATTTATTCAGAGTAGTTAAAACACAAGCTTATTGTGATACATTACAGGAGGACCTTGCAAGACTGGAAGATTGGGCAGCCAAATGGCAGATGAAATTTAATGTGGACAAGTGCAAGGTGTTGCATATAGGGAAAAATAACACTTGCTGTAGTTACATGATGTTAGGTTCCATATTAGGAGCTACCACCCAGGAAAAAGATCTAGGCATCATAGTGGATAATACTTTAAAATCGTCAGCTCAGTGTGCTGCAGCAGTCAAAAAAGCAATCAGAATGTTAGGAATTATTAGGAAGGGAATGGTTAATAAAACGGAAAATGGCATAATGCCTATATCTATCCATGGTGAGACCACACCTGGAATACTGTGTACAATTCTGGTCGCTGCATCTCAAAAAAGATAGAATTGCGATGGAGAAGGGACAGAAGGGCAACCAAAATGATAAAGGGGATGGAACAGCTCCCCTATGAGGAAAGGCTGAAGAGGTTAGGGCTGTTCAGCTTGGAGAAGAGACGGCTGAGGGGGGATATGATAGAGGTCTTTAAGATTATGAGAGGTCTTGAATGAGTAGATGTGACTCTGTTATTTACACTTTCGAATAATAGAAGGACTGGGTGTTAAGAAGTAGCACATTTAAGACTAATCGGAGAAAATTCTTTTTCATTCAACAAAAAAAAGCTCTGGAATTTGTTTCCAGAGGATGTGGTTAGTGCAGTTATTTATTTATTTGAACATTCTTATATACCAAGGTTCGTTAGAAACATCACATCGGTTTACAGGTAACAAAACAATAAGCAGTAAATATGCTTTACAGGGAACGGTGAACAGAATTATAAATAACTAGCAATTTGTAACAGGAGGGGTAGTAACTTGGCTAGAAAGTGAGGACTACAATTAACAGTTTAAAAGACTAGCAGTTTGGAAACATAGGGGTGACAATTTGTAACGGCTATCAATGGCATAAATAGTCATACAAGGAGACACTTTGTATGTCAAGGTGATGTGATATTTACAGTTATGGGAAGATTGCATGATGAAAGTGGGTTAATAGATGGTTGGCTGTATAAAATTTTTAAAAAGGTGGCAAGGGGGTGGGGATAAGAGTTGGGAAGGGAGGGGAGGGGCAATATGTAGGGCATTTTTTCACAGGACAAGTAGGATGGTAGTCCTCACATATGGGTGACATCACAGGATGGAGCCCAATCACGGAACACTTTTGTCAAAGTTTTTAGAACTTTGGCACCTACTGGGCATGCCCAGGATGGCACTAACCCTGCAACCAGCAGGGTCCCCCTTAGTCTTTTTTTTTTCCGCGCAGCAGTAACCACGCGGGTTAAGGAGCTCTCGAGATTCCTGACAGGAATTTTCCTCACGGAACTACTTCATAATTTAATACCCCACAAGGGTCCCCCTATTGATTTTTCACTTCCACGGTGGTCCATTAAGTTTTTTGCCTGGTTCCGGTTGATTCCCGTCGAGTTTTGCCCTCGCGGCCTACTGGCCGTCGACCACACCACAGCTACATTTTTTGAGAGGCCATGGCATCAGGGTTCCGTCGATGCCCCGATTGCGCTCGCACAGTGTCCATTACAGACTCTCACAAGGTCTGTATAATGTGCTTAGGGAGCGAGCATAATGTCCTTACTTGCACCAAATGTGCCCCAATGACACCAAAAGGTCACAAGGCTAGAATGGAGAAGATGGAACTTCTCTTTCAGTCACAAACCCCGACTCGGTCCATAGCCTCAACGTCGTCCGAGCCGACACTGTCTATGTCGTGCCAGTATCGTGCACAGACCGGTGTCCGACCAGCATTGACGACTCCACGGCTGTCGACCCACCTCTGTTCCTCCTCAGGAGAAGGACCGAGGAGATCGTCGAGAAAAACATCGCCATCATAAACCTCAGACCATCAACGAAGGCAAACCCTCGACGTCGCCATCATCCGAGCTGCCACTGAAGAAAGCCCGTCCAAAAAAGGCACCGTCTCTCTCTGTGTCCGGGTCACCGAGGCAACCCTCACCTGGACAGGTGTTGGGAGCCACGATTCCACCTTCAACAGTGGACCCTCCGGCTACATCTCCACCTCCTCCTCCAGAACTGGGGCTTCACACTCCAGGTTTCCGTGAAGAATTGGATCAGATGATTCAAGAGGCCATTGGCAGAGTGATGCAAGGCTTCAAGATTCCTCCGGTGCCGGTTCCTGAACTGGCTACAGATCCAATTCCCATCGCGCTGGCACCGCTGACTGACTAGGATGGAAGTGTTGCTTGCCGCTTTTCCTCCAATGGATCCTGGGGCACCGATGGGCCTTCTGCCCTCCTCCCCAATTCCTCTCTCATCGACAGAAGAAGGAGAAACACAGTTATTCCTTCCTCCATCGGGAGTCCTACCAATGCCTCAGCCATCAATGTCACCAATAGCATCTTTGCTGCTATCGGTGTCTCGGATCCATCGATGTCCTCGGTGCCGCCATCAATGCCTCCGGTGATTCCCTCGGTGCCTAAACCAGGACCTTCAGGAATACCAACATTCCGTCCCTCTGAAGATCCTAGGGGTGCTGGTGATGAACTCTATGATCCATGGACCGATGACTCGTCCCAAGTAACCGATGACTTACCATCACCACCCTCTCCTACCGAAAGCAGGAAGCGTTCTCCTCCAGAGGACTTGTCCTTCATTAATTTTGTGAAGGAAATGTCTGAATTGTTCCATTCCAACTTCAGACAGAACAGGATGCTAGACACCAGATGATGGAACTTCTGCAATTTCTGGATGCTCCTAAAGAAATCACCCCTATCCCTATCCATGGTGTCCTCTTGGATCTTCTAAAGAGGAATTGGGAGCACCCAGGTTTGGTGGCACCAGTCAACCGAAAAGCAGACACCACATACCTAGCTCAGTCAACTCCAGGTTTCCAGAAAACTCAATTGGATCACCATTCAGTGGTGGTTGAGTCAGCCCAAAAGAAGGCCCAATGTTCCAAGACTCATTCCTCTTTCCCTCCAGGGAAAGAGCAAAAGTTCCTGGATGCCATAGGTCGGTGTGTCTTTCACGGTTCAATGCTTATATCCCGCATTGCCTCTTACCAACTCTATATGACCCAGTACAACAGGGTCCTCTTTAAGCAAATGCAGGACTTTGCTGATTCCCTATCTCAGCAGTTCCAAGAGCAATTACATGCCCTAGCTCAGAAAGGATTAGAAGCGGGCAAACATGAAATAAGATGAGCATATGACATTTTTGACACCGCTTCCAGGGTATCAGCAGCAGCTATTTCTGCGAGGAGGTGGGCCAGGCTAAAGTCTTCGGACCTACGACCTGAGGTCCAGGACAGACTATCCGACTTGCCTTGCACTGGTGACAATCTTTTTGGAGCACAGATACAGCAAGCAGTGGCACAGCTCAAAGATCACCATGAGACTCTTCGCCAACTCTCCTTGTTGCCTTCTGAATATCCTGCTAAGCAAACATTCAGAAAGGATTCCAAAAAGTCTTTCTACCGCCACCGACCAGAGGTCATTCAACTAAGCCTTACCAGAAAGGCCAGTCCAGACAACATTGTAGACAAAAACCACAGGCAGCCCCTCAGCCAAGTCCAGCATCTGGTTTTTGACTCTTTTCTAAAGAGCAGCACTCAGCCTCCACTATCGCATGTTCCAGTCGGAGGTCGATTGTGCCACTTCAGCAACATCTGGCATACAATCACCTCAAACCAGTGGGTGCTTACCATAGTCACTCAAGGTTATCACCTCAACTTTTCTCTCCATCCCACCGGACTCCTCACCTTGGCTGACGTGGGAAGCATCCAACCACTCACCACTCCTGGATCAGGAAGTCTCCCTCCTCCTATGATCCAAAGCAATCGAACCAGTGCCCTGCTCCCAACAGTGCCTCGGATTCTAGTCTCAGTACTTTCTAATTCCAAAAACATTAGGTGGCGTTCGCCTGATACTGGACCTTCGTGCCTTAAACAAGTACCTACAAAGAGAAAAGTTCAAGATGGTAACCTTGGGTTCCCTCCTTCCCCTTCTGCAAAGGGAAGACTGGCTCTGCTCTCTAGACCTCCAGGACGCTTACACAAACATCGCAATAACTCCGTCTCATCGCAAATTTCTGCGATTCCTGGTAGGCCAAAAGCACTATCAATACCGAGTGCTACCATTCGGCCTGGCTTCTGCACCATGAGTTTTCACCAAGTGCCTCGTAGCAGCATTCCTCAGGACTCAAGGTGTCTACGTCTACCCCTACCTCAACGATTGGCTGATCAGGGCTCCCACACAGCAAGCTGCTCTGACGTCCCTATGTCTCACCTTGCATACCCTAATCTCCCTAGGGTTCCTCATCAATTACCCAAAAGTCCAGCTTAGTCCCTTCTCAAACCCTGTCGTTCATAGGAGCAGACTTGGACACCTTCAAAGCGAAAGCATTTCTTCCTAGAGAACGAGCTCTCTCTCTCACTTCTCTTGCCCATCAACTGCAGTCTCGACAACGCTCAACTGCACGTCGCTTCCTAATCTTGCTAGGACACATGGCATCCTCAGTACATGTCACTCCAATGGCTCGTCTTGCCATGAGAGTCATGCAGTGGACTCTAAAATCACAGCGGATCCAATCATCTCAGCCACTGTCAGCCATTGTCCACATCACCAACCCACTTCGCCTGTCTCTGACTTGGTGGAAAAATCAGTCCAATCTTCTCCAAGGCCTTCCTTTTCAGGCTCCAGATCCTCAAATAACTCTTACAACCGATGCCTCCAACCTCGGCTGGGAAGCACATGTTGCCAATCTGCAAACTCAAGGGATCTGGTCTCTAGAGAAAGCCAAACACCAAATAAATTTCCTGGAACTACGAGCAATCAGATATGCTCTCAGGGTATTTCAGGATCGCCTTTCAAACCAAGTCATCCTAATTCAGACCGACAATCAGGTGGCCATGTGGTACATCAACAAGCAAGGGGGAACGGGCTCCTACCTCCTGTGTCAGGAAGCTGCACAGATATGGGCGGAGGCCCTTTCCCAAAGGTAAGTGTTGATTATAGTGTGACCGCATTTTCAAAAGGCATTTGACAAAGTCCCTCATGAAAGGCTCATCAGGAGATTGAGTTTGTTATAGGAGACAATATACTTTTGTACATTGGTCACCAGCTAAAAGGTAGGAAACAGCGTAGAGCTGAATGATCATTTATCTTAGTACAGAAAGGCAACGAGCAGGGATGTGGATTTTAGGTTTTTTCATTTTTTTTTTAGTATGCACTGAATAATTTAGTATGCACTAAAAAGAAATGATCAAACTAACAAATGGGCCGATACAGTAAAGTCTGCGGGAGAGCGGGCGAATGCCTGCTCTCCCGGCGTGCGCACCGGCCACTCGCCGGTGTGCGCAATTCAGTATTTAAATTAGGTCCGGCGGTAGATCCGGGTAAAAGGAGGCGCTAGGGACACTAGCGTGTCCCTAGCGCCTCTTTTTTGACAGGAGCGGCGGTTGTCAGCGGGTTTGACAGGCGACGCTCAATTTTGCCGGTGTCGGTTCTCGAGCCCACTGACAGTCACGGGCTCGGAAACCGGACACCGGCAAAATTGAGCGTCCGGTTTTTAGCCCGACAGCCGCGGGCTGAATTCAAATTTTTATTTTTTTTTTTTTACTCTTCAGGACCTCCGACTTAATATCACTATGATATTAAGTCGGAGGGTGCACAGAAAAGCAGTTTTTACTGCTTTTCTGTGCACTTTTCCGGTGTTGGAAGAAATTAGTGCTGACCTTTGGGTCGGCGCTAATTTCTGAAAGTAAAATGTGTGGCTTGGCTGCACATTTTACTTTCTGTATCCCACGCGCATACCTAATACGGCCGTCAACATGCATTTGCATGTTGAGGGCTCTAATAGGTGCCGCGGGTTGGACGCGCGTTTTCCTCCCCTTACTGAATAAGGGAAAACACGCGTCCAATAGCAGGCCTGAAAACTAGAAAAAAAAAATTTTAAAAACCTGAATATACAAATGTTTTTGCTTGCACATCCCTAGTTAATAAGAACATAAGAAATTGCCATGCTGGGTCAGACCAAGGGTCCATCAAGCCCAGCATCCTGTTTCCAACAGAGGTCAAACCAGGCCACGAGAACCTGGCAATTACCCAAACACTAAGTAGATCCCATGCTACTGATGCAATTAAGAGCAGTTGCTATTCTAAGTAAACTTGATTAATAGCAGGTAATGGACTTTTCCTCCAAAAACTTATCCAAACCTTTTTTGAGCCCAGCTACACTAACTGCACTAACCACATCCTCTGGCAACAAATTCCAGAGCTTTATAATAAGAGTGCCTCAAGGATTGGTACTAAGCCTGGTGGGGGGTTTTTAAAATATATTTCTAAATGATCTGGACAAGGGAGGTTATCAAATTTTCAGATAAAATTTATTCAATGCAGTTAAATCACAAGCTGATTGTGAGTAATTGCAAGAGGACTTTGCAAGACTGAGGGACTGAGTAAATGGCAGATGAAATTTAATATTGACAACTCCAATGCATTTAAGGAAGAAGAATCCAAACTATACAACTCTGGTGTCATCAGCCAAGAAAAGTATCTTGGAATAAGCATGGACAATAATTTGTAATCCTCAGCTCAGGGTGCAGCCATGTCAGTCAAAAAGCAAATACAGTGTTGGGTATTATAAGAAAAGGAATGGACAATAAATTGCTAGATGCCTTTGTATGAGTGCACCTTGAGTATTGTGTGCAGTTTTCATCACCCCCATCTCAAAAAGAGATATAGTGGAATAAGAAAAGGGTGACCACACTGATAAAGGGGAGGGAATGGCTCCTCTGTGCGGAAAAGCCAAACAGGTTAGATCTCTTCAGGCAGGAAAAGAGACAGCTGAGAATGATGAGATACAAGTCTATAAAATCATAAGTGGGGTGGAACAGATAAATACAGAACAAAAATTGACCCTTTCAAAGAGTACTGCGACTAGGAGATACTCAATGAAGCTAACAGGTAGTACTTTTAAAACAAAATGAAGAAAGTTTATCTTTTTCACTCAGTTCACAATTAAACTAGAATTTGTTGCCAGAGAATGCAGTGAAAGCAGTTAGCATCACTGCATTTGAAAAGGGTTTAGACAAGTTCAAAAGTCCATAAACCGCTATTAGCCATATAGCTTTGGGAAAGCCACTGCATGATCCTAATTGTGAGCAAGAGGGATTGGACCCAGCTTTGCGATCCTGCTGGGTACCTGTGACCTGAATTGGCCACTTGTCAGAGACAGGATGCTGGGCTTGCTGGCCGTTTGGTCTGACCCAGTATGACATTTATGTTCCTTTGACTCAATCCTTGGAAGAACTAATTCAAGATCAGGCATGGTAGTGCCTTTGCATCACTTTTTAGCTCCTCAGGTTAGAGAGGATGCTGATTCCAAGGAATCCTGGTGCTCCAAACTTTGTTGATAGCAGAGACAATTCCTGCATTGGTCTGCAAGAAGGATAAAGAAAGGTGCCTTTATTTGGTCTCTCGACCTATCTTTCTGCCCTGAAAAAAAACTGGTATCTGTGCATATTTACTCTGTCTTCCTGGATTCATATAAGATGCAGGAAACTGCACACAGCATGCTCCCGGAGCGAAAGAGGGCAGATGCAAAGTATTGAAGTTAGGCAGCTTTAGGATTCAAGAAGGCCCAAGTGCTGTACCATAATGTGGTCATCTACTCCAATGGTTCTTATCCTATTCTTCATGACACACCTAGCAGTTAGGTTTTCAAGATATCTACAATGACTATGCATGAGCTCGATTTGCATGCTTTGTCTCCATTCTAGGCAAGTTTAACTCATGCCATATTCATTGTTCATAAACCCTAGTTTAATTCATTGTTTCTCAACTACCAATCCATAGCAGCAGGTCACCCCGTCCACAGACCATCAGTGAAAAAGAATTTCAAAGTTGCTCCTCCCTGCTTGGAGCCTATGGGAGTGGCTTCTCTTTTGTGGCACTTCCACCAGTCAGGACAACTTACAAAAAAATTCCAAGCTTTTTTAGCTGCATGGCAGATTGCATTTGGGGAAAAAAGGGTTATTTTTAGCTGTTCCACAGGCAAGGAAGATGAGGAGCAATTGCACCATCCGCCACAAAGAAGAGGAGTCATCTTCTGTCCCCCGCAAAACTGTTTGAATACCTTCTGCATCTCTAAGTCTGGCTTCAACCAATTCTGTTACAGTACACATTAGTGCAATTGGTACTTATCACCTATTTCTGTGCAGCCTTTCATTGTCGATTCAGGTAGAGCTTGTTTCAATTGAAATTTCCCATCTAGCCTCCCACTGTGTTATGGGATAGCCACATGATTCTAACTCAGCTAATGAAAGCTCATTTTGAGCTGCACTCTTTTGAGCTGAAGTACCCGAACATGAAGGTCACTGTTTAGAGGTTAGATATTTCAAGCTGCCCTAGTGACTGATCCACTTTCAACTAAATTTCATCATAATAAGGTGGTGCTCCAAATGCATCCCAATTTCCTGCCTAAGGTAATGCTGGCTTGCCACCTTAAATCAGTCATTCATCCTATCAGCATTTTTCCCTAGGCCACATGCCCATAAAGAGCTCCCCATGTTTTGGATTGCAAATTAGCTGCCTTTTCTCACAGGACGTAATTACACAAAGGGTATATTAAATACAACTCTCTATAATCTTGTCATAAAATTACACAAATTTAGAGAGCCAAATTATATATAGTAAACATACAAAATTTATTTAAATTCACCCACAACCTATGTAGACAATAAAAACTAAGCTAGCACACTCACACATTCATACCAACACATTAAAAAATATGTTCATTGAGATATCACATACAAAATGTAGTCTCTTGCCACGAATATATTGCACATATGTATTTTCTTTACAAACAATCAACAATGTAAATCTTATCTATTGCCATAAATTTCTTAAACTAAGATGTATAATTCTTGATGTCCGACAAAAGTAGATCACAAGATCTCTTCGTTTCACTCCTCACATGAGGGGCTTCCTCAGGGACCAATGTCATTCACATATATTACATATGCAGACGCGCTTGAGTTATCCAAATGTTTTACTTCATTGAGTTCTTATAAACGCCATCCCTCACAATGTTTTCGATACCTCTGGGGCCATCAATCCAAACACTTCCTTTTTTCACAGCGTGTCACGCGGTGTTCCCGCTAATTATTACAAACTGATACTAACTTCAATCCTTTTCAAGGATCTTATAGGACACACCAACCCGTGCTCTCAAGGAACATATCGTTCAGACCGGAAGTGACGTACCACGTCGTCACTCACTGATGAATCAAGTGAGTGACGACGTGGTACGTCACTTCCGGTCTGAACGATATGTTCCTTGAGAGCACGGGTTGGTGTGTCCTATAAGATCCTTGAAAAGGATTGAAGTTAGTATCAGTTTGTAATAATTAGCGGGAACACCGCGTGACACGCTGTGAAAAAAGGAAGTGTTTGGATTGATGGCCCCAGAGGTATCGAAAACATTGTGAGGGATGGCGTTTATAAGAACTCAATGAAGTAAAACATTTGGATAACTCAAGCGCGTCTGCATATGTAATATATGTGAATGACATTGGTCCCTGAGGAAGCCCCTCATGTGAGGAGTGAAACGAAGAGATCTTGTGATCTACTTTTGTCGGACATCAAGAATTATACATCTTAGTTTAAGAAATTTATGGCAATAGATAAGATTTACATTGAAAATACATATGTGCAATATATTCGTGGCAAGAGACTACATTTTGTATGTGATATCTCAATGAACATATTTTTTAATGTGTTGGTATGAATGTGTGAGTGTGCTAGCTTAGTTTTTATTGTCTACATAGGTTGTGGGTGAATTTAAATAAATTTTGTATGTTTACTTTGTGTAATTTTCTCACAGGACAGCAGGATGTTAGTCCTCACATATGGGTGACATCCTAGGATGGAGCCCAATCACGGAACACTTTTGTCAAAGTTTCTAGAACTTTGACTGGCACCTACTGGGCATGCCCAGCATGGCACTAAACCTGCAGCCAGCAGGGGTTCCCCCCTTCAGTCTTTTTTCCACGCAGCAGTAGCCACACGGGTTAAGGAGCTCCACAGAGATTCCTGACAGGAATTTTCCTCACGGAATTAATAAAAAATTTCATTCCCCACAGGGGTCCCTCCTTCGAATTTTTGACTCCGCAGTACTCCGGTAAGTTTTTTACCCATTTTCGGTCGGTTCCCGTTGAGTTTGGCCCTCGCAGCCTACTGGCCTTCGACCATACCGTGGCTAAATTTTTCAAAGGCCATGGCGTCAGGGTTCCGTCGGTGCCCGGACTGTACTTGCACCATGTCCATAACAGACCTGCATAAAGTCTGTGTAATGTGTCTCAGGTGCGAGCATGATGTCCTGACTTGCACCAAATGTGCCTTAATGACACCAAAAGGTTGCAAGGCCAGAATTGAGAAAATGGAACTTCTCTTCCGTTCTCAAACTCAGTCGCCATCTATTGCATCGACATCGGCACCCTTCACTTCACACCAGTATCAGCCACTGGCCGGTGACTGTCTGGCGTCGACGACTTCTCGGCCTTTGACTACCTCTACTCCCCCTCAGGACAGAGGGGATCGTAGAGAAAAACATCGGCATCGACACCGGAAGTCTCGGACCATCGATGAAGGAAAATCATCAACCTCTCCATCGTCCAAGCCGCCATCGAAGAAACCCCGTCCAGAAAAGGCACCGACCCTTTCTGCGACCGGGTCACTGAGGCAACCCTCACCCGGATGGGTATCGGGAGCCGCGACTCCGTCTTTAACGGTGGTCCCTCCGGCTATGCCTCTGCCTCCTTCTTCCCTTCCAGAGCTGGGGCTGCTTGCTCCAGGTCTCCGTGAAGAACTGGACCAGATGGTTCAGGAGGCCATCGATAAGGCGATGCACAGACGTCAAGGTCCCCCGGCGCAGATATCGGTGTCGGTCACGGAACCGACCATCAATCCCATTCTGGCAGCATTGGCACCGCTGCACTCGAAGATGGAAGCGCTCATAGCTGCTTTTTCACCGATGGATCCTGGGTCACCGATGGCTCCGGTGCCTTCCCCGCTTACCCTGTCATCGGGAGGGGAAACACTGTTCCGCATTCCTCCATCAGGAGTCCTGCCAATGCCTCAACCATCGATGTGCCCATCGGCGCCACCGATCCATCCATCGATGCCCTCGATGCCTTCATCGGTGCCTCCAGTACTTCCCTCGATGCCTTCAGAACCTAGACCAGGACCTTCAGGAATACCATCGTTCCGTCCTTCTCAGGTTCCTACAGGGACAGGTGCTGATCCCTATGACACCTGAACTGACGATTCATCTCAAGACACCCATGATTTACCATCGCCACCTTCTCCTACTGAAAATAGGAAACATTCTCCTCCAGAGGACTTGTCCTTCATAAATTTTGTGAAGGAAATGTCTGAATTCATTCCCTTCCAATTACAGACTGAGCAAGATGATAGGCATCAAATGATGGAGCTGTTACAATTCCTGGATGCTCCCAAGGAAATAACCTCCATCCCTATTCACCAGGTTCTTTTGGATCTCCTCAAAAAGAATTGGGAACACCCTGGTTCTGTTGCTCCAGTCAACAGGAAAGCTGATACCACTTATTTGGTCCAGTCAGCCCCAGGATTCCAGAAACCTCAGCTGGATCACCAATCTGTGGTTGTAGGATCGGCCCAAAAGAGGGCAAAAAGATCAAAACCCCACTCTTCCTTTCCTCCAGGTAAGGAACAGAAATTCCTGGATGCCATTGGCCGGTGTGTCTTCCAGGGATCAATGCTTATTTCCCAGATCGCCTCTTACCAGCTGTATATGACCCAGTACAACAGGGTCTTATTCAAGCAGATACAGGACTTTGAAGAGTCCCTGCCTCAGCAATTCCAAGAACAACTTCAAGCCCTGGTACACAAGGGCTTCGAGGCAGGGCAGCATGAAATCAGATCCTCTTATATCTTTGACACTGCTTCCAGGGTATCTGCAACTGCTATTTCGGCAAGAAGATGGGCCTGGCTTAAGTCGTCGGACTTGCACCCTGAAGTACAAGACAGATTATCTGATCTGCCCTGCATAGGCGACAATCTGTTTGGCAAACAGATTCAGTGGACGGTGGCTTAACTCAAGGGCCATCATGAGACCCTGCGCCAGCTCTCTCTGATGCCCTCTGAGTATACTTCCAAAAAGCCTTTCAGGAAGGATACTAAAAAGTCATTCTTCCATCCAAAGAAGTCCTATCCACCACAGTCTAGGACTCGTTCTACGAGACCTTTCCAAAAGGCCCAGTCTCGTCAACCGCGGGGCCGCAGGTAGCTCCTCCGCTGGGCACTGCTTCCGGCTTTTGACTCCTGCATAGAGAGCAGCAGCCAGTTTCCACTGCCTCACATACCAGTGGGAGGCCGATTGTGCCATTTCAACAACAGGTGGCATACAATCACCTCAGACCAGTGGGTCCTTGCCATAAATCTCTCAAGGTTATCACCTGAACTTTCTCTCCATTCCACCGGACTCCCCATATCTACCGAAGTGGAGAACATCTGACCACTCACTTTTCCTGGAGCAGGAGATCACCCTCCTTCTCCGGTCCGGAGCAATAGAGCCAGTGCCCTTCTCCTAACAAGGCCTATGATTCTATTCCCAGTACTTTCTAATCCCCAAAAAATCAAGCGGCGTTCATCCAATTCTGGACCTACGTGCCCTCAACAAGTACCTCCACCGAGAAAAGTTCAAGATGGTAACCTTGGGTTCCCTCCTTCCTCTTCTGCAAAAAGGAGACTGGCTCTGCTCTCTCGATCTCCAAGACGCGTATACACACATTGCGATAACTCCATCTCATCGCAGGTTCCTGAAATTTCTAGTAGGCCCCAAGCACTATCAGTACCGAATGCTACCATTCGGCCTGACATCTGCACCATGAGTCTTCACCAGGTGCCTCATAGTGGTAGCAGCCTTCCTCAGGACTCAAGGTGTTCACGTGTACCCCTATCTAGATGATTGGTTGATTAGGGCTCCCACTCAGCAAGCTGCTCTGTTGTCCCTACGTCTTACTTTACACACTCTGACTTCGCTAGGATTTCTCATCAACTACTCAAAATCCTGCTTAGTCCTATCTCAAACTTTATCATTCATAGAGGCAGACTTGAACACCTTGCAGGCAAAAGCATTTCTGCCTCGACAGCAAGCTCTCAATCTCATCTCTCTCGCACACCAGCTACAGTCTCAGCACCACGCCACTTCCTCATCCTGCTAGGACACTTGGCGTCCTCAGTACAGGTTACCCCAATGGACCGCTTGGACATGAGAGTCATGCAGTGGATTCTAAGGTCACAATGGACTCAGTCCATCCAACCTCTATCGACCACTGTCCACATCACCGACTCACTTCGTCAGTCTCTAGCCTGGTGGCAAAAATCAGATCAATCTCCTCCGAGGCCTGCCCTTCCAGGCTCCAGACCCTCAAATAATTCTCACCACCGCTGCTTCCAACCTCTGCTGGGGAGCCCATGTCGCCGATTTGCAGACACAAGGAACGGTCTCCAGAGGAAGCCAAACACCAAATCAATTTCCTGGAGCTTCGAGCAATCAGGGTATTTCAGGATCACCTTTCCAACCAGGTCATCCTCATTCAGATGGACAACCAGGTGGCCATGTGGTACATCAATAAACAGGGAGGGACGGGCTCCTACCTACTGTATCAGGAGGCTGCGCAGATATGGGCGGAGGCCCTCTCCCATTTGATGTACCTCAGGGCCACCTACTTGCCGGGAGTGGACAATGTGTTGGCAGACAAGCTGAGTCGCGCCTTTCAACCACACGAGTGGTCCCTCGACCACACTGTAGTGGACTCAATATTCCAACTTTGGGGTTACCCCCACATAGACCTCTTTGCGTCACCTCAGAACCGCAAAGTAGAGAACTTTTGCTCTCTCACTCGCAGCCAACACTCTCAGCCAAGAGATGCGTTCTCCCTCTCATGGGCAACTGGTCTCCTATCTGCATTCCCTCCACTTCCACTTCTCTCGAAGACTCTCGTGAAGTTATGTCAGGACAAGGGACACATGATCCTGATAGCACCTCACTGGCCTCACCAGGTATGGTTTCCAATTCTTCAGAACCTCTCCATTCGCAGGCACATTCCCCCTTGGGAAAGGACCCACTTCTGATCACTCAGAACAACGGGTGCCTCACCACTCCAATCTTCAGGCCTTGTCTCTAATGGCCTGGATGTTGAAAGGTTAATTCTTCAGCCACTTAACCTTTCGGAGCCAATTTCCCGTATCCTGATTGCTTCACAGAAGCCTTCCACGAGAAAATCTTATCTTTACAAATGGAACAGGTTTACATCATGGTGTTCTTCTCAATCCCTTGATCCCTTTACCTGTTCCACCCTGAAGTTTCTAGACTATCTCTGGCACTTGTCAGAATCGGATCTAAAAACTTCCTCCATCAGAATGCATGTCAGTGCAGTAGCCGCCTTCCACAGAGGTGTCGGGGATGTTCCTCTTTCAGTACAACCCCTCGTAACACATTTTCTGAAGGGGCTTGCTTCAGCTCAAGCCTCCACTGCGCCCTCCGGCCCCTTCTTGGGACCTCAGTCTGGTTTTGGGAAGGCTCATGAAACCACCATTTGAGCCTCTCCAATCCTGTGATCTTCGCTTTCTCACATGGAAAGTGATTTTTCTTTTAGCAATAACATCTGCTCGCAGAGTTAGTGAGTTACAGGCCCTAGTTACCAATCCGCCTTACACTAAGCTTCTGCAGGACCGGGCAGTACTCCGCACTCACCCTAAGTTCTTACCTAAGATAGTATCAGAGTTTCACATTAATCAATCCATTATACTACCTACCTTCTTTCCCAGGTCTCACTCCAATCCAAGAGAACAGGCTCTGCATACCCTTGATTGTAAACGTGCTCTAGCATTCTAGACCGTACAGCTGCCCACAGGAAAAGCACTCAATTGTTTGTCTTTTTCCATTCCACCAAATTGGGGCAGCCTGTGGGTAAGCAGATTCTCTCCTCCTGGTTAGCGGACTGCATTTCCTTTTGCTATCAGCAAGCAGGCATTCCACTTCAAGACTGTGTTAAAGCACACTCTGTGAGGGCCATGGCAACTTCAGTAGCACACCTACGCTCGGTGCCACTTCCTGACATTTGCAGGGCTGCCACCTGGAGTTCTCTCCATACCTTTACAGCCCATTATTGCTTAGACAAGGCCAGAAGACAAGATTCCATCTTCGGCCAATCTGTCTTGCGCAACCTTTTTACAACTTGACGTACCAGCACCCTTCCGCCTGCCCGTTAGGGTTCAGGATGCTCTCTACCAAATTCCTTCCCAATCCTTGTGCCTATTGCACATCTTGGGTACATATGGTGCATTTCTTGGACAGCCTCAGCTCGGTACTCACCCATATGTGAGGACTACCATCCTGCTTGTCCTGTGAGAAAGCAAATGTTGCTTACCTGTAACAGGTGTTCTCACAGGACAGCAGGATGAGTCCTCATGAAACCCGCCTGCCACCCCGCTGTGTTGGGTTTGTTTTCTTATTTTATTTTTCGGCACTTCCTGTAGCTTTAAACAAGACTAAAGGAGGACCCCTGCTGGCTGCAGTTTTAGTGCCATGCTGGGCAAGCCCAGTAGGTGCCAGTCAAAGTTCTAGAAACTTTGACAAAAAAGTGTTCCGTGATTGGGCTCCATCCTATGATGTCACCCATATGTGAGGACTAACATCCTGCTGTCCTGTGAGAACATTTGCTTTATCTGGCATAGACTTAAGCCCATAGAAAGTCTACTAAACTGGTTTGGATAGCTAACAAAACAGGGAATGACACAGATGACCAAAAGTCCTATCTACACAACATTCTCACAGGCTGATCAAATGAGTTGGATTTTGCATTAAGGCTTTTTATTAATTACAGACAATTGCCTAATCAAAGTACCCATGTTTGATAAGTATCAACAATGGCAAGAAAAATATACAGTATTTATCTAGTTTGAAAATAATTTGCTTCTGCTTACTCTATCATGCTAGAGATGCCGAGAGGAAAGTAGCACACTGCTATCATACAGAGACAATGAGAGAGTATAACAGAGAACATTAAGTGTGAGGGGACTAACTTTACCCACCTAATGTAAACTTTATATACAGACGTTAGGCAAGATGCCCATTGGCTCAGATAGAAAGAAGTTAATAAATTATTATTGCACTTTCCTGGGCAATATGAAATAATAAAACCAGAATTTCTCACAAAAATGTATTCAAAATCGTGGCTTTATGCCAAAGTAGGAGAGAAGGACTGTATGACCATTTGATTTTGTAATCACATTTGAAAATTGTTATTGTACATTTGCCACAGGCTTGGAAATTTAAAAAGCACACATCTTGTCTCTGGGAATCTGGGTTTATCACAGCACCGGTGCACCTGAGATAATTGTCTTCTAGAAGCAACTGCTGCTTGTACTTACTGATTTGGCCACAGCAGATTTCCAATCCAACCCTCAACTAGCATGGGATTTCCACTTGTTCAACTTGACCATCACAGGAAGAAAATGGGGAAGAATTTTGTAAAATACTTGTACATATTTAGCCCATCTCGTGCAGAATCTGATAATATTTTTACAACTAATATGTTTTCCTCCATATCTGGCAAATGTTAGTCACTTTGAACTTTAGCAAATTCTGGTGAAAGATAACTTCCCGCGCAAGCTTGTGCTTCTACCCATAGTTTCATCCCATATGAACCTTTTTCACACCCTCTCTGAAGGAAAGCTGAATGGCAACTGCATTTAAGGCCTAAAAGGACAAGGTTCCAACTCCTCTTGTCTGCTTTGATATCTGAGGTTCTATATCACTGGTCTAATTTTCTGAAGAACACACCATGCCTGGTGCTGGAAGTGGCAGTTTTGGCCTTGGGATGTGCAGTGGGAATCTGTTCATTATCTCCTGCACCTCCTTCCCAATAGTCTGAGGCCAGTCTTTCACCTCTTGTTGCAGAGTTTGAACCCCTCGGATAATTTTGTCCTGTCGAGACCGGAGTTCAACCAAGAGCCTCTGATTCTGTTGCATTTGCTGCAGTCCTGGCCAATCAGACTTCAGGAGACAAAGTGGAACCCTTCGAACTTGTAACCTTTGACCTTGCATGTACTGGTCAAATTCCTCTCGTGTTAGGTTAAGTGCTGGAGCATCCAGCTTTTCAATGAAAGCAACAGCACAGCACTGAAAGGAAGAATACAGAATGCATTCTGTTACTGACCTACAGTTACAATCTATCATTACCTCATACCAATGGACCAAGGAAAAAGCAGAGTTGCTTACCTGTAACAGGTGTTCTCCCAGGACAGCAGATGTAGTCCTCACATGTGGATAACATCAGCAGACTGAGCCCTATCACGGAAAACTTTTCTGCCACAGTTTCTAGAACTTTTGACTGGCACACTGAGCATGCCCAGCATGCCTTAATCCCTGTAGCCACAGGGGTCTCCCTTTAGTCTCGATTGTAGCAAAAGTGCGAGCGAAAAAATAAAATAATAAAACGAATTCGGACCCAAATCCGTGGGGTGGTGGGTGGGTTTCGTGAGGACTACATCCTGCTGTCCTGGGAGTACACCTGTTAGAGGTAAGCAACTCTGCTTTCTCCCAGGACAAGCAGGATGGTAGTCCTCACATGTGGATGATTAGCAAGCTACAAGCTGACTCATATTTGTTTGGACCAACAGCATACAACTTGTACAACAGACACAACAACTGGTGTACTGTTGGGAAAAATGAGGCAACCTGAAAATCACAGTAGATGGATGTGGAAGGAGTTGGGATTATAATGGAAATAAATTCTTCAAGACGGATTGGCCAAAGGCAGAGTCTTGACGTCCTTCCTTGTCCAGGCAGTAATGTGCTGCAAATGTGTGAAGACAGCTCCATGTTGCAGCTTTACAGATCTCAGCAATCGGTACTGAACGATAGTGTGCTACTGAGGTTGCCATGGCTCTTACTGAGTGCGCCTTCACTCGTCCCTGGAGAGGAAGGACTGCTTTGTCATAGCAGAATTCGATACAGTCTGCTAGCCACTTGGAGAGAGTTTGCTTGCCCACTGCAACTCCTGGTTTGTTTTTATCGAAAGAAACAAAGAGTTGGGTGGATTTCCTATGGACTGCTGTGTGGTCTAGGTAAAAAGCAAGTGCACGTTTACAGTCCAAGGTGTGTAAAACTCTTTCGCCCTGGTGAGAGTGAGGCCTTGGGAAAAAAGTTGGTAAGACTATAGATTGATTCAGGTGAAAGTCCATTACCACCTTGGGAAGGAATTTAGGGTGAGTACAGAGGACCACTTAGTCATGGAGGAACCTGGTATAGGGTGAGTATGTGACAAGTGCTTGCAACTCACTAACCCTTCGAGTGGATGTAATGGCTATTAGGAAAAGAACTTTCCATGTAAGGAATTTATCATCACAGGAGTGTAGAAGCTCAAATGGGGAACACATGAGCCTTGTAAGTACTACATTTAGGTCCCATTCGGTAACTGGTGACCATAGCAGGGGTTTAAGTTGAAAAAGCCCCTCATAAATCAACTTACAAGGGGTTGCGCTGTTACCGGGGCATTCCCTACTCCGTTGTGGTACGCTGAGATGGCACTGAGGTGTACACATACTGAGGAAGTTTGGAGACCAGAGTCTGGAAGGTGCCAGAGATAGTCTAATAGAGATGGAGTGGGGCAGGAAAAGGGTCGATACTTGTTTGCGTGCACCACGTGGTAAATCTTTTCCACTTAGAAAGTTAGGATTTTCGTGTGGAAGGCTTTCGTGAAGCTACAAGCACTTGAGAAACCTTAGTTGAAAGATTGAGCGGTTGTAGGATCAGGTTTTCAACATCCATGCTGTGAGGGACAGGGTCTGAAGGTTCGGGTGGCATAACATGCCGAGGTTCTGAGTTATGAGATTGGGCGCTGTGCCCAGGCGAATTGGTTCTTGGATGGAGAGGTCGAGAAGCATGGGAAACCATACTTGTCGAGGCCAATACGGGGCTATGAGTATCACTGACCCTGTGTCCTGTTGTAGTTTCACGAGAGTTTTGGCTATCGGCGGTATTAGGGGTAACGCGTATAGGAGACCTGTGTTCCAAGGGCGAGCGAAGGCTTCCATGGCTAACGTGTTTTGCTGCCTGTGCAGGGAGTAGAATCTGTCCACTTTGTGATTCAGTTTGGATGCAAAGAGGTCTATTGTTGGTTGACCTCAGTGTTGGAAGATTTTGCTCGTTACCACAGGATCCAGAGACCACTCGTGAGGATGGAACTGTCGCCTGAGCCGATCTGCTACTACATTCTGTATGCCTGCCAGATAAGTGACCTGGAGATGCATGGAGTGTGCAAAGGCCCAGGCCCAGATCTGTGCAGCTTCTTGGCAGAGGAGATAAGAGCCTGTGCCTCCATGTTTGTTCAAGTACCACATTGCAACTGTGTTGTCTGTATGAGAACAGTCTTGCGTGAAAGGCAGTCCTTGAACGCAAATAGAGCATAGCGTATGGCTCGAAGCTCTAGGAAGTTGATTTGAAACTTTGCTTCGTGTTGTGTCCAAGTCCCTTGAGTTTGAAGGTTGCTCACATGAGCTCCCCAACCCAAGTTGGATGCGTCTGTGGTTAAAGTCACTTGAGGAAGTGGTTGCTGGAAAAGTAGACCTGTCAGCAAGTTGGAATTGTTTGTCCACCAGAGAAGTGAGAGACGTAGCTGGTCGGTTACTTGGATCTGGGAGGAAAGAGGTTGAGTGGCTTGTAGCCACTCAGATTTCAAAGTCCATTGAGTTATTCTCATGGCCAGCCTGGCCATAAGAGTGACGTAGACCATGGAAGACATGTGGCCCAGCAATGTGAGGAATTGATGGGCTGAGGCTGTTTTCCTTGTGCGCAGAGATGTCACTAGTTTGGAGAGTGTGTCTGCACGGTCGTTGGGAAGGAAGGCCTCTGCAACTGTGGTGTCCAAATCGGCTCTGATGAAGGTAAGGAGGTGAGATGGATTCAAGTGGGATTTCTGGTAATTGATGAGAAACCCCAACGAGTTAGCAGATTGATAGAGAGCTCCTTGCTTGGATTGGCGCTTGATTAGCCAGTCGTCCAGGTAAGGAAACACGTGTAGATGGGCCACAGCCACTGCTAGGCACTTTGTAAATACACGGGGTGACGAGGCCAGTCCAAAAGGTAGAACCCGGTACTGAAAATGTTGATATCCCACTATAAAGCGCAGATATTTGCGGTGATGTGGGGATATGGAAATGTGTGCATAAGCGTCTTGAAGATCCAGAGAACAGAGCCAGTCCCTTTGTTGTAGAAGGGGAAGCATGGTGCCTAGGGACACCATCCTGAATTTTTCTTTTTTGTAGAAATTTGTTGAGAATGCGGAGGTCTAGGATGGGTCGGAGGCCGTCTGATTTCTTTGGAATTAGAAAATAGCGGGAGTAGAACCCTCTGCCCTGCTGTGCCAGGGAAATGGTTTCCACAGCCCTGACACTCAGTAGGGTGGACAGTTCTGACTCTAGAAGAGTTGTGTGATCTCTTTGGATCCACAGTGGATTGGATGGTGAATCCGGGGGTACCATGAGGAAATTTAGATGGTATCCCTGGGTTAAGATGGATATTACCCATTGGTCAGTTGTAATGCAGCGCCAGTTGATGATAAAGTGGTGTAGCCAACCTCCTACAGGCAATTCTGGTCTTGGATTGGTAGAGTGGCTGCTGTTCTCTGGACAGATTTCAAAATCCAGAGGCTGGGCCCATTTGCGGGGCTGGCTGAGATCTGGATGTCTTGGCCTGCCGTGGATGTCCTCTCTGAGGTGGTTTGGCTGGTCTCATGCGAGATGTAGGTGGGTAGTAGTTGCATGAGCGATAAAAGGGTCTTCTAGGGTCCCCTTCTCGTGGTTTTACGAGCAGAAGAGTTTCAGCCGTCACTGTGGAAAGTTGACGCAGGGTCTCATGATGATCTTTTGAGTTGAGCCACTGCGTGTGTCACTGAATCTTGTCACTGAAGAGATTATCTCCGGTACACGGGAGATCAGCGAGCTTGTCCTGGACTTCTGTTCGCAAGTCAGATGCCTTAAGCCAGGCCTACCTTCTGGCACTGATTCCTGTTGATGATAAGCAAGCTCTGACCTCATGTTTTCCTGCCTCGAGACCTTTCTGGAGAATGGCAATGAGGTTTTCTTGTTGTTAAGGCAGAGAAACCGCTATCCCTTGGACCTGCTTCCACAGGTTCCTCTGGTATTGTGTCATTTATAATTGATAGGCAGCTATGCTTGACACTAGCATAGAACCCTGAAAAACCTTTCTACCCAAACCATCCAAGAATTTCTGGTCCTTTCCAAGGGGAGCTGAAGAATGGGGGCACAGTCTTTTGGCCTTCTTCTGCGCAGATTCTACTACCACTGATTGGTGGGGTAGCTGTGGCTTCTGAAACCCTGGAGTATGCTGGACTAGATAAGTTGCATCTGTCTTTCTATTAACTGGTTGGACAGTGCAAGGGTGCTCCCATAGGCGATGTTGCAGTCAAAGAGCACTTCGTGGACTGGAATGGCCATAATTTCTTTGGAGGCATCTACAAATTGAAGGACTTCCAATGTCTTATGACGTGTGTCCTCCTCGGTGATTAGGTCAAAAGGAATGGTCTCTGACATTTCCTTTATAAAATTAGCAAAGGAGAGGTCTTCTGGAGGAGACAGTTTCCTTTCTTCTGGAGGAGATGGCTCTGAGTGTATGTCCTCTGTAGAAGTGTCGGTGTCAACATCCTCCCATGGATCATACGGGGTCTCTGGCTGAGATCCTGAGGGAAGGAAAAGTTTTGATACTCCAGGATGTGCAGGCATCGATGGAGGTCTCGATGGAGGATGTGGCGGCACCGATGGAGTCTTAGGCGGCATCGATGGCATCGAAGAGAACCACAGGCGCCTCGATCCCGAGAGCCCCGACGGACCAGGAACCGGTTCCGGCATCGGTGGAAGTGGAGCTGGAACAGGACTAGAGTCCATGCCTTCATCTTCCGAGAACCCTGGAATCGGTATCAGGGGTCTTGGAGACTCAGTAGGTCGTCTTGGTACCGATGACCCTGGCTGGGTCGGAAGGGCACCGATGAGTGTATCCAGGTGGTCGAGCAACGGTGTAAAGATCGATGGCTCCAGTGTCAGTATGGGGGCTGGCATCAATGGTGGATGAAGGTTCCGGAGAGCATCAAGCACCGTCTGTTGGACAAGTATGTCCAGCTCCTCCCTGGAAGCTGGTATAGGTAACGCAGCTGCAGGGGGAGGCAGGCTAGGCGATACTGGCACCTCCACAGGAATCTGTGGGTCTCAGTACCTGGCACAGATATCGGTGGGGATCACCTCGGGGTCTCGGGTGCAGAGGAGGTTTGATGCTCCTCTCCCCGTGCTCTCTTCGTAATTGGCTCGATAGCCATTGAAGCCGATGCGGTGTCGGCACCGGGTGTAGAATCGCGTCTGTGCCGGTGTTTCCCTCGGTGCTTGGTCTGGTATTCCTCCGGCACTAAGGAAGATGATGCTGATGCTCTGGATGTTGTCGGTGATGGACGGTCACTGCTGCCTTGCTGCTCCTGGCGAGGTTTATCGATGGATTTTGACGATGTTCCTCCCGGTGATGACTGGGTGCACATCAATGGAGCTAGCTTTATCTTGAACAGAGACTCTATTTTGTCCAGGCGGGCATGCCTGCCCTTCGGGGTCATTTGAGCGCAGCTGGGGCATCGACGTACATCATGTGATGAACCGAGGTACAAGGCACAAACATCATGCAGGTCAGTAATCGACATCGTACGTGGACATTCCAGGTATTTTCTAATGCCCGTCGCCATGGTGGAAAAAAGGGGTGCGAAAACAGTCGGTGGCCTGTGGGAACTAAAGACAAGGTAGCAGGAACCGACCGAAGACGGTGGAAATTATTCACCGAGTGACGAGAAAACGATGTCACGATGGGAGACCCCTATGAGGTAACATTTTTGTGAAGAAAACTTCAAGTTTTTCTGTGAGGAAAAGTAGTGAGAAAATTCTCACAGAGCTCCTAACCACGAGGCAAACTGCAGCGCGGAAAAAAAGAGACAAGGGAGATCCCTGTGGCTACACGGATTATGGCATGCTGGGCATGCTCAGTGTGCCAGTCAAAAGTTCTAGAAACTTTGGCAGAAAAGTTTTCTGTGATAGGGCTCTGTCTGCTGATGTTATCCACATGTGAGGACTACATCCTGCTTGTCCTGGGAGAATCAGTGTTTCCATATTTTTGCCTATGCATGCCAGGACTTTACTTTTTTTTTTTTTTTAATAAGAAGATAAACACTTTTTCCTGCTTTTCAGAGTCATAAGACAAAGAAGCACAAGTAAACATAACAGTGACAAAAGAGAGACAACTGCAAAGACAGAAAAAAAGCAAAGGCTATGGCAATGCATTAGCTGGGCAAGTAGTATAAATTACCAGTCTGCTAATCTATAGTGGACAGCATTCAGATAAAACATACAGGGAAACACAAAAACCAACAGAAATTACTGAAAGACCCTAACTGGCTAAAAATCTGGCTTTGGCAGAAAATAAAAATTTAAAACTGCAAAATCAGATGCTATTTTTAGCAGTCTGGATAGCCTGTTCAAAATAATGTACTTTCACCTTTTCCTGGGAACAGAGAGAATCCATTTCTTCATAGGGAACTGTCTTAAAGATTTCTGTTGCAAGGTTCCGATTTATTTTCCTTTAGAGATCTTAATTTGATTTAGTACATCATCAAGATCCATTATTGTAACTGAATATAGACTGTTAGAAGTGCTGTAGACTATAATATATACATATGTTCCCCACACTTTTCAAACTTAGATCTCTAAATGCAACTTTCACAAATTTTTTTCAACGACTTTCCCCATAATTGTGCCATAATTCATATTCCCTAAGAAATGGGATGGATATAAAGCAGAGTGTTAATCTCTATACCTAAACCAGAAGGACTTTGACAGAAGGAAGCCTAGAATACAGCCGGACAAATGTGTTCCTCACCAGATTGGTGAAACAGTAGCCAGCCTCTCCTATCATTAGCCGCTTAGGATAACAGAAGCGGGTGATGTATTGCAGATTGGACTGGAGGCGTGGGGGGTTGGCCTTCAGGACAGCATAAATTAAGCAGGACAGGTAGTCATCGGCAGTGGCTAGCTCTTGGGTGGAGCCCTGAATAGCCTTGAATAAGAAGCTGCTGCCTCTGGTGACACAAGAGAGCTTATCCTGTGGGGCTCGCTTGGAATCCATCTCAATCATTGCTAGAAAACAAGACATAGTGGTTAGTAACTGGCCTAAAGAGTTTTACAGTAAGCATATGTCTCTCTATATATAATATGCATGCTATATACACTCCATCTGACATGCCTACTATGCAAAGCTGTGTAGCCCTAGAAAGCACAGTGGCACCAAAATGGAGTCAGGGCAAGGCAGGCTGCAAGACAGGGACTGGTTGTAGACTAGAAAGTATGAGGGAGAACATGGGAAGAATCTGGGCATTGGAGATTGCTTGGGTCAGACCAGGGGAGTACTGAGAGTACTCTTTCTAGAAATTGTTTGAGAATCTGAACAATACCCAGACCCTTGGAAGTACAGGATGCAGAGAGATAAAACAACTCCTTTTCAGCAATTCACAAACTGGAAGAACAAAAGATATATGGGATGGTTGAAGGGAATTATTTAATTTGCACAATGCTGAATAAAATTCACCAACCTGTAACTGCAGAAAAGATATTATCTTTGACCTCCATCTTCCCTTCGTTAACTGGAGCTCGCAGCATCTCAGGAGTTACCCAATGCAAGGAACTGAATACAAACAAGTCTATTAATTACCACAGACCTCAGTGTTATGCATCCACCATGTCTGCTGGTCTGTAGAGGGTGCTAAGAGGCCAAAAAAATTTCCCTAGGCATTCTACTATAGGGTTTTCCAAATCTGGAGCATTGAGGATAATGTTTTAATTCTAGAGTAATTCAAAAGACAACATTAACTGTAGAGCAGAAACCAATTCACTACGGAGTGCAGCCTCCCCCATCTCTTTCTTACCGTATGCGTCTCTGTATCGCTAGATCCTTCTGCTCATCTTGAGAGCTATCTGGACAGAAGACAGACTTATACAGTTGTGTCATAACCATTTTCTCAATATTGTCCATCATGCGATCACTCTCTTCTGGGGGATATTCTAAACAACAGAAAGCTGGTTAGGCATATTAGCTACCTGCTACCATGGATATAAGATATAATAAATACCACAATACAGCTTTTACCAAAGGGATGATTAAAAGTGAACACATCTCAAATCACTAAAGAGAGGTCCTGATGATGTTATTCACACATGCTGCAGAAGCTAACCAAGAGATGCTCAACACCTCACTCTCCGTTTGATTCTGTATCAAGTCACAGTGCAGC
Source organism: Rhinatrema bivittatum (assembly GCF_901001135.1). Lineage (NCBI taxonomy): Eukaryota > Metazoa > Chordata > Amphibia > Gymnophiona > Rhinatrematidae > Rhinatrema > Rhinatrema bivittatum. The sequence goes on from NC_042625.1 coordinate 7,819,525, forward strand.
ACAGCCTCACCAGGTCCGTGGGCTCTTAACACCCAAGAACTGGTTGCTCTGATAGGTCACCAGGCACTGTAACTTTTTTTTTACATACACAGGGAACTTATTTAAGAAAATGGCACTAAACCTAACAGAAACCGATAACCTAAATGCTCATGGGTTGTCACTGTAGCTTCTAGCCAAGGTAAGAAGCATCACAGAGTTGGAGATTCATTAGAAGTGATCAGTTTTAAATTCCAGGCTAGCAGATTAAAATTGCAAGGGGATAGTTGCTGAACAAAATATAGGGTAAAACTAGAGGTTAAATTAAATGCTGATGGAAAAAGAGCACAAGGTAACTAAGGGTAGTGCTAAATGTGCACTAAAATTCAGCAGAGTTTCTTAATGTAGCCAAAAAAAACCCCATTTAACTTCCGATGCAGTTCGCTAATGGTATGCTAATGTATTTGGAGATAAGTACAATGACTTGCACAATGTTGGCAAAACCCAAGTTAAAATGCGCACTCAGACTAGGCTTGGGAGAGTCTCTACAATATGCACAAATTTAAAAAAATTAAGCACAAATCATGTTTTGTGGACAAGCAAATCTTTTTTGTGCACAAAACTTGATTTGCATTCATTTTGGGATAAATTTTTAAACACATGCGCAGGCGTCCATATGTGTGCGGTTTCCAGCGTGCAAATGGAAACGCCGATTTTATTATGTGCGCGCGTTGCTGCACACGTTATAAAATACAATACCGCATGCACATGCGTGCACCGATTTTATATCAGCACGCACATGTGCGGGCCGATGGCGACTTGTACATGCAAAGGGGGGAGATTTCATTTTAAAAACGTGTGGCGACACGAGTAGGCCTTTCCCCAGTTCCCCAACTCCCTACCTATCCTTCCTCCCTTTTCCCCTCTCCGCCTCGACCTCTAATCCCCACCTATCTAATCAAATTTTTTTGTTTTATAACTTACTTCTGCTCAGCAGCTGAAGTAAGTTGTGCGTGCTGGCCAGCTGCCGGCATGTGCTTCACCGGGACAGTGCTTAATGGCACTGTCCCGGCCAGCCCCCTGCCCAGACCCTGCCCCCAGCCCACCCCTTTTCAAAGACCTGGCACTTCCACACATACAGGGAGATACGCATGTGGCTGGGCCACTATGAAAATGTGCTTGGCGCAAGCACAGCCCCACCATGCGCAAATCTCCATGTTTTCACGCGTGCCAGGGGTTTAAAATTTACCTGTTTGGTGGCATAAAATATGATTTACGTGCACACAAATGTTTTCAGCATAGAAAACATTTTTTATGAGCACAGATAGGAAAATTGGTTCTTACCTGATAATTTTTGTTCCTGTAGTACCACGGATCAGTCCAGACTGTGAGTTATGCCTCCCTTCCAGCAGATAAGAACATAAGAACATAAGAACATAAGAAATTGCCATGCTGGGTCAGACCAAGGGTCCATCAAGCCCAGCATCCTGTTTCCAACAGAGGCCAAACCAGGCCACAAGAACCTGGAGACAAACTTGAAGAGCACCCCTCTTAACCTGGAGTGCCACCTGCATCTCTTCAGTATAAACAATATACAAGCAGAATTAAAAATAAGATCAAACCAGGATTAAACATGGATTAAGCAAGGTCAAAAATAGAGAACGTGGAACTCCAACTAATAAACAAATTGTTGTCAAACAGTGAAGAAGAAGAAACCTGTAGCCTTCTTCCATAGCCTTCTGCATAATTAAGTACTGTCATAGTGGATTCTCAGTGGACTCTCAGGGAAGAAATACCCTCCCTCGAAGGGCGGGCGTTTGGATTGATCCGTAGTACTACAGGAACGAAAATTATCAGGTAAGAACCAATTTTCCTTTCCCCGTACGTACCTGGATCAGTCCAGACTGTGGGATGTACCAAAACATCCTTATTTAGGGTGGGACCCCGAGAGTCCCACTCGAATGACCCCACTTCCAAAGTCGCTGGCATTCAGAGCCTGGATGTCCAAATGGTAATGTCAAGCAAAGGTATGTATCGTCTTCCAGGTTGCTGCTCTACAAATTTCTTGTGGCAAAACCAACTGACATTCAGCCCACGAAGCCGCCTGAGAATGAATCGAGTGGGCTTTCAAACCTTCAGCAACGGGATGACCGCAACAAATGTAAGCAGACGAAATAGCTTCCTTCAACCATCTAGCTACCATCGCTTTAGATACCTTCTATCCTTTCTTAGTACCACTCCACAAGATGAACAAATGATCGGACATCCAAAAGGAGTTAGTGACCTCCAAATAGCGCAACAGTGTCCTTCTAACATCCGATCGCCTCAACTCTTTGGCATGAGGAGCATCAAGAGATATATCAGAAAAGGCCAGAAGCGCTACAGACTGATTTACATGGAAGGACGAGACCACCTTTGGTAAGAAGGAAGGTACCATTCTGAGAAAAACTCTAGAGTCAGAAATCCTTAAGAAGGGCTCTCTACAAGACAGGGCTTGGATCTCAGATATCAGATGGGCCGAGCAGATAGCCACCAAAAATATTGTTTTTAAGGTGAGTTCCTTTAACGTGGCCTTCTTGAGAGGTTCAAAAGGCGGGTCACACAAAACTCTCAGTACCAAATTAAGATTCCACAAAGGACACACTGGTCAGACTGGAGGGTTTAGATGCTTTGCCCCCCTAAGAAAACGAACCACATGTGGATGCGAAGCGAGAGACTTGCCATGAACTCAACCAACAAGAGAACCCAAGGCAGCTACTTGAACCCGGAGGGAATTGAAAGACAAACCTTTGGCTAAGCCCTTCTGCAAAAATGCCAAAATATGCGCCACCAAGAAAGACAGGGAAGAACAGCGTGCTCACGACACCAGGACTCAAAAACTTTCCAAACCCTGACAAAGAAGAGGGAAATAGAGGTTTTCCTAGCTTGCAGCAGAGTAGTAATCACGTCCTCCGAATATCCTTTCTTCCTCAATCGCCGCCTTTCAAAAGCCAGGCTGCTAGACAAAAGCGATCTGCCTGGTCGAAAAATATAGGCCCTTGACGAAGTAAATGTTGTAGATGGCCGAGCCTCAGGGGACCGTCCAATGCGAGATTGACGAGGTCGGTGAACCACAGATGCCTGGGCCACTCCAGTGCCACCAGAATCACCCTCCCTGAGTGCACCTCTATCCGGCGAAGAATCTTGCCAACTAGAGGCCAAGGAGGGAAGATGTAAAGAAGCACCAAAGTCGGCTAGGGGAGCACCAGTGCATCGACCCCTTCCACCCCATGCTTTCTTCTGCAACTGAAGAAGCAAGGAGCCTTGGTATTTTGAAGCATAGCCATCAGGTCTAAGTGAGGAAGACCGCACCTGAGCGAGATGAGGTCTGTCGCTTGGTCGGAGAACTCCCATTCTCCTGAATCTATCCTTTGCCAACAGGTAATCTGCTTGTACTTTGTTGGTTCCAGCTATGTGAGATGCTGGTAGAAGAGCAAGATGCTTCTCCGCCCAGTCCATGAGTAGCTCAGTTTCTGCCGCCACTGCTTGACTTTTGGTGCTGTCTTGACGGTTGATGTAGGCCACTGTTGTCGCATTTTCAGATGGGACTCTGACTGCTCAGTTGTGTAGGAGAGGATGAAATTGCCTCAGCGCCAATCGAACAGCCCTGGTCTCCAAGCGATTGATGGACCAACTCGCTTCCTCCGCCAACCATAGGCCCTGGACCGACTGGGACTGACAGACTGCTCCCCAACCTGAGAGACTGGCATCTGTGGTCACAACTATCCATTGTGGTACTTCGAGGTCCACCCCTCAGCTCAGGTGTTCCAGGACAAGCTACCAGCCAAGACTGTACCTGGCAGAATCGGTGAGAGGTAAGGGGGTCTGAAACTCCTCCCACTTCGGATCCCAGCGGGACAGTAACGCTCGTTGCAATGGTCTCATATGCGCAAAAGTCCAGGGAACCAACTCCAAGGTGGATGCCATGGACCCAAGAACCTGCAAATAGTCCCAAGCCATGGGGAGAAGGAGTGACAAAAGTTGATGGACCAACAGCAACAACTTGTCGATCCGCTCCGGCGGGAGGAACACCTTTCCCCGACTGGTATCGAACCGAGCTCCCAAAAAATCCATGGTTTGAAAAGGAAGAAGTTTGCCTTTGGCTTGATTGACGACTCATCCGAGAGATTCGAGAAGACTCAGGACTTTGGAGACTGCTTCTTCGCAGAGTTCCCTGGACTTCGCTCGAATGAGCTAGTCGTCCAGGTACGGGTGCACCAGAATACCCTCTCTTCGAAGTGCCCCAGCTACGACTACCATTATCTTGGTAAACGTGTGGGGTACTGTAGCGAGTCCAAAAGGCAGGGCAGCAAACTGAAAATGCCTTCCGAGAATCTTGAAGCGAAGATACTTCTGGTGAGCTTTGCGGATGGCTATGTGCAAGTATGCTTCCGTGAGATCCAGGGAAGCCAGAAATTCGCCACTGCGTACCTCCGCAAGGACCGAGCGTAGAGTCTCCATTCGGAAATGCGGGACTTTGAGCTCTCTGTTCACTCTCCTGAGGTCGAGAATCGGCCAGAAGGATTCTTCCTTCTTGGGAACCATGAAATAGTTGGAGTATCTTCCTCTTTTCCACTCGGCTTGGGAGACGGGAACTATAGCTCGCAGGGCAATAAGCCGTTCAAGAGTCTGTCGCATGATCTGCGCCTTGGTGCAAGAACCACAAGGGGAGACCATGAAGAGATGTCGAAGAGGCCGAGCAAATTCCAAAGCGTAGCCGTGCTTTATGATATTTAAAACCCACTGATCGGTGGTTATCCTAGTCCATTCCTCGTAAAACTGGGACAACCATCCCCCTACACGAGGGACCGAGGGATGGGCCAGCCGCATTTCATTGAGAGGACTTGGATCCGAGCGTGGCTGAAGAGACTCCCTCTCGGGAGGGCTGATGCCCTCTAAAGGAAGAGGACCTCGTCTGCAGCCTCTCCGCTGGTTGCTGCTGAACCCCAGTCTGCGCTCTGCTCTGACAAAATCTTCGTTGGCCTCGAAAGTGCAACCGAGCCGGCGGGAAGCTTCTGGAGGGCTTGGGTCGATCCTCCGGGAGTTTGTGCAGCTTATTCTCACCCAGAGACCTGATCATCTGCTCCAAGTCTTCGCTGAAGAGAAGATTACCTTTGACAGGTATAGAACTTAACTGAGCCTTGGAAGAGACATCTGCCGCCCAGTTGCGTAGCCATAAGAGTCGCCTTGCGGACACCGCAGATGCCATAGTCCGGGAGGAAGTTCTCAGGAGATCATACAGGGCATCAGCCCCATAAGCAATCACTGCCTCTAGGTGTTCTGCTTCTGCCGAATTCTCTGGAAGAAGGTCTCTGGAAGTTACAAATGTTGGACCCAGCGGAGGCTAGCTCGAAGCATGAAGCTACTACATACAGCCGCTCGTATACCTAATACTGGTACTTCAAAGATCCGCTTGAGAAGAACTTCAAGCTTTCTGTCTTGAAGGTCCTTAAGGGCTGCTGCTCCAGCCATGGGAACAGTGGTCCGCTTAGTGACTGCCGACACCAAAGCGTCCACTTTGGGAAACTTCAACAGTTCCAGGGTCTCCTCGAGCAAAGGATAAAGTTTGTCCATAGCCCGACCCACACACAGTCCAGCTTCAGGCACATCCCACTCTCTAGTCAACAATTCCTGAACCATGGGATAAAAGGAAAAGTTTTAGATGGATCTCGTAAGCCCGCTAGAACCGGGTCCATGGAATCCTGGGGGAGTACATTTTACGGAAGGTCTAACCCGAGTTCTGATAGGACCCATGGGATTAAAAGATCCAATTCCTCCCTGTGAAAAAGATGAACTACTTTAGGGTCGCCTTCAAGGTGGGACGGCTTTCCCAGTTCTTCCTCAGGTTCAGTCCCCGAAGGAGGAGCCGGGACCATAGAAGGGTCCGAAGATCCAGTGGCCGCCACGTCTGGAGGAGTAGAACTGTCCACAAAGGAGGAGCTCTGAAGCTTCACAACACGAAGGGAGGTATGGGGGTCCTGGCGCTTAGGCAGCTTCTGGGGGGCCCCACAGGGCACCCCAAAAGAGAAGGTTCAGCTTGTTGTGCTTGAGTGGCCAGAAAAGCTTTGTGCATCAAAAGCACAAAATCCAGTGAAAATGAATTAACTCCACTCCCTTCCCCCACCAGGGGATCGGGCTGTGGATCTAAAAAGTCCTGGTCCTGCTCAGAAGGATCTTCTGCACTGAAGGCCCGCGCTGCTAAGGAATCTAAAATGGCTGCCGTTCCCACGCTAAACTGGAATGGAGCAGCCAGAGGCTCAAGAGGAGCAGGTTGTTTAGGCGCCGCGCAGGTCTTGTTAGTAAACTCCGGTCCCCGATCCGAGCTGCCTTCACCACTGGAGAGAGGCAGCAGGAACAAAGACCTGCGCAGGAGAGGCGTGAAGCCGACTCCCCGCAGGCAACACAGCGAGTAGGATGCGGCATGTGGGAAGCCTAGAGAGGCGCCAAAGAGAGCCGTGGGAAAAAAGAAGCCAGCAGCAAAAATTAAAACGGCCTGCCGCGAAACAACCCCACCGGTAAGCTAAAAAGTAAAAAAAACAGCCAGATAGCATAAAACTAGAAAGAAGGCTGACAAGCTGCTTCCGCACTCTTTTGCTCGTTTTTTTGGGTTTTTTTTTAATGGACCGGGGGCACAAGGAGGGGGGACAGGGACCGGACCACCAGTATGTCCACCCCAGGTGCCTTACCTGTAGGACCCCGCAGGGTCACCAACCCCAGCTCCTGAATCCTACTACCAGAGGGGTAGGCCAACTAGGACCTGCCTACCCCCCCGGGAGGATTATTGTAACCTGCTTGTTTGCTTCCTAAACCTTTTTTTTTTTTTATGAAGAGATTCACTTAACTACAAAGAAAGGTCAAGCCTGCAGGGATTGCCACCTCCATCTGCTGGAGACAGAGAAAAAAAGACAACCATGGTTTACTAATGAACTTAGAAATCTCAAACACAGTCTACGACAGAAAGAAAACAAAAGGCGCAAAGCACCATCCCCCTCCACCCTCTCTGCTTACAAACTTGCCCTCAACTTATACAAGTGCTCTACATTAAAAACAAAAAGGGACTTCTATGCACATAAGATCCATGATCTCATTTTCTACTCTAAAGCCCTTTTTGCATACCTAACTCAAATCAATGCTCCTGACATATTCTCTTAACCAAGCTCAAGCAAAAGCAGATGAGCTGGCCCTCTTCTTCAGTAATAAAGTCACTAACCTCCTAACACAGCTGACTCCTAATGCTTGTTCGCCTTCCAGCACATATCTCCACCCTAACAAAGACATATCTCTCCACTCCTTCGAACCCATCACATCTTCAGAGATCCGAACAGTTTTAAAGAAAATGAAACCTTCCTCACATCCATTTGACCAAATCCCGACCAAACTGCTACTTCTAATTCCTGACAGCATCGCCAAAACTTTGGCGGACATCATTAACTGTTCATTATCCCAGGGTTTCTATCCAGATGACCTTAAACTGGCATCCATCAAACCACTCCTTAAGAAACCAAACTTGGATCCCAAAGATCCCAACAGCTTCTGCCCAATCTCCAACCTCCCATTCATTGCCAAGGTCATGGAAATACTAGTTAAAACACAACTAGCGGACTACATCGAAGATCACAAAATTCTGTTCCCTACTCAATATGGATTCCGAAAAGCATTAAGTACTGAATCCCTACTCATCTCCCTGACAGACTACCTCATCATGGGCCTCGATAAAGGTCAGGCCTTCTTACTGATCCTACTGGACCTCTTGGCAGCATTTGATACCGTTAACCACTCCTTACTACTAAATCAGCTGACGAACATCGGCATTACAGGAACTGCTCTGGCCTGGTTCAAAACATTCCTAGGGAACAGAGGCTTCAAGGTCAAAATCCACAACAAAGAATCTCACCGTTACCCTTCCTCACTAGGAGTTCCTCAGGGCTCCTCCCTTTCACCCACACTCTTCAATATTTACCTTCTTCCACTTTGCCAGTTGTTAACCAAATTGAACCTAAAACACTTCTTATATGCCGACGACGTCCAGATCGTGATCCCCTTAAAGAATCCATCACAAAAACACTAGAATTTTGGGAACACTGTTTTCAAGAAATCAACTGCCTCCTCACCAGCCTAAACTTAATACTAAATTCTTCAAAAAGCGAATTCCTTCTCATTTCCCCGGAAAACAGTAATATCACTATGAACCCACCAGCCAACCTGCAAATTTCACAAGCAAGAGACTTAGGAGTTATTATAGGCAATCGGCTAAACCTAAAATCATTTATTAACCAAACAACTAAAGATTGTTTTCATAAACTACATGTCCTAAAAAGAATAAATACAAAAACGCAAAGAGCAATTCTTGCGAACCTGTCACCAACTTAACCATATGAACACAAAAGGTATCGCCAAATCACCATATATATTGAATTCCAACCGTTTGCCACAACACTGTATTTCTGATATTTTAACAACTTTCAACAAACGGAAAAATTTTTTTTGAGAAAGAACAGGATTGCATCAGCAAGCCAATGTCGATGTGCTCAGGGAAACCTCACTGAGCCGTCCGGTCTTTTCAATCATTTGCAGCCTGTCTCTTGAAAATACACCCTCCGGTGTTGATGGAAATTATCTGTTGGTGTATGTAACTTGTAATATTCGTATCCAATTTTCAAATAATTATATCCAACAGGGTGGTAGCCTCAATCATCGTTCTCTAGCAAAATCGGGCACTGTTATCCTTACAGTGTGACAAAGTATTCCGTTTGGCAATATGAATACATAGAAATATTGCTCAAGATGTATAAATCAACGACTCGACAGCGGCCGTGTTTCGCAGCCTTACGGCGGCTGCTTCTTCAGGAGTCTAATGTTTTAAAGTAGAAATCTGAGATGAAAAAACAAAAACCAGATGCTAAATGATAGAAAAAATGTTCAACAGAATAAAATTCTAAATGTACTTAGCTTGCAACGGTATAAACACCTCATCATATCAGGACATAAAGTCTCGAAGAGTTTCTGTACAACGACACCAGGCTAGAGACCACATTCCTCCGGTGTTGAAAATTAAATAGCCCGCGCTTTTGCAGGCGTAATGACGTCAAAGGACGTTTCTCATTGCTATGGAAATAGGACGCTTATCAAAAATCTAAACGATGTGAAGGCAAATAAACATCAGAGCGGATTACTTTGTGTTATAAATCACAGGGATATTGAAGTAAACAGTGATTCTGTCATAAAAAAACATTATATTCCAAGTTATATTCATTATATTCGAAAATGAAACATATTATCTCTCATAATTGGAACATACTGCAACTTCATTCAGAATTCCAGCACATCCCTAGATTCACATATACACGTGGTGCAAATCTTAAGGATCAGTTGGTACATTCGGACTCTTCAATATGTGATATGACTTATCATTCAGGATCTCACACACAATGTGGATCTTGTACTGTTTGCCACGTGATGATTTTGACTTCAGTTTTACATTTTTCTAGATTAAATAAAAATGTTTTCTTGTACCACAACACAGATTGTTTATCATCAGGGGTCATATACATTATACAATGTCCCTGCAAATTATGCTATGTTGGCAAGACAAAAAGATCATTGAAGACATGGTTGATTGAGCACCGTTCTTGCATCAATATGTGTAGAGCTACTGCTCCTCTAGTTAATCATTGCCTAGAATTTTCACATACCTTCGACGATTTGAGAGTCTGTGTGCTTGAACAGCTAACCCCATCATGGCGGGGTGGAGACTTTGATAAACATTTACTCCAAGTGGAACAAAGATGGATACACCATTTAGATACAGCCCACCCGTGGGGTCTTAATAATAACTTGGAATATAATGTTTTTTTATGACAGAATCACTGTTTACTTCAATATCCCTGTGATTTATAAACACAAAGTAATCCGCTCTGATGTTTATTTGCCTTCACATCGTTTAGATTTTTGATAAGCGTCCTGTTTCCATAGCAATGAGAAACGTCCTTTGACGTCATTACGCCCGCAAAAGCGCGGGCTATTTAATTTTCAACACCGGAGGAATGTGGTCTCTAGCCCGGCGTCGTTGTACAGAAACTCTTCGAGACTTTGTGTCCTGATATGATGAGGTGTTTATACCGTTGCAAGCTAAGTACATTTAGAATTTTATTCTGTTGAACATTTTTTCTATCATTTAGCATCTGGTTTTTGTTTTTTCGTCTTAGATTTCTACTTTAAAACATTAGACTCCTGAAGAAGCAGCCGCCGTAAGGCTGCGGAACACGGCCGCTGTCGAGTCGTTGATTTATACATCTTGAACAATATTTCTATGTATTCATATTGCCAAACGGAATACTTTGTCACACTGTAAGGATAACAGTGCCCGATTTTGCTAGAGAACGATGATTGAGGCTACCATCCTGTTGGATATAATTATTTGAAAATTGGATACGAATATTACAAGTTACATACACCAACAGATAATTTCCATCAACACCGGAGGGTGTATTTTCAAGAGACAGGCTGCAAATGATTGAAAAGACCGGACGGCTCAGTGAGGTTTCCCTGAGCACGTCGACATTGGCTTGCTGATGCAGTCCTGTTCTTTCTCAAAAAAAATTTTTCCGTTTGTTGAAAGTTGTTAAAATATCAGAAATACAGTGTTGTGGCAAACGGTTGGAATTCAATATATATGGTGATTTGGCGATACCTTTTGTGTTCATATGGCTAAAAAGAATAAAACCACTCTTTCACTTTCATGATTACAGAACAGTTCTACGAGTAATAATCTTCTCTAAGATAGACAACTGTAACTCTATCTTATTAGGTCTCCCCTCATCTCACACCAAACCTCTTCAGATGGTCCAAAACACGAGGAGAAGAGACCACATATCTCCCATCCTCAAAGACTTACATTGGTTGCCAATTCACTACAGAATCATATATAAGTCCATCACCACCATCTACAAAGCTATCCACTGCCTTGCTCCCCTCAACCTTCAAATACCACTCAGAAAACATTCCTCCTCCAGACCCATCAGAGAGGCTTACAGAGAATCTCTACATGTACCACACTCCAAAACCTCCCAACATATAACCCTGAGAGACCGGGCCTTCTCCACAGCAGGACCACCGCTATGGAAATCCATCCCACCAGAATTGCGACAGGAACCTTGTCTTCTAACTTTCAGAAAAAGGTTCAAAACGTGGTTGTTTAAGCAAGCCTTTCCGGACCCTAACTAAACCATAATTCTCCAGCAATCACAGTTAGACATTACTAGATCAGTGTAACTTACTGCTCTATCTGTTTAAATTTCTATCACCTTTTTCTTCTACTCCCAGTTTAGAACATCCCTGTGTTATTGTAATTTCAATGTTGCTCCGCACCTGTTAAAGTTTTTATTATATCTTCATTTTTTCACCCCATGTTAAATGTAAACCAGCATGATGCAATCCATATCGCGAATACCGGTATAGAAAAACACTAAATAAAATAAAAATAAAATAAATAAAGAGAAGCAGGTGGTGCTCCAGGTTAAGAGGGGTGCTCTTAACCTGGAGCACCCCTCTCCAGGTTTTTCTCTGTCTCCATCTGCTGGAAGGGAGGCATAACCCACAGTCTGAACTGATCCAGGTACGTACAGGGAACATATTTTCTGCACAGAAATCCCGACTACAAGTCCTGGCACGAGAAATTCAGCTTCCATCTGACAAGGAGTAAAATTTCCAGTGCTAAGAAAATATGAATTAAATCAGTGCACCTCTTTCTGTTGGGAGATAACAACTAATGTCTTCATTAGCAGAGGAGTTCCATGCAAAGGCGCTAACTTGTATGCACATGTTTGTGCATACAGGGGCGGATTTTAAAAGGGTTACGCGCATAAGTTACGCATGTATCCCTTAAAAAAAACCCCTGCGCGCGCAGAGCCTATTTTGTATAGGCTCGGCGGCGCGCGCAAGCCCCGGGATGCGCGTAAGTCTCGGGGCTTTGCTAGGGGAGTGTGTCGGGGGGGCGGCACAACATTCGGGGTGTTACGGGGGGCGGGGCCAAGGCCTCCGGACCAGCCCCCGGGTAGGATGATGGTGCGCGCGAGTTATGCCTGCCTCGAGCAGGCGTAACTTCTGCGATAAAGGTAGGGGGGGTTTAGATAGGGCTGGGGGGTGGGGGGAGGCAGAAGGAAAGTTCCCTCCAAGGCCTGGTTCCTAGCTGCCTCTTCAAGTAAGACTGTTAGAGAGAAACTCAGGTGAGATGCAGGGAGAATGTCCCGGTTCTATAAAAGTTTGTTCTCAGAATAGCAATATGTGATTTTTCTGCAGAAAGACCTCCAAGATTACATCTAGTATTCAACAGGAGTTCCTGGTGGGTCTGATGGTTTACCCAGCCCAGCAAGGCCATGCCACCCTGGAAGCAGGCGTACCAGCTCTGGGTTCCTAGGCAATGCCCAATAATACTTAGTGGAGCGGCCTCGGAGGGAACGGGCAGCGCGCGCAGGGCTCGGCGCTCGCAAGGTGCACAAATGTGCACCCCCCGACCCCAGATTTTAAAAGATACGCGCGGCTATGTGCGTATCTATTGAAATCCGGCGTACTTTTGTTCACGCGCCTGGTGCGTGAACAAAAGTACGCACTCGTGCTTTTTTTAAAAATGTACCCCACATTGTTTATGTGCAAAGCGCCTTCCTGCACTAGCAATAAAGTTTGTGCACAAAAAGTATGTCTACAAATGCAGGTAAACCTGTGCACTCTGCCAAGAACACTTTATACATTGGCCCCTGAAAAAGATTGTGTCAAATCCTGATTAGGGGAAGGAACTCATCCACTGGAAGCTGGAGAGCAGTGTTTCCAGGGGCACCTCAAGGCAATCTACTGCCTGAGGCAAGGGATGACATAGCACTTCCTTCTCCCCCCCACCCCCTCCCAAAAGGCATGGCACCCTTTCAGTTATTTCAAATGCTGTGGAAGGGGAAAAGCAGGGGTCAGAGCATAAGAACATAAGAAATTGCCATGCTGGGTCAGCATGGCCTCCAGAGGAGTGGCAGATAAGACTGTAAGTAATAATATTTCTAGGAAGTTGGCAACCCTGCCACACTCCCAGAAACCCTAAGCCCTCCCTCCCACTTTTTCACCAGCATTCGCCCCTCATGATTGAGCGCCTGCTCCCTTAACACGCACCGATCCACCTCTCCTAGGCACCCGATTTTATATTTAAATCGGGTACCACAGTAAAAAGGAGGCTCAAGGGGGAAACTATGCACCTCTAGCACCTCCTCTGCAGCAAGCACCCAGAAGAGGTGGTGGACAGGTCATAGTCACAGGTTAGGAAAATGACGCTCGTTAATTGAGCATCCCTTTTCTTAACCTGACTGCTGGCACCCTTTTTTTTTTTTTTTATTTCTTTTTAAATTCTCTTATTTCAGGTCCCCTGACTTAATATCACAACAATATTAAATCAAAGGAACCAAAAAAAGGAACAGAAGAGCAGTATTTTCTACTTTTCTGTAATTTTTTGGGCTCCTTAAGAATTAATGCCTGCTCCGGGTGTTAATTTTTGCAGGCTGCCTCTACACGATCTCAAGACCTTCAGCTAAGTATTTGATAATTCCTTGAAATCGTGATTTTTAGTTTAAAAATCTTTTTATAACTGTATTGTGATATGTGTAAGACTACAGCACTGTAGTGTGGAATATTAATATTGACTTTTAGCAGTGCAAAAGGAGTGTACTGAAATTGATTTTCATTTCAGGAAAAAAAAACCTCACCTAACAGGAGTCAGTTTGTCTGAGGGAGGGGCAGCTCCAATTCAATAGCAGATACTTAAGCACAGCCAGGGAGGGCGCCAACCTTTTAATTCCCTCCCATCCTACCCACTCCAGGGTTTGTTCTTCTAATATAGACAGCCTGGATACATAATTGGAAACAAGAAAATTTGGTAATTAGACAATTCCTTAGGTATTCCCTATTAAATCATTTGAACAAAAGGAGGACTATCCAATGTAACAATTATGGAGCTTTTATCTTGACGCAAATCATCTGGAAACTTAGGGCTTGCCCCATTTGTTCAGAACTCTCTTCCATGAAAAAAAGAGTTGGCTTACCTTAAAGCTGAATTAGCTGCAATAAAGAAAGTATCAGCAACCACCAAGTATCAGCACTCACTTTACAGCACTCAGGAATCATTTCCCCATTACCACAGAAAACTCAAAAACCCAGAAAAAAGTGTTATACAGTGGGCTCAGGTAGGATAAGACCTGAGACCCAAAAACACCCATTCTTCACAAGTATACAGCCCACATGTTCTCTCTACCTACACAAAGTGCACAGGAACCCAAGAACAAATGGATTACAGTGGGATCTAGTAGAGCAAGAACCGTGATGCAGTCACACCCTCCCTCAAGTGACAAGTACAAAATACCTTCTCTGTATTAAATAATGAAGAAGCTTTAGAAATGGAGACTGAAGTGATATCTGAAAAGAAAGAAGAAACCCAATGCATGCAGAAATTCCATAAGAAAATCAATAACCATAAGAAAAAGCTCATTGTGCTGGATGACTCAATTATCAGAGGCACTAACATGGGAAATCTCTTCAAGGGAAGCGAGCAAGTTTGCTTACTGTAAATGGTGTTTTCCGTAGATAGCAGGATGAATTAGCCATGCTGACCCACCTGCCTCCCCAGACAGTTCCTTCTGCTTCCACTTCGCTTTGAAACGTACCGAGGCAGACTAGGGCTGCACAGGAACTCACATGCAGGCGCACTTCCTGAAAAAAACTGTCATCTGAGAGAAGCTCCGCCACCTGTCCACCCCAGACAGCATGGCTAATTCATCCTGCTATCTATGGAAAACACCATTTACGGGAAGCAAACTTGGTCTTTTCCTGTAGATAAGCAACATGAATTAGCCATGCTGTCTGGAAGTTCCCAGCTTATCGTGTTGAGTGCAGGTCTTGCCCGTGAGAAGAGGTTATGCGCTCTAGACAGGCATGAGCAAGGCGGACAGTTTCCTTAAGAAGTGCTCAATCTGAGGATGGTTCTACTCATGTCTAAGTCGGCCGCCATTTACCTGTCCAGGCAGTAAAGGGAGGTGAAGGTATGCAGCAATAACCAGGTGGCAGCCCTGCAAATGTCCAGAATGGGCACCTCATGGAGGTGGGCAATGAAAGCTGCCATGGCACTGACCTGGTGAGCCTTAGGGGAAGTGGCTAAAGCCTCCAATCTCTTTTGATAGCAGAACTGTATGCAGTTTGAGATCCAGGACGAAAGGGTTCTCTTGGAAACCAGAAGTCCTGGGGCATTCGGGTTGAAGGAGACGAAAAGCTGGGAGGCTCTGTCCAACGTGTGAAGCCTCCATTCACCATCATTCTTGTGCGGCTTTGGATAGAAGGTTGGTAGAGCTATAGTCTGGTTTAGGTGGAAAGCTGAGATCACCTTGGGAAGGAACGTTGGATGAGGACCTAGCGTCACTTTGTCATGGTAGAATTCTAGGTACAGCGAGTAATGCACCAGTGCCTGTAATTCACTGACACATCTCGCTGAGATGAGGGCAACAAGGAAGAGCACCTTCCAGGAGAGGAACCTCAGATGACAACTATCCAGTGGCTCAAAGGGTGGCAACATTAATTGTTCCAAAACCACATTAAGGTCCCATGGGACCGGAGGCGTTCGGACAGGTGGTCGCAGTCAGAGAACACCCTTCATGAATCTGGAGATTTGTGGGTGGCAGGAAATTGGTGCCTCGTTATGAAGGTGATAGTAGGCCGTGATGGCACTGATATGGACTCTGACAGACACTGTTGCCAGTCCCTTCTGGTAGAGGTGAAGGTATTCCAGCAGTCGTTCCGAAAAACAGATGAAGGGGTCCATACTATTCCCCGTACACCAGGAGGAGTATTGGACCCATTTCCTCTGAAAGTTTTGTTTTGTTGAGAGCTTCCTGAAGGAGACCAGGATGTCCTGAAGATGTGGGGATAGGTTCAGGTGGTGGAGTACCACCCTTTCAATCTCCATGTGGTGAGATGTAGGGAGGGTGAGCAGGTCTGAGCTGTGGCCCAGTGGTATCAGTTTGTCCACAGATAGTCGAACTAGATACATGTACCACGGTTGCCTTGACCATGCTGGTGCTATGAGGATGAGATTGGCCTTGTCTGCGATGCATTTCTGGACCGTTTGAGCTATGAGAGGTATGGGAGGGTAAGCGTAAAGAAGACCTCCCATCCAGGAGATGAGAAATGCATCTTGCGCCAGGCACTGGGTGCTGGGGTACACAGAGCAGAAGGTCTGCAGCTTTCGGTTTCGTTCCGAAGCAAAAGGTTTGAAGCGAGGAAGACCTCCAGGTTCGAAAGAGTCTTTCTGCCATCCTGACGAAGTTCCCACTCGTGAGGATGGAAAATCCTGCTCAGTCTGTCTGCTGTTGAATTCTGTATGCCCGGTAGGTAAGTGGCTTGCAACATTATGGAGTGGCTTTCTGCCCATTCCAGGATGTGAACCGCCTCCTTGCACAGCCTCCAGGAACCAGACCCTCCTTCTTTGTTGATGTAGAATATTGCGACCTGGTTGTCTGTGTGGACCATCACTGTCTTTCCCCGGAGGGAGGGTTCGAAGGTATGAAGAGTGTTTTGAATGGCCCAAAGCTCCAGGAGATTGATCTGCTGGGACTGTTCCCAGGAGAACCACAGCCCTTGTGTCTGAAGTTGGGCTAGGTGGGCACCCCATCCCTTGGTCGATGCATTGGTGGTTAGAACGATGTGATGAGTCAGGGGGTGGAAAAGCGCACCTGCCACGAGCACCGACTGTTCCAGCCACCAGTCTAAATCCCACTTCATACTTGGTGTGAGAAGGATTTGTATGGAAAGGGAGTGGCGGAATTGGTTCCAATGGGATTTCAAGCCCCATTGGAGGTGGCACATGTGTAGGCGGGTGCAGGGAACTACACAGATGGAAGCATCCATGTGGCCAAGGATTGTCAGTATCTGTCTAGTGGAGGTGAGTGGCCAGTGACCGAAGGGCAAGGGACCTGGACTCCGGAAGGAAAGCTCTTTCCAGCTTTGTGTTGAGTAATCCCAGGCTGTCCAGACAGCAGATAGTTGCCAGTAAGTGGCTGTGCAGGACGTGGGATTGGGGGCTACTAACATCCAATCGTCTGGGTAAGGAAACAGTTGGATTCCCTGTTTCTGGAGGTGGGCCACTGCTACTGCTAGGCACTTCTGAAGACCCTGGGGGCCGAAGAAAGGCCAAAGGGGAGCACTTTGTATTGGAAGTGGCAGCCAATGGCCGTGAAACATAGGTACTGTCAGGATGCAGGGTGCATATGGATATTGGAGTAAGCATCCTTGTGGTTGAGTGAACACTACAGTCGTTGGAGCAGAGAAAGGGTAGGATGGACTTGAATGCCATCATCTTGAACTTCTCCCTGGTCAGGAACTTGTGGAGAGACAGCAGGTCCGGGATGGGTTGTAAGCCTTCCAATTTCTTGGGAATGAGGGAGTAGAACCCTTGATGAAGCTGAGAAGCAGGCACCTTGCAGATGGATCTCTGATGGAGCAGTTTGTTGATTTCCTTCTGCAGGGGCTGGATGCGTTGGGAGTTGACCTGCTTTTGCCGCACTGTGTGTGAGAGAGACGGGACTGATGTAAAATTGAGAGAGTAGCCCTCTTTGATTATCTTCAGCACCCAACAGTCGGAGGTGATCGCATCCCACAATGCAAGGAAGTGGATAAGCCTGCCTCCCATTGGTAGCAGTAGAGATGGTCCCGGTTTCCCTAAAAATCCTGAGGGGCACTGTTGTCTTAGGGGATTGCCGTGGAGGGCGCTGCCATTGGCGATTCATCGGCTACTGATAAGGCCGGTAGGATAGTCTTTGGAAGTAAGTCTTCCTGTACCTCTGGTAGTAATGCCTGGTGGATGCAGAGTATGAAGGCGTTGTCAGCAACGTCACAGCCACTTTCTGGTTCCTTGAGTTGCGCCACTTTCTCACGCAGCTTGTCCCCAAAAAGGTTGTTTGTACTAGTTGTGCTAGCTTTTTGTGTATGTCCTCCTGGATTGTGTTCGCTCAGAGCCACACCAAGCGACAAGCCGCAATGGCATGTGCTGTGGTTCTGGCAGACGTGTCGAAGACCTCATATATGGTGCAGAGTAGGTGCCATAAGTCTTCCTCTAGGTCTTGAAACTGGTCTGGTGGGCGATCGTCCGGCAGTGAAGCCTCTTATAGCAGTGGCTTCAAGGATTGCAAGCACTCGTATAGATATTGAGTGATATAAAATTGATGTTGCTGTTTCTTCGCATTGAGCAATGCCTGACTGGAAGCCCCATTTGCCAAAGTTGTTCAGATATTTGGAATCCTTTCCCAGAGGGGTGTTGGAATGCAGCCGTGACTTCTTTGCCCTTTGCATGGTGGATTCAATCACAATTGAAGCATGCGGTTGTTGCTCCATGTTATAGAAGGACGATTGCCTCATGTGGAACTTTAGGTCTGTTTTGCGGGATGTGGGCAGGCCAATAAATGGAGATTTCCATGCCCTAGTCATCACAGCATCCAGGACTGAATGAGAAGGCAAAGTGGCGGGCTCTGATGGTGCTTTGAAGATCCCAAGATTCCAAGATGCCGAGGACTTCTGCCCGGGAGTCTGGTATCTTCTAGGTCTCAATATTCAACCTGTGCCTCACAAATTTTAAATATGAGAGGTCCTCTGGAGGGGATACTGGCTCTGGCTGATCCTCCAGGGGGTCTGATGGGTAGCCGGTTGAGGATCCAGGGGAAGTAGATGGAGGCTGAGGGTAGCCTTACCTGGGTGGGGAGCCCAGGGAGCGTGGGCTAGTGGAACGAGGCCTTGGGCTATGGCTATCCTGTGGAGAGGGAGGAGCCTTGAGAGGTATTGTGTCGGGGTGCTTGCCCTGTTGCTCCACTGTCATGAGAAACTGTGATAAGATCATGGAGATCTGCGACTTGGCTTGAGATGCCAGGGTTTCTTGGGGGACAGGCAGGGGGGTCTTTCGGTGTGACACATGGTGGTACCACCCCAGGAGTATGTCTGAGTCTGGCCCCCATGGACGATGCCCCGTAGGAATTTCCTTAGACGGATGTTTGTCTTGTTTGGTTAGAGGCTCTTGGAGACGTGCCGCATGGTGCCTATGTCTGGAGGCTGATGACAAGCTGGAGTAAACTCTAGAAGACCCTGAAGACCCAGTGGAGTCATCTGTGGATGCAGGCTTGAGGTCGGAATCAACCACTAAGAGGCGACTCGTCTCTGGTGTGCTTATCCCCGCTGGAGTGGAGCGCCGGGGTCTTAGGAGTGATTGCATCAGTGCGTTGACTGCTTCTTATGCTTGGAGTGCTTCGCCCCTTGGTCATGCGGCCGACACTTCGACGCAGCTGTGTTGGTGCGTGGTGCATAGCGGGGGTGCATTGGGGGATCAGTGCTCGGTGGCGCCAATGGCCGCGTGGGTGGTAGCGACACATCTCCTGAAGCTCCATGCATGGGGGCAAGGGAAGCATGCTTTGGTGACGGGCCGGGGGGATCCGAAGGCCCAACGGAGGAAGCTCTCCGGTGCTTCAAGGTCTAGCTGGCACAGCTGGGTCCAGGAGAAGATTGGGCAGACCTGGTGCTGTGGGCATAAGAGCCCGATGCTGCTTCTTTTAAAAACTGGCGATTTTTAAGGCCCGCTGACTTTGGGCCCAAGGTGACATGTATCCACAGTCCCTACAAGCGGCCTGATTGTGGTCCAGACCGAGGCAGAGATAACATTTTTGATGGCCATCAATTGCGAACATTATCTTGCCACACTGGCAAGATTTAAAGCCAGGCGGCCGCAGCATGATTTTCACTGGATTTTCTGATTTTTGTTTTGTCAGGAGAGAAAAGCTCCATATGCTACCAGAGGCACGGAAAAAAACGGACTGGCAGATCGGGGCTGCGTGGGAACTCACACGCAGGTGCACTTCCTGAAAAAACTCTATCACCTGAGAGAAGCTCTGCCACTTGGCTGCTCAGAGGATGTTCCAGACAGCATGGCTAATTCATGTTGCTTAACTACAGGAAAAACTGTAGTTAAAAGCTTTCCAAGATCATCTGCCGGTAGAAATGCTATTCAAATAGTCAATGCGATCAAAGAAGAAAACAAAGACTCTGAAGTTGATATTATCTTCAATCTGGGAACCAACGGCCTTGTTAGAAACAGCATCCAAGTGGTACAGAGAGATTTCCAGTGTATGGCAAAGAAGATTATTCACATGGTGAAAACTATTGCCTTTTCAGAAGTGTTACCTTTTCATGGAAAGGGGAAAGACAGGCTAAGCCATATAGATAATTTCAATGCATGGCTCCAAACTTGGTGTAAAGAACAAAGTTTTGGATATATTGGAGGCTGGGGCCATTTATGGAATAGTAAAAGGCTCTATGTCAAAGATAGCTTAAATCTGTCTGTGGCAGGAGAAAGGATCCTAAGAGATAAATTCAAATCCTATGCCATAAGACATTTAAACTAGACGGAGGTAGCAGAAGGACATTGGAACGACACATCCCAAATACACATACAAAGAAAATGGGTGAAGAGGATAAAAAAATTCAGCTGAATAAGGCACAAAACAAGTCCAAGAAAAGCAATAACCTGAATGACAAAAGCTGGAAAGCGAAGAGCACAAATGCTTGTAGTCTGGGCAATAAAATCCCAGACCTGAAAGCCCTAATGGTGGAGGCAGACTTGCACATTGTTGCTGTCACGGAGGCATGGTTCACGGATTCTCATGATTGGGATATGGCCATACCGGGCTATAACTTGTTAAGGAAGAACAGAGAGCACAGAAAATGGGGAGGAGTAGCTCTTTATGTGAAAAACAATATCCAAGCAAGGAAGATGGGGTAGAGAAGAAGCATTATGGGCTGTCCTTAGTGTATCCATTTTTACTGGAGTGGTTTACAGGCCTCCAACTCAAACAGAAGAACTAGACAGAGATATGATTGAAGACATCCAAAAGGTGGGAAAGAAGGGAGAAATGTTGATTGTTGGAAATTTTAATCTGCTGAACGTAGACTGGAGTATCCCTTCTGCGGAATCTAATAGTAGAGGGATAATGGATGCCCTGAAAGGGGCTCTGTTCAAACAAATGGTAATGGAACCCACAAGGGAGGGAGTTATACTTTACTTAGTGCTCACTAACGAGGATAATGTCTCTAATGTCCGAGTGGGTGCCCACCTCAGCACCAGTGATAATCAAACAGTATGGTTTGATTTCGTAAATAGGATCCCATAGAAGTCACACTAAGACCCAAGTTTTGAACTTCAAAAATACAGACTTTGTGGAAATGGGGAAGTACCTGGAGGCAGAACTTGAAGATTGGGAGAAAATGAGAGAGGTGTAACAACAGTGGGCCATATTAAAAGGAAAAATTACAAAGGCAACTAATCTTATGTTAGAAAAGTAAGCAAAAGCAAGTGAAATAAGAAACTGATCTCGTTCTCAAAGGAGGTGGCTGATAAAATAAAAGCAAAAAGAAAAGCGTTCAAGAAATATAAAGGATCCCAAAAAGAGGAATACAAGGAAGAATATATGGTGAAACTGAGGGAGACAAAGAATGGAAAATGTCATAATGCCTCTGTATTGCTCCATAGTGAGACCGCACCTTGAATACTGTGTACAATTCTGGTCGCTGCATCTCAAAAAAGATATAGTTGCGATGGAGAAGGTACAGAGAAGGGCAACCAAAATGATAAAGGGGATGGAACAGCTCCCCTATGAGGAAAGACTGAAGAGGTTAGGGCTGTTCAGCTTGGAGAAGAGACGGCTGAGGGGGGATATGATAGAGGTCTATAAGATCATGAGAGGTCTTGAATGAGTAGATGTGACTCTGTTATTTACACTTTCGAATAATAGAAGGATTAGGGGGCATTCCATGAAGTTAGCAAGTAGCACATTTAAGACTAATCGGAGAAAATTCTTTTTCACTCAACGCACAATAAAGCTCTGGAATTTGTTGCCAGAGGAGGTGGTTAGTGCAGTTAGTGCAGCTGGGTTCAAAAAAGGTTTGGATAAGTTCTTGGAGAAGTCCATTAATGGCTATTAATCAATTATACTTAGGGAATAGCCACTGCTATTAATTGCATCAGTAGCATGGGTTCTTCTTAGTGTTTCGGTAATTGCCAGGTTCTTGTGGCCTGGTTTTGGCCTCTGTTGGAAACAGGATGCTGGGCTTGATGGACCCTTGGTCTGACCCACCATGGCAATTTCTTATGTTCTTATGTTCTTAAAGAAAGAAATCAAGAAAGCAAAAAGTCAGGGAGAAGAAAGGATTGCCAAAGAGGTAAAGAGGGGACAAAACATTTTTCAGACATTAGAGAAAGGAGAAAGCTCCAAAGTGGTATAGTGAAATTGAAAGGTTACAAGGATCAATTTGTGGAGAGAGACAAAGAAAAGGTGGAAATATTACAATTGCTTCAGTTCTGTGTTCACTAAAAAAGACCCTGGAGAGAGAATGTTGCTAATTAACATGACATTGGAGGGGGTGAAGTAGACGAAACTCCATTTACAGAAGAGAATGTATGGGAAGAGCTAGGAAAACTGAAAGTGGAAAAAGCCATGGGGAATGATGAGATTCATCCCAGGATACTGAGGGAGCTCAGAGATGTGCTGGCAGGTCCGCTGAAGACCTGTTCAATAGATCCCTGGAAACAAGAGTGGTGCCACAAGTGATTGGAGAAGAGCGGTGGTGGTTCTGCTTCACAAGAGTGAGAGAAAAGAGGAGGTTGGAAACTACAGGCTGGTTAGCCTCACCTCAGTTTATTTATTTATTTATTTTAAAACTTTTTTATGCTGGTATTAGTGGGAACATCATACTGGTTCACATCCGAACCAAAGGTAGAAAGTACAAAAAACAGGGGCTGGGGTGGGACAGAAGAGAGAGAGAAGGCCGAAAGAGAGCACACAGAGCTACAAATAATATATATATATAACAGGATTAATTTATAATTATAAATTATAAATAACCTCAGTTGTGGGAAAAATAATGAAAACTCTGCTGAAGGAAAGGATAATGACTTATCTACAGTCAGGAGGATTGCTGGATCCCAGGCAGCATGGATTCACCTAGGGGAAGATCCTGTCTGACAAATCTGATTGATTTTTTTGATTGGGAGAATAAAGAATTGGATCGAGGAAGGGTGCTCAATGTGATCTATTTGGAATTCAGCAAAACTTTCGATATGGGCCCGCATAGGAGGCTTAAGAATAAAATGAGAAGCTTGGCAGTGAGCACCAAGGTGGTGGTGTGAATTACAAATTGGTTGATGGATAGAAGACAGCATGTGATGGTAAATGGAACCTATTCTGAAGAGAGAACGGTGTTAAGCGAAGTGCCATAAGAATCAGTGTTGGGACCGGTCCTGTTCAACATCTTTGTGAGCGACATTGCGGAGTGGATGATACTAAGATTCACAACACAGTGGACATGCTAGAAGGAGTGAAGAGAATGAGAAATGATTTAAAGAAGCTTGAACAATGGTCAAAGATATTGCAGCTGGGATTCAATGTCAAGAAGTGCAGAGTCATGCATCTGGTGTGTGGTAATCCAAAAGAGCTATATGTGATGGGGGGAGAGGGGCTGCTGTGCACGAAGCAAGAGAGGGACCATGGGGTTCTAGCGAACTGAAGTTGGCGAAGCAATGTGACAAGGCGATAGCTAAAGCCAGAAGAATGCTGGGCTGCAGAGAGAGGAATAACTAGTAAGAAAAAGGAGGTGATAATCCCCTTGTACAGGTCCTTGGTAAGGCCTCACCTGGAGTAGTTTGTTCAATTCTGGAGACCGTATCTCAAAAGGGACAGAGACAGGATGGAGGCAGTCCAGAGAAGGGTGACAAAAATGGGGGGTTCTCTATCAAATGACTTATGAGGAGAGGTTGAAGGACCTAAATATGTATGCTTTAGAGGAGAGGAGGTGCAGGGGAGATAGAATACAAACCTTCAGAAACCTGAAAGGTTTTAATGATACACATTCGACAAACCTTCTCCGTTGGAAAGAAATCAGTAAAACTAGGGGTCATGAAATGAAACTCCAGGGAAGATGACTCAGAACCAATGTCAGGAAATATTTCTTCACGGAGAGGGTGGTGGATACCTGAAATGCCCTTCCAGAGGAGGTGGTGAAGACAAAAACTATGATAGATTTCAAAGGGGTATGGGATAAACACTGTGAATCCCTAAAGGCTAGAGGATAGAAATAAGGAAAAGAGCACATGGGAGTAACTTGCTGGTGTGACGGTTACTACCCTTAACTAACAAGCCTTCATACTGTTGATACAGCTCATTATTGCTCTCTGCTTTAACGGCAGGGGGAAAAGAGGAAAAGGAGAATCACAAAGAGGGGAGTAGCTGGCTTGTTACGGCGGTTACTACCCCAAACCAATAAGCCTATACTTCACTTTCAATGCATATCCAGCATAGTTCTCTGCTTCAACGGCAGGGCTGAAGAAAAACTGATACTTCACACATCCAGCAGAGCTCTCTGCTTCAACGGCAGGGGAGAAGAAAAAAGGGTTCGCACTCACAAAGCGGGGAGTAGCTGGCTTGTTACGGCGGTTACTACCCCAAAACAAATGTGCCTGATACTTCACTTTCAATGCATATCCAGCATTGCTCTCTGCTTCAACGGCATGGGAGAAAGACTGATACATCACGCATTTCCAGCATAGCTCTCTGCTTCAACGGCAGGGGAAAAGAAAAACAACCAATAAGGGCTGTATAACATAGTCTGGGTAAAACAAATAAGCATGGGTGTAGCTTGCTTATTGCGGCGGTTACTACCCCTAACTAATCAAGCTAGACATTTCACTTGGATGCAGCTCCATCACTGCTCGCTATATTAATGGTGGGGGTGGAAGGGAAATAGAACCAAGAGCTAAGAGAAACAGATAAGTATGAGAGAAAAAATGTGTGAGGCTTGCTGGGCAGACTGGATGGGCCGTTTGGTCTTCTTCTGCCGTCATTTCTGTTTTTATGTTTCTATGTTTCTATAGAATCAATTTCAGACACACAATTAAACTCCGAAATTTGTTGCCAGGGGATGTGCTTAGTGCAGTTAGTGTAGCTGGGTTTAAAAAAGGATTGGATAAGTTCTTGGAGGAGAAGTCCATTACCTGCTATTAATTAAATTGACTTTAGAAAATAGCCACTGCTATTACTAGCGACAGTAACATGGGATAGACTTAGTTTTTGGGAACTTGCCAGGTTCTTATGGCCTAGATTGGCCACTGTTGGAGATAGGATGCTGGGCTTGATGGACACAGTATGGCATATTCTTATGTTTTTATACGTTGAGTGAAAAATAATTTTCTCCAATTAGTTTTAAATGTTTATTTATTTAAAATCTTTTTTTTATACCGTCGTTAAGTTATATACCATCACAACGGTTTACATATAGGCACGTATAGCAATGTAAGAAATTGCATTGGGTAATACTTCTAACAGAGTGCCAGAAATAGTAAACATAACAAAATTATGTGCTGTGCGTTGATGTTCTACTGCCTGCTTTATTTTTTCATTTCTCCATTCTCTTTGTAAAACGCTTGTTTGAAAAGCCAGGTTTTTTAAACTTTTTTTTTTAAAGTTTGAAATTTTTTTGCAGTCTAATTTCAAGAGGCATGGTGTTCCATAGTATCGGTCCCACTAATGATAGTGCCCGCTCTCTAACTTGTGTCAGTCTTGCTGTTCTAACTGAAGGGATAGTGAGGAGGGCTTCAATATAACTAGGTACCCATATTTAGACAACTCTTGATCAGAAGTTGGGGGATCCCAGAGTCATGGGCAGGCACTTAAAAACGTAATTGCAGATCGGGGCTTAGTTGATATATGGCGCTTGCGTAACCCTACTGCACGCAATTTCACTTATTTTTCACATGCACATCAATCTTATGCATAGATTTTTTCCTGATTGATAAATCCTTAGTGGGGTTGGTATCTGAAGCTGAACTGGGTTCCACCTGGTCTAATCACTCTCCGATTTGTGTTGTGTTGGGATCAAGGTGCAGAGGTACTGGGCAACGCTTTGGTTTTGAACGACAGCTTGCTGGATGATACATCTTTTAATGACTCTCTTTATGATGATATAAAAGCTTATCTGGACCTTAATCAGACTGGGCATGTCACCCCTAGTAAGGTGTGGGATTTTTTTAAAGCCTTGGTTAGGAGCAAGCTTATATTGAGAGCCACATATCTAAGGAATAAAAGGGCCGCTCACAGGCTATACCTTATGCAGCGTATTGCCAAATTAGCGTTACGTCATAAGCGTACACTGGACTCGCAGAAGTTCTAGAAGCTCTAAGGAGGGAACTAGAAGCTCTAAGGAGGGAACTTCAGGCTTTAGATCTAGCTAAGATGGCATTCCAACTACACATGCTCAGAGACATTTCGAGCTTAGCAATAAGGCAGGGTGATTACTCACCCGGAGGTTAAAGGGGCATGCTGCGCAGAAAAAAAGCCCAATCTGGGTCCTTTCTTTTTGAGTTGGGGGATATAAGTATGGCTTTTTCGAAGAACTTTATGCTTCTGTAATTCAGTTGGGGAACAGGATATTGTATCCTATCTTAAGGGAGTGGAACTTCCTGTACTTCCAGATAGAGCCTGGGAGTTTTTGAATAAAGAAATTACCATGCTGAAGTATTCCATACTATTCAGGGCCTAAAGCTGGAGAAATCACTGGGGCTAGATGGCTTTACAGCCAAGTTTTATAAAAAAATTTCATCGTGTGGCAATCCCGCCTTTGCTACACATTTAATGCTCTCAGGAATGGGGGCTCGATCTTGTTGTAGTCTAATTTGGCTGGAATAACTCTTCTAGCCAAGAGCGGAAGGGACCCCACACATTGCGGGTCTTATAGACCAATTTCTCTAATTAATGTGGATCTCAAAATTCTCACCAAAGTTTTGGCTACATGGTTAGGGATGATTGCTCTATCTCTTATTCATGAAGACCAGTCTGGCTTCGTGTCAGGGCATCTGGCTTCAGATAATGTGTGGAGGGTGCTGGAATTGATTTGGCAAGCAAAGCATCGCAATACTCCTATGGTACTATTAGCTATTGATCCTGAAAAAGCCCTTTCTCTTCAAAGTCTCAGAGAAAATGAATTTAGGTCCTGACTTTATAGAGTGGCTTCAATGCCTATAAGTAAATCCCAGGGCTTGCTTAAAAATCAATGGGGCCTATTCTCAGCCTTTTGCAGTTAAAGAGACGCACTAGACAAGGCTGTCCTCTCTCACCATTGCTATTTGCCTTGTCTTTAGAAACCTTTACAGAGAAGGTGAGACGGAATCCTCTGATCCAGGGGTGGGCCTTACAGTCCCATAATAACAAGCTTAATTTGTTTGCAGATGATCTTTTATTTTACGGTGGCAGATCCGGAATCCTCCCTCCCAATCCTATTACAGGCCCTGAAAGTGTTTGGTAAATGAAGACAAGCCAGAGGTCCTAAACATTTCAACGCCCAGGGACCTCTTTGCCTGAGTTGTCTCACATCTACCCTTTCAGGTGGCTAAGGGGTGGGTAAAATACTTAGGGGTCAAAATTGGTCCAGACATTAAGGGTTTATTCAATCTCAATTACACTCCACTATTAGCTAATATTCAAAGTGATTTGGATAGATGGGACAGGATGGACTTTTCTTGGCTAGGGAGGATAGCTATCCTTAAAATGAACGTGCTTCCACATTTTTGTTATTTTTTTCAACCTTACCAGTTCCGATACCTGCCTTCCTGTTGAAACAATAGCAGTGTAAGTTGTTCCACTTTATTTGGAGGAGCAGGCCCCCTAGAATTGCTAAATCCATCCTATTTTTTGATAAACTAAGAGGGGGGGGGGGGCTACAGATGCCACACCTGGAATGGTATTTTGCTGCCTCTCAATTGAGTGCATTTTTACATTGGCATATGGACAAAGCATTGAAGCCATGGGTGCGGATAGCGTCCCATGGTGCTGGAGATCCACAGTAACATATTAAGGCTTGGCATAAGGGGGGTTAATCTCTCGGGCCTCTCTCCTTCCTCCAAGTTAATTTATAAGGTCTGGGGCCGGTGGAAGCCAGTTTTGGTAGGAAAGAAACAGGCTTTCATCTAACCTCTTTTCTCTTTGTCAGGGCCTTCCTGCCAGGGAACGCACCAAAAGAAATGGAATGTTGGAGGGGAAAGGGTTTGTTTAAATGGGAATAAACATGAGATGGTAAAAATTTGTTGCTGTTCTCAGCCCTGCAACAATTATAACCGATCACAGGATCAGATCTTTTTGCTTATAATCAGATTATCCATTTTTTCACATCCTCAAAGTTAGGACGGGACCTTAAGAAGGGTAGGTCTTTGAGGATTATTATGCCCAGGTTGATAAAGTTAATAAACCTATCTCTAAGATCTATGCACTATTAAATCGAGATCCCCAACAAAAAATGGCCTTTCAACTGGCATGAGAGCGCAATCTCGGAGGTAGGCTGGAGGACAGAGAGTGAGACCAATGTTTTTTGGCTGTCAGTTGGAACTCGGTTTCATCTTTGCTTAAGGAGAATGGGTATAAAGTGCTCTACTGTTGGTATCTTACCCCTGTTCACTTGAGCAAGATATTTGCCAGTTCAGATGATAGATGTTGGAAGGGCTGTGGTGACAGGGGCACCTTTTCACTTTTATTTTTATAGATTTTCAGCATATACAAGTAGGATAAACCTTACTATAAATAAATGAAAATGACATATCAAATATCAAGAAAATATAACATTCACAAAAATCCAATCTAGATAATACATTTTCTGTATAGGAAATACATTGGAGCAAGGGGCGCATATATTAAAGGAGATATACTTAAACTAAAAAGAAATCGGCCTAACGTGGCTACGGCAACCCTTCTCTTATGAATCTTCAGACCTAGGGATTACCAGGAGTCAACAAGCATATGCTCCTAGAATTAATAAGGGATTTAAGTTGTTCCGGAAGGAAAAACACAAAGCATTCAGTAGGGGAGTGAGTAATACACTTAACAAGGATATCTTAAAATGAAAGAGAAACCCAAAGCAACTATCTGTGATTTTAATGCAAGAAAATCCTGTCTCCTTTCCTGTGTAGCTCTAGCAAAATCCGGATAAATATGGATTTCTTGACCATAGAAATTAACAGTAATATTCTTGAAATATCTTCTCATTACTTCACTCAGTTCCCTTTCAGAAATAAATGAAACTAAGAGAGTAGCACGATCTAATATTTCATCCTTAGAATCTTCCAGGAATTGAGTTAAGTTTTCTAATACCTCAGGACGGTTTAGAAAAAAAGTGTCTCTTTAGCAGACACCGGAAGGAAATACATCTTATTAATACATGGAGTTTTGCCATCTTCAAATTTTAAGATATCCAGAAAATATTTTTTTTAATGTAATATATGAATCCTCCTCCACCACTTTAGTAAAGTTTAGGAAGCGTAAGTTCAGGTGCCTTATATAATTCTCCACAATATTTAGCCTATGTGAAGTATAGGTAAGATCTTTAATCATTTTCATATCACGTGCTTGAATTTCAGTGATAGAAGACTCCATAGACTCTAATTGAGTTTTAACAATGTCACTTTGACCATCTACTTAAGATTCCACCATATTTGACAAGTTTTCCAGTTTAAAGTGTTGTTCCTTTAGAGAGCAACCAAATCCAGCCACCAGGTTCCAAAGCACTTCTAATGTCACCACTGCTGGTTTAGTTGGAAGCTAAAGCTGAAACGATTCACCCCCCAGTCCTGGAATAGGGAGTTCCAACTCTGCTGTAGATTTCGCCAGTCTAATCAAAGCTCCAGTCCTCTCCGTTGGAGTTGAATTAGTTGTAAAGGAAGCAATATCCAGGAAACCAGAGACCTCTAAATAAGCCAGGAGGAATCGGAGGCAGCAGCGATATTCCTCCACTCTGACTCCCACGTCCCGCTGTCACAGCAACTGCGTTGTCAATCTGCGCCAGGGTCAGGAGTGAGAGGTCGACGTTCTCCGGAGCCAGCAGCGTATGAAGATTCGGGGGACTGAGTAACTTCCCCAGGTAGTTCTGGTGCTCCCTTGCCAGAAACCACAGCGGGGCTATGCTCCCCCTCTAACGGTGCCCATCCCGGGCGTTTAAGATGTTATTAGACGCTGACCCGACGGGAAAGCTGTGTCGAGGGCGTAGACCCGTACTTTCCTCCTTCTCTTTGAAGGCATCTCGAGGTAATCACCAAAACAGAGGAGAGCGTCAAACCACAACCCGGTTCACGCCACCATCTTGCCCCCGCCTGTCCTCTGGAGCACCTTTTTACATATGTGGTGGGAGTGCCCGGCTATAGGGACTTTATGAGATGAGGTGTCTGATTTCATAAATTTGTTGGGTGGCTCTCAGGTTTCCAAAGATCCCAAAGTATGTCTATTATGCTTACCCACTGGCATTGGTGCAGAAAGTTACCAATGCTGGGTTCAGCATGTGGTTACAGCAGTTAGGTGTAAAACTGTGTTAGGGTGGCGTAAACCCTCTGCTCCCACGCTAAGTAATGTGCATTCGAGATTAGATAGGGTGTTCTACATGGAAAAATTAACTGCTATATGAAATGACAGGGTGGCCAAGTTTGAGAAAGTTTGGCACCCCTACCTACAGTGGAAGTCTAAGGGGTCTACTTAATACTTCTCTCACGTCGCTTTACTTAATTAAGGATGAAGGGGTTTAGGGTGAGGATATTCCAAATCTTATATCCTTTTCTTTCCTTCATTTATCCAACCAGCCATATTGGATTCTCTTGTAATAATTGTTTTCATAGAATTGTATAACTTTACTCGGCCTCCACTGAAGTGAGCTGTAGTAGAGGGAGGGGGCAGGGATAGGGATTAAGGGAGGGAGATAATAAGTAAACATACCATATAGTTGTTGTGCATAGACAGTTTATTGTTAGATCGCATGTCCATGCAATTGTGTTTTCAAAACTGGTTGTTGCAGAATTGACGACACGTTATTGTTGTATTTTGTGTGTTTCATTCAATAAACATTAAATTATATTAAAAAAAAACTCATACAAAAATTATACAAAATTTCCCAAACATCCATAAAATATTTAAAAATAGCAAATATATCAAATAACACCCAATAATTAAAATTAAGAAATTTTTTAAAAATCCCCACTTTCCATGCTTGGGAACATTTGATTTCTGAAACTGCTGTGGATTAGTGTAGGCGGGGAGGAGGGGAATTTTCCTCCTCTTATATACACATGTTCATTCTCTCTCTCTTACACACACACACAGATGTTCTCACACTTGCTCTTTCACACATACACAGATGCTCTCATGCTTTACTCGCAGATGCTTTCACACACACACGTGCGCTCCCACATATAGAAGCTCTTATGTGCTCTTGCATACACATGCATGCTTTCATATGCTCTTTCACAAATATATATGCTCACACATTCTCTTTCATATGCTGTCATATGTATGCTCTCACACACATGCTGTCAAGTAATGCTTTTTCACAAAAACATGCTCACATGTTCTTTCACACACACATGCTCTCACCCACATGCACACGCTCTCACACAAAAACACACACATTTTATTTTTTGGCTGTGGGCATGATGAGCTCAGCAGGCAGCTGGTGGCCTCATTGTCTTCTGTGGCAGGTAGCCGCTGGACCGCCTCTATTTTTCGCAGGCAGCAGGTTGGACTCCGCTGGCAGCCTACTGGCATACCTGGGAACTTTTGATTTGTAGTCACTCTGAGATTGTTGTGGATTGGAGGGGGGGAGGCAAGGGGCCTGGGGAGGATGGAGCACACTCTCACATACACATATGTGCTCATTCTCACACACAAACATACATGCTTTCACGCACATGCCCACTCATACTTCTCTCTTCCATACACAAACCCACTTAAATCCACATACATATACCTATTCACACACAATAACTTTCACACCTTTCTTGTACGGCCTATGAGACTGCTCTATCTTCCTGCCACATGGCCGCTTCCAGCTCTGCTCGTCTTGACACACCCCCTGCTCCTTCTTCAGGTGAGGGCCCACCAATGTGTTGCTCTGATCCTTCGTGAGCCAGATGCTCCCTTTGCTCCTTCTGGCATAAACCTGAAGCGCCGCCTTTTTTCCACCCACTTGGATCCAGCTGACTTCCTAATACAGGCCCACGCAGGAGCTTGAAGTAGCAACAGCACTCGAACCTGGAGTCCTTTGCAATTCTGGAGGCTCTGGGTCAAATCTGGAGAGTTCCCACATTTGCCAGCTGCTGGCAGGTTGGGCTCCACCGGCAGCCTGCTGGCATTCCTTCCTTTTTTGCCATTGGCAGGTTTGGCTCTGCCAGCCGGGCCTTCTCTAAAACTTTGGCTGCCAGCGGCCTGCTGGGCCTCTTCAATTTTTTTGCTGCTGGCAGTCCATTGGTGTTCCTTCTTTTTTCGCCACTGGTGGGTTTGGCTCCACTGGCGGCCAACCTGGCCTTCTCCAATCTTCGGCTGCCGCCAGTTCGCTGGGCCTCTTCCATCCTTTGCTGCCGGCGGGTTGGCGATTAGGGACTTTTTGCTTTTTTTTTTATAATCATGGACACACCATTTTCTTGTGCTATTGCAAGGCTCTTTTTTCTGGCCTGCGGGAGTTGGGAATCTCGCGGGCATACTGGTAAATTTGGTGGCAAGGTGAGGTGACATTTTGGAGGCATTTTTTTGCCACTCCAAAATTTTGCTGCCTGAGGCGGCCGTTTCACCCTCCCTCATTATAGAACTGACCCTGAGTGTTACTAATCTAACCAACTACCACATGAGGAGAGGTTAGCAAAGCAAAATTAGTCCATCCCAATGTGATGAAGTGCAGGACTCCAGAGTCAGAAGATGACACAAAAATGTATTTCCAATTAATATCTAACAAAAGTACATTTGTACTGATCTGAGCCTTTCTAGCTGGCAAACTAAACTCACTCTGGAAGTGTGATGTCATGCTTTGGTAGAAATCCTGAACCAGGTCAGACTGCTCTTGTACAGGCATGTCCTGCAAGACAGTTTCAAAAGGGTTAAACAGTATGCATCTTGGAACAGAGACCACACCACTCTGCTTCCTATTCTGCCAATGGCACCCGAGAAAGAACAAAACAATCCCTTCTCCTATTACAGCATGTACAAAATGCAAGGATATGTGCTCCCTCCTCCCAGCATGCTCTAGTACAGAATGGATGTAAGCAGTAGGGACTTTATAATCAATAAGGACATAGAAAGAATTGGGATAAACTCAAACTCCTCTCCAGCATGCTCTGCTATAATATGTAAAACTTACTGACATGGAACTTAGTACAATCCAATGTAGACTGCACTCCGATCTAACAGGTCGATACAGTATCGGCACATAGAAAGCAGGAGCTCAACGCTGAGTGCCCGCTTTCTTAACGCGCCCAAGCACCTCTCCCAGGGACCCGATGTTATTTTCAAATGACCTGCTGCGCTAAAAAGAACACGCTAGGGAAAAATGTGCATCCCTAGCGCCTCGGGTGCCTAGGAGACATGGCTGGGAGTCCATGTCTGACCTGCCCTAGCTCCCTCCCCCCAAGGCCTGGCCTCCGATTGGTCCTTTTCACTGACATGTGACAGTGAAGGGACCAATCGTCAATAAATGAAGGAGTAGGGCACTTAATATTAATTTTTTCACTCCTTCATTTATTGCCAAATGGTCTGTTCACTGTCACATGTCAGTGAAAGGGCCAACCACCTTTCAGAAGGCTGTCCTGAAAGGGGATTGGTCCTTTTCACTGACAAATGTCAGTGGAAAGCACCAATTGGAAACAGCCCTGGAAATACAGAAAAAAAACAGTATTTATTGCTTTTCTTTACACTTTTTTTGGCCGCTCAGAAATTAATGCCAGCTCTGTGCTGGTGCTAA
Organism: Rhinatrema bivittatum; assembly: GCF_901001135.1. Taxonomy (NCBI): domain Eukaryota; kingdom Metazoa; phylum Chordata; class Amphibia; order Gymnophiona; family Rhinatrematidae; genus Rhinatrema; species Rhinatrema bivittatum. The sequence goes on from NC_042625.1 coordinate 7,853,398, forward strand.
TTTCTGAGTTGTACAAATGTGCGGATTGGGCACACTTTTTTTTTTCATTAAGGGGAATACATAATAGCGCTCATCAACATGAATTTATGTGATGAGCGCTATTATCTACGTAGGCGGTTGGGTGCACGTTTTGAATCAGGGGTTATGGCCGCGTGTTCAAAATGCGCATCCAACTGCACGTTGAGCCATGCGTTGCAGCCAGCGCACCATACTACATTGGCCTGCTTGATACAGAAGAGAGAAAACCACTGCTCCTCTCAGAAGAAAAGCAGCTTTGCTTCAGCCACCTCTTATTCCCAGGAGAAATGATAGCATCATGATGTGACACAGAAACAGGAAGTCTTAAGTTTGGAAAGCACCTTTTTGCTCTGCATGGTCTCGATGAAACTGATGCAATGCTTTTGGATGAAGTGTGTTGCTGGTTTCCGAAGAAATTTCAGAAAGTCTGTAAAATCACCTGACCTAGACAGAGGAGTGGTCTGCGGGTCCAAAGGGCAAACTGGCACAATGTCTGATAACAAAATGAACAGAATGTAAAATAAATCTCTCCCATAATCTTTCTCTTCTGAACTTATAAATATGACAACCTGCAGTTTCTGCATAACATTAATGATAAAACTAATTACATGTAGGATCAATATTAAAAGCCCACCAAGTGGCTAACAAGAACTGGGTAAATTTTGTCATAGAGATTTAGCAATTTGTGCAGACAGAAATGACTGCACCAAGTTAGCTGGGTACTGCTGAAGATCGAGTTACCAAGTTAAATATAAAAGCCCTGCCCCGGGAGTGCATCAATCTGGCCCCTTTCTTACCCGGTTAAATTTGTGTGAGTGGTGATTTTACTTGCACAAATTTAGCTGGGTAAAGTGGAGGCAGGTGTAGAGGAATTTTAAACAGCTCAGTTTTAGCCAGGTAAATCTTTTGAATATAGACCCTATTGTTAATAAACTTTATGTACTAACTTTTCTAATGCCTAACATAAGACAGTGAAAAAGGGAGAAAAGAGGGCTTAACCAACACACACCCAAAAAGCACAGACCATGAGAAAGTGGCAGGGCTTGCTTAGTGCCCACACAGAAAAACACAGAAAGAAAGGCAGATCTTAAAGCGCGTCAGGACTTACCCTCACAGAAAATTAAGGGTACCGAGCATTCAAATACACTTTCTTCTTTCTGTACTGGAATAACACCTACCTTTTTTTCTGTGTTAAGAAAGGCTCTCTCTCTTCTCTTTCCCTGTTGGGATAACAACTTCCTCTTCCTTCTGCTCCCACAGCTTCCTCATACAGCAGGTTTTTTATGACATCACAAGAATATATGTCATGATTAGAACATCCATAGCCAGTGTTCTCTGGCTCCAGCTACTGTGAGCTGGACACATCGCTCCATGGTGAGACCACAACTTGAATACTGTGTACAATTCTGGTCGCCGCATCTCAAAAAAGATATAGTTGCGATGGAGAAGGTACAGAGAAGGGCGACCAAAATGATAAGGGGAATGGAACAGCTCCCCTATAAGGAAAGACTAAAGAGGTTAGGACTTTTCAGCTTGGAGAAGAGACGGCTGAGGGGGGACATGATAGAGGTGTTTAAAATCATGAGAGGTCTAGAACGGGTAGATGTAAATCGGTTATTTACTCTTTCGGATAATAGAAAGACTAGGGGGCACTCCATGAAGTTATCATGTGGCACATTTAAAACTAATCGGAGAAAGTTCTTTTTTACTCAACGCACAATTAAACTCTGGAATTTGTTGCCAGAGGATGTGGTTAGTGCAGTTAGTATAGCTGTGTTTAAAAAAGGATTGGATAAGTTCTTGGAGAAGTCCATTACCTGCTATTAAGTTCACCTAGAGAATAGCCACTGCCATTAGCAATGGTAACATAGAATAGACTTAGTTTTGGGGCACTTGCCAGGTTCTTATGGCCTGGATTGGCCACTGTTGGAAACAAGATGCTGGGCTTGATGGATCCTTGGTCTGACCCAGTATGGCATATTCTTATGTTCTTAAGCCAAGGAAAAATGTATCCTAAAGAATAGTCTTTATAATACTGTGAGCTAACTAACTTTTTGCCTGTATTTTGGGCCAAGCCCCTGCAGATCTGATTATTCCTGAAGCGAGGCATGCCTGCACTGCCATACCAGCTCCTTACTTTTGAGCTAGAGGGATTGATAAAGCTCGTGACACAAAGAAATAAAATCGCTCTTCCAGATAACTGTCTTCTGGTTAAGGGCTAGAGCTGGTGTTGGTTAATTGTTTTACCTAGGTTGACAGTGTGGCAGGCTCAGCATTGATATCTGACAAAAGTCACCGTTGCTGCTCCTGCAGAAGCAAATGGACCTCCCTCTCTGATGGCAGATTGTGCTCTGCTCACTGCAGTAGCAGTGATCTGCTCGAGGCTTCTTGGGCGGCTCCATCCTCTAAAAAGCATTTGGGTAAGTCAGGATACATCTCTAAATCTCCCAAGATGGCCCTTAGTGTACCTCAAGTTATCGGAACCTGCAATTTTGATGGTCGACAGGGACGTGGAAGCCATCACAGTCCATGCTGTCGTCAGTAAAGGGAAGTTCCAGCTATCAATCAAGGACCTATGAAGCTGCTGCCGGAGGAAATTTGTCAGCAGAGCACTATTTAGGATGGCCCCTGCGCTTCCGGGGGAGCCTATTCACTCAAATTTTTTAAATGTTTATATCAAGCATGCCAAGCTTTGCAGGTGCAGTTCAACTGGACTACTATGGAGCTTTCGCAGTGGGGTTCTGGCTGCCACGACCAATGTCTCTCAAGAGTTACACCTTTACCATGTATGTTAACTACTCCATCGCTACCTGGCCTACCGCCGCAATACGCTTCTTTTCAGGACATCTTCTCCAAACAAGCAGCGGACATTTTACTTCCTCACAGAACCTTTGATTGTGCAATAAATCTCAAGCCTAACTCAGAGCCTCCCAAGGGAAGGGTTTACCCCCCTCTCGTTATCTGAGACTGAGGCCATGTCAGCCTATATCCAGGAAAACCTGCAAAAGAGCTTCATCAGGCCCTCTAAGTCCCCGGCAGGCACGGGGGTTTTTTTTTGTTGGAAAGAAGGATGGTTCCCTTCGTCCTTGTATTGATTACAGAGGTCTCAATGAAATTACCATCAAGGATCGCTACCCGCTACCGCTGATAACAGAGTTGTTTGACAGACTCCAGGGGGCCAAAATCTTTACTAGATTTAAAAGGGGCCTACAACCTGGTCTGGATCAGTCACGGGGATGAGTGGAAAACAGCCTTTAACACATGTGACTGACACTTTGAGTACTTGGTAAAGCCCTTCGGCTTGTGCAACGCACCAGAGGTGTTTCAGAATATGATGAATGAAATTTGCGAGACTTACTGTACCAGTGCGTGGTGGTATATTTAGATGACATCCTGATCTTGTCTCAAGATCTTCAGACGCATCAGACTGATGTGATAAAGGTACTTCGAAGACTACGAGACAACCATCTCTATGCGAAGCTCGAGAAGTGCGCTTTTCATCAAGCATTGGTGCCCTTTTTAGGGTACATTGTCTCCAAAGATGGCTTTCAGATGGATCCCCAAAAGATGAAAAGCATCCAAGAGTGGCCTCAGCCTACGGGATTAAAAGCCTTACGCCGATTCCTCAGCTTCACAAACTACTACCTCACGTTCATCAAACATTACTCCACCTTAACAGCACCACTCATGGCCATGACCAGAAAAGGAGCTAATCCATCTCAATGGTCTGCTGAGGCTATAGCAGTCTTTCAAACTCACAAAGAGGCCTTCCAAAAGAAACCTTGTCTTCGCCACCCCGATCCTCTTTGCCCATTCATTGTCAAGGTCGACACTTCCGGCGTCGGCATGGGAGCAGTACTGAGCCAATACAGCGATACCAATGTCCTCCATTCCTGCTCGTTCTTCTCACGCCGCTTCTCTCCAGCCGAGAAGAATTATGGAATTGGAGATAAAGAATTGTTTGCTATTAAGCTGGCCTTCGAGGAGTGGCGTCCATGGTTGGAAAGCACACAACACCAAATAATGGTGAATACCGATCATAAAAACCTATCTACGCCATGCCCAACCTATCTACGCCATGCCCAACGCCTTAATCACCGGCAGGCTAGGTGGTCATTATTTTTCAACCGATTTGACTTTCTCCTCAAATACCGACCGGCAGAAAAAAACATATCAGCAGATGCCCTTTCGCGCTCCTTTTCTCCTGAGGATGTACCCAATGAACCTCGCCACATCATCAGTCCAGAGAGAGTAGTGTTGGCAACCACTCACGCGGTCCCTGCTGGGAAAACGGTGGTGCCACAAGGGATGAGGAAGAAGCTATTAAGATGGGCACATGACTCCCGTCTGGCCGGCCATCCCGGGCAGGGCCGCAAACTAGCCATGCTCCAACATTTTTATTGGTGGCCTAACATGAAAACGGATGTCCAAGCATATGTGGCCTCCTGTGCTACCTGCACAACACAGAAGCCTTCTGCCGGACATCCCTGGGGCCTCCTTCACCCTCTGCCAGTACCGGAATAACCATGGACACATATTGCAACTGACTTCGTGGTAGAATTGCCTCCTTCCGGCAGGAACACCACAATATGGGTGACCATTGATCGCTTCTCGAAAATGGCACATTTTGTGGCACTGCCAGGACTATCTTCCGCTGCAGAACTAGCCAAATTATTTGTGAAGCACATTTATTTATTTAGCGTATTTATATACCATTTTACCAGTATTAATACTGATCAAAGCGGTTTACAATAGTATAGATTATAAAACAAAATTATAACCAAAATTAAATAAAATAAACTCAATAAAATAATAAAAACGGAGTTTCATCAGAATGAGAATAAAAATACAATATATATAGTGTTATCAATAACATAAAAATTAGGGTAAAAACATCTTCCGCCTCCATGGGATGCCCAAACACATCTTGTCGGACAGAGGTGTTCAATTTACTGCGAACTTTTGGAGAGCACTGTGTCGAAAGTTCGACATCTCATTGGACCTAACCTTGTCTTATCACCTGCAATCCAATGGACAAATGGAGCGAAGAATAGGATGCTCAAACAATTCCTATGCTCATATGTGAACTCTAGACAAAGCGACTGGGCTGAGTTACTTCCCTGGGCTGAGTTTGCCCTAAACTTGCATCCTGCCTCCTCTATGGGGTCAACCCCATTTCAAGTGGTGTATGGTCATCAACCATTACCTCCATTTCCTCTGCCACTGTCTGTGACATCTCTGGCTGCACAAGCCACTGCAATTGAACTATAACAACTGTGGAAACAAACCAAGGACCTGCTTCTCAAGGCGAGCCAAAGGGCCAAGAAGACTTACGACGCTCATCACAGGAAGGCACCTCAGTTCCAACCAGGGGACAAGGTATGGCTCAGCACGAAGATCCTTCGCCTCAAATTACCTTCTGCACGCTTTGCACCACGATACGTCGGCCCCTTCTCCATTCTCCGACACCTTGGAGGTTTGACTTACAGTTTAAAGCTACCTCCATCCATGAAAATTCACAATGCCTTTCATGTGGCACTACTGAAACCGCTCACCCTTTCCGAATTCTCCAACAAAACTCCAGAACCTGCGCCGCTTGATGCAGAGGATGATATCGTGTATACAGTTGATGACATCCTGGATGTCCGCAAAAGAGGTAAAGGTTGGGAGTACCTTATCTCCTGGAAGGGATACGGACCAGAGGAGAACTCTTGGGAGCCCGTTGTCAACATCCTTGACAAAAGAGATGATCCGATGCTTCCATCAGTCTCATCCTCAAAAACCCAAACCCCCTGGGAGGGGCCCTAAGAAGGGGGGTAGTGTTGCACCCATCGATCGCAGACAGCTGCACCCTCTCTGTCTCACATCTCTTTTTCCTTTCCATTGGGCAAGATGGCTGCCTTTGCCTCTCCATGCTGACGTCCCCGGTCCGGCATGGGTGATTGCATTCGCCATTTTCCCTCCGAGGTCACCTAGGGCGCGCGCACTGGCCCTCCTTTTGAATACGTCATGGCGGGAACCTCGGGGGCGTCCCCACCACATGACATCACTACCTCCGGGTATTTAATCTCTGTTCTCCATTCCAGCTACGAGTTAGCAAGGAATCTCCCTGCCGATCTCTGCCTGTGACCAGACACCTCTGCTCTGTGTCTTTCGCTCTGGAACGACTTAGGTACCCGTTCCTCGGGGGCCTTGCCTTGCTCCTGCCTACCCTTCGGGGTTATCAACTTCCAGCAAGGACACTTAAGGTACCCACTCCTCGGGGGTCTTACCTCACTCCGTCCGCAGGGCTTTCTCTTCTACAGCTTCCAGCCTGAGTGTGTACTTCAACTCTTGAATCTGTCTCTGCCTTGTCTCACCCTTCTGAAGTAGATTCTCGGCCTACCCCACATTGTGGACCACTACCGGATCTACCCTCACTGGCATATCATCTGTGCCCAGGTTCTCAGCCTTCCCTGCTCTGCAGACCACTACCGGACCCCTCTCCCTCTCGGGACCTGGTGAGACTAAATCTACGCTGCGGAGGACAGACTGGACTACGCCATCAGAGTTCCCTCTCCTCTGGCTAGGATCACAGCCCGCTCCTTGGGTTATCAACACTCCTGCTATATAATAAAGACTTAATATCTGCTGTCTCCATTACTGCTAGAGCTAGCCATCTCTTGCAGCGACCAGGGGCCCACGACTCAATGTCTCAAACACACCACACTGCATAAATAGGGCTGTTTAAACGAATTTGATAAGAGAGTCACAAATTATTAATTACACATTAAGCTTAGATATATGCTGCAAAGGACATATGCCTGACCTTACATAGGTATAAGATCACTTATCACTGTTCAACTGTTCTGCATGACTGTATAATCATATAAATCTACGGTGTAATCTATCTATTTCATAGGTACATTTGCCAAGACAAGAAACTAAAGTCATTTCCATAATCAAACTATAAATAATTATATCTGACAACGTTGCTCTATTAAATTGTTTAGGACCAATTTCATAACTTATGTGTTTTTCTTCTTTTTTTAGTTGATATCTCCAATATCACCCATGTGTGTCTGAGAACACACTCTGTAAATTATGCAATTTTAAGGTATTAATTGCCCTTACATTTCTGAATTTGGCTTTATCTCCAAACTACATATTTTATATGGTTTTCTCTGCTCTTAACAAAAAACGTGACCTGTTGTCTCCTCTGTTTATTATTTTTTTTCTGTATATGTGTATAATTTAATTTAAACAAACAGATTTTATTCATTTATTTCATTTTTTACATTGGGTTGTTTTATATCAGGGTTAAAGTATATATTTATTGTTATTTTTTAGAGCCCCAGATGCAGCCGAAAGGGCGAAACTCGGCCGGAGTCGAGTGGGCATTGTTATATTGAATAAATTTACTTTCCAAGGCATCGATCTGGTTTTTGTTTTTTCTTACAATTCAATATGTGAAGCAGTCTTTCCTCTTTGGATTTCTGTGGCTTTGACTAGGTCGGCAGAGTGACTGTGGTTAAGGTGGAATGGTGATACCATCTTGGGAAGGAAAGAAAGGTAGGTTCTTCATGTTACTTCATCCTGGCAAAGTTTCAAACATAGTGAATAACGGACCAGCACTTGCAGCTCCTTGCTGATGTTAAGGCAATCAGGAAGCATACTTTCCAGGAAAGGTATGCTCTATGGCTACTGTCCATTCTCAAAGAGCGGTAGCCTCCCGCTGTTCCAGAACTAAGCTGAGGTCCCTCAGTGCCAGTAATTTTGAACTGATGGGCGCAGTCAGGGGATGCCCTCCATGAATATGGAGAATAACTGGTGACATGACATCCCAGAGTCCTCACAGGGACATGGTAAGCTGCAGTAGCGTTGAATGTATTCTGGTAGATGCTGTTGCTAGTCCCGCCTGACGGAACGAGTAAAGGCATCCAAATAGACGTTCCAGGCCAGGAAAGAGGGTCAACGCATTCTCCACCGCGTTTTAAATGTGTGGCTTACTTGCCTGATAATCCTTTCCAGAGGAGAATCTCTTGGAGGATACCTCTTGGAATAGTTGCGGTAAGGTCAGGTACATTAACACTGTCCCTTCTAACTCCTACTATGTGGCGGGGAAGGGAACTGATGAGTCTGAAAATGAACCTGCTCTGCAATGGTTGGATTCGATTGACAGGTGGGTGAGATGGGGCACCTTAGTTGCTGGGGTCATCCCGGAATTCCACTTACATATATTGTAATGCATACTACTTCCTGACAGGTCGTCTGTAGACTGGAGTTTCTTTTCTTGCTTGTGAAGAGCACTTATCCACGACTTCTTGAGATTGTGCTCAGGAAACCTGTTTTCATGATGCCCCTTTGAATTATCTATTAGGAGATATTTTCACCGCTGTCAGAGGGTACAATCCCCATTGCAACTCCAACTTCCTGTTCTTATTGATATTACTTTAGCACGACATGGGGATATGAATAATCGCCTCCCCGTTATATTCCAGCCCTATTGCCGGCAGTCCATTGCAGCCACGTGTACTTCACGTGGTCTGGAGTTACCATTCTTGATGTCGATCAGTCCTTGTCATCAGAAGTGGTGTATAGGCCATACTGTCCAATAAATGGACCCGAATAACCCGCATCTCGCAGATGCAGAGAAGGGTTTCAATATTTTCCATTCCTTGAGACCGGCCACCACCCTTAATAACTCTTTGATAAGGCTGTCCCGGGACGACCAGAGTCCAGAAGGGTGCACTATGCATTGGGCATGATGCTCCTTGGCCCACCGTGCAGCCTTGCAAGTGGATCTGTGGCTAAAAAGTGAATATACGTTTCCGCTCTGCCCACTGGTTCCTACCAGTCGTTGGCCGAACATGGAATCTGAAGGATTTGAGGAAGTCATTCTGAACGTTCGCTGCAACATCTGAACTCCGGCACAGGACAAGATCTTCCTGGACTTTGTAATTCATTGTTCTCCTCCCCCTTACTGGAGATAACAGCTTAGGTATCATTAGATGGGGGGGAAGTTCAATCCGCAGCTCCATGCAGTTGGCAAGGGATGTGCTGCTGACTGCGACTCTGCGTTTGTTGATGCAGTGCTTTCGCGGATTACAAACTGGCTAAAAGACAGGAAACAGAGTAGAATTAAATGAACAATTTTCTCAGTGGAAGGGTGTGGGCAGTGGAGTGCCTCAGGGATCTGTTTTGGGACCCTTACTTTTCAATATATTTATAAATAATCTGGAAAGAAATACGACAAGTGAGGTAATCAAATTTGCAGATGATACAAAATTGTTCAGAGTAGTTAAATCACAAGCAGATTGTGATAAATTGCAGGAAGACCTTGTGAGGTTGGAAAATTGGGCATCAAAATGGCAGATGAAATTTAATGTGGACAAGTGCAAGGTGATGCATATAGGGAAAAATAACCCATGCTATAGTTACACAATGTTAGGTTCCATATTAGGTGCTACTACCCAAGAAAGAGATCTAGGCGTCATAGTGGATAACACATTGAAATCGTCGTTCAGTGTGCTGCGGCAGTCAAAAAAGCAAACAGAATGTTGGGAATTATTAGAAAGGGATGGTGAATAAAACGGAAAATGTCAATGCCTCTGTATTGCTCCATGGTGAGATCGCACCTTGAATATTGTGTACAATTCTGGTCGCCGCATCTCAAAAAAGATATAATTGCGATGGAGAAGGTGCAGAGAAGGGCGACCAAAATGATAAAGGGAATGGAACAGCTCCCCTATGAGGAAAGACTAAAGAGGTTAGGACTTTTCAGCTTGGAGAAGAGATGGCTGAGGGGGGATATAATAGAGGCGTTTAAAATCATGAGAGGTCTAGAACAGGTAGATGTAAATCAGTTTTGTTTTTTTTAAATTTAATCTTTATTAAGTTTTCAATATTCACATAAAGTAAACATTATACAATGCGTAGATTCATATTCACAATTTAAGTTCAATATCATAAACTTTTCATTTCTTACTCAGTTATATCGCTCAAGTTCTCATCTACTATTCCAAGCAATCCTGGGGGAGTTAACATGGCGGTTTACAAGAAATCAAACATACTTTCTCAATAACATTTAGTCTGTCACATGATTGCAGCAGAATTTACTATACAATGCTACGACTACTCTAGGTTCTGGGGGTTACTAGGCTCAAGAAACTTCTGCAATTGAACAGGCTCAAAGAAAATATACTTCGCATTCAAATGTTTAACAACACAGTTACTGGGATACCTCAGGCTAAAACTGGAACCCCTAGCCACTACTTCAGGCCTTAAAGATAGAAATTTCTTACGTCTCTCTTGGGTAATATGAGATATATCTGGATAAATCCAGATTTTTATCCCATAATAAACTTCCTCCCTATTTCTCATGAATCTCTTTAAGATCAGATCTCTATCTGCTGAAAAAGTGCATGAAAGAAACAGCGTCATTCTTTTTTTTACTTCAGATTCCAATGATAATTCCAAAATCTGAGTTAAGTTCAGTGGGTTCTCTTCTTCCTGATCCACTTCTTCTGCCTTTTCTCCCTTATTCGGTAGATAGTACACTCTTGATATCACCGGAAGCCCTTCTAAAGGAATTTTCAGTATATTTATTATATAATCCTTTAACATTTCGTAAGCAGAAATCTCTTTTATAAATGGAAAGTTCAATACACGAAGATTTAAATATTTTGTCTGATTTTCAATGTTCTCAAGCTTCTTCACATTTATATTTTCCATTCTTAAAATCTCAGTTTGAACATTTTCCAATTTGTCCATACGTTGTTCCATCCCATGCAATTTGTTGGCTTGTTCCATCGTAATTTTCTCAATCCTGTTATTAGATTCCAGTGTAATATTGGTCAAATTAATAACAGCTCTTTCCAACCCCTTCATGGCATGCCACATTGTTATTACCTTCGGCGTCTCAATAGGTGTGTATTTCTCCAATAGCAGTTTCTGAGCCAGTTCTCCCCCTCCTGGGGTATTCCCACTCACAACCCCCGGATAGCTCTATCCTCCTCGTCTTTGCTGGTTCTGGGTAAGCCACTCGTATTAGAATTATCAAAGGCAATATTTCCATTGAATATATGTAGCTCTAGAGGACTTACCCCAGCTAACACAGCTTCTGACGGGACTGGAGAGGGGGGGGTTATTGGAGCGCCGGGACTTAATGTGATCTCCTCGGCCAGCAAGGCCGACATCCGCCCTGTGTTGGCGTTTGCAGCGGCCACCTCCACCGGCAATTTTCCTGCTGCATCGGCGGCGAAAAAAGTCTCTATCCTCGTTTGGCCTGCCTCAGAGATCGGCGATGAAGAGGCCACTACTTCCCTGAGCTTGGCCTTTCTTTTAGAATGCGCATTTCAGAAAGAATATTTTTTGAAGAAGACGGGGAGAGAGCGTTTCACCAGCCTTCACGCGGCGGTCATCTTGGAACTCCCCGTAAATCAGTTTTTTACTCTTTCGTATAATAGAAAGACTAGGGGGCACTCCATGAAGTTAGCATGTGGCACATTTAAAACTAATCGGAGAAAGTTCTTTTTTCACTCAACATACAATTAAATTCTGGAATTTGTTGCCAGAGAATGTGGTTAGTGCAGTTAGTATAGCTGTGTTTAGAAAAGGATTGGATAAGTTCTTGGAGGAGAAGTCTATTTCCTGCTATTAATTAAGTTGACTTAGAAAATAGCCACTGCTATTACTAGCAATGGCAACATTAATTAGACTTAGTTTTTGGGTACTTGCCAGGTTCTTATGGCCTGGATTGGCCACTGTTGGAAACAGGATGCTGGGCTTGATGGACCCTTGGTCTGACCCAGTATGGCATGTTCTTATTACATTTCCTAGCGTGTAGCAGATGGACTCAGGACCATGGGAATGGGTATAGTGTACTCCTGATAGCAGTTGGAGACGGATCAGATTTCAATTTGACGTCAGCCCTAGTAAATATACCCCTGCAGGAAGTGCAGCTCTTCAGTATTTTCCGTCTCCATAGCAGTTAGGGACTCTATGCACGCTAGCACAGCGTTAGAGTAAAATTTACCAAAGAAATCCAAATTAAGAAGAAATCTTACCTCTACAAACGAGCCTCGCTCTCCTGCGGTGACACCCGTTGGGTCCCTCCCCCAGTCGAGAATCCCGAGGTGATTTCCGCGATCCCTCTGAGGTAAGCCTCGGTCCGGCGGCCAACCCTCGGCGGGGACCTAGCCCCCAACATCGGGTGAGACTGAGAGGCAGCGGGTGCAACCTCGAGTGAGGCGGTGAAGATATTTTCCCTCTCCCCCCGCAGCCGGAGACCGGCCGGACCAAAACCGGGAAGCGCCGAGACAAGGTAAGTTAAAAATCCATTTAAAAGTCTCCGGTCTCAGGTCGCCAGCCGGGACCAGTGCCACCGGGTTGATCTGCCCTAGCAGGGCTAGACCCCGGTCAGATACGAGGATCCTCCCATGTGGAGACCCTCCGAGGTGGTCGCCATATTGTCCGCGTGGTCGCCGTCACCATTTTGGCCCCTTTCGCCGCCCTGTCCGCCGTCTCGATCCGTGCGCACAAATAACTTGCGCGCACAAGTACCGGGCGCACAAGCGAAGTGCATAGCCACGCGTTCACTGTGCCGGGCGCATAATTTCGACCCGTGCACACAACTGCACGTACATCGCTCTGTACGCGTGCACCAAACCTACGCGTGCAACTTTGACGAACACCGGCGCACACAACTGTATTGTACGCGCACAAGCCATGGCACCACCTGAAAATAAGCTCAAAGCTCAGGGCCTTTGCCCAGCATGCCACATTAGAGCTGCACAGCATGAGGAGGCTTCGGCCATGTGTATACAGTGTGAAGAGGCCCTAGGGGACCCAACTCATGACCCCCAGCCGGTACTGGACCCCAGCCTCTCGAGCGGTACGCCGGACCTAGCACCACACAGCGGGACCCCCCCTCAAACGGGGCTCACCAGGGACAGGGCACCCCCTAGTCTAGACCCAGCTTCTATCTCCTGGGTGGAATTCTTCAAAGGTCTGCATGCCTTCGTCTACATGCAACCGGGGCCTCCTACAATGCGGTCACAGGCCTCACCAGAGGACCTCAACATGCCAGGACCCTCTATGCCCAGGGAAGTGATCCCACCGTCCAGAAGCCCCATCTTCGGGGACACAGACATCTCAGATGAGGGGTCAGAACCCCTGGAGGAAGGGGAACTCCCTCCGGGGACAGAACCCCATCGAACCATGAGATGCTTCTTCACCAAGGACAAGCTTCCAGACCTGGTCACACACAGCTTAAAAGAAGAACTTGCCATCCCGGGCACAAGTGCCTCGGGGGAACCTAAGACGAACCCACTTTTGGAGGGACTCCGTCAGACCTCCCGCCATTTCCCACTATTACAAGCCGTCCAGCAACTAATTGACCTGGAATGTGTTGCCCCAGAATCCACGTTCAAAGGGAGCCGGGCTCTGGCAGCCATGTACCCTCTGGACCGTGCCACCAAAGATCCCCTGGCATGTCCGAAAGTGGATGCCATGGTCTGCGTGGTTTCGAAACGCACTACTATCCCAGTGGAGGGAGGAGCAGCATTCAAGGATGCTCAAGACAGACATCTGGAATCTATCCTCAAACAGTCCTTTGACGTCTCCGCTATGTCTTTACAGATAGCAGCCTGCTGTGCCGTGGTGACACACGCCTGCTTAGCACAGACCAGGAACAGCACTCCTGGGGAAGCCCTGGAACCAGCTGTATCCTTCCTCATGAATGCAGCTTCGGATCTGGTACGCACAGCAGCTAGAGGAGTCTCATCCGCCGTGGCAGCCAGAAGACAAATCTGGCTCCGAAACTGGTCAGCCGATGCATCCTCCAAAACAAGACTCACAAGGATGCCTTTCAAGGGAACACTCCTGTTCGGAAGCGAACTAGAGAAACTAGCCAACAAGTGGGGCGAGTCCCCATTGCCACGGCTACCGGAGGACAGGAATAAGAGAAACCAGTGACCCTTCCCCCGGACCTCCAGGGGCAGAGGATCACAGCGCTTCAACCCATATAGAAGCTCATATGAAGCGGCCTGTCCCGCAGGCCAGAGCCAATCATTTTGGAACAAGCATAATAAAAGGGGTGCCAGCTTGGGCCCAGGCCACAACCGCACCCCATAATGAAGATCAGCTGACCCATCCAAAGGAAGAAGCCTTAGGGAGCAGACTGGCCCTATTCTACCAAAGATGGGTCAAGATAACTTCAGACAAGTGGGTCCTATCCATCATTCGAGAGGGATATTACCAGGATTTCCACCACCTCCCTCTGGACAAGTTTGTGGAATCTCCCTGCTACGAACCTTCCAAGAGAATGGCAGTGGAAGCTACACTGACCAGATTATTAGCTTTAGAGGCTATAACACCAGTGCCTCCACAACAAATAAATACTGGCCATTATTCCATCTATTTTATCATTCCCAAGAAAGAAGGAACATTCAGACCTATCCTGGACCTGAAGGAGGTCAACCATCACCTGAAAATTCCTCGCTTCCGCATGGAAACCCTATGTTCTGTAATAAGGGCGATACAACCGGGAGAGTTCCTTACCTCCCTGGATCTGTCGGAAGCCTACCTACACATTCCGATCCATCAAGAGCATCAGTGTTTTCTACGCTTCTCGATCCTGGACCGTCACTACAAGTTCCGGGCACTACCTTTCAGGTTAGCCACTGCACCCCGAACGTTCACCAAGATCAAAGTGGTGGTGGCAGCAACACTGAGGAAGCAAGGAATCCGTGTGCACCCTTATCTAGACGATTGGCTGATCAAAGCGAAAGCCACCAGGCAACCAACAGAGTCAAAACTCTACTGGAGAGCCTCGGGTGGGTGGCCAACATAAACAAGAGCTGCCTGCAGCCTTCCCAATCTCTAGAATACTTGGAAGTTCGGTTCGACACCAAACAAGACAAGGTCATCCTGACACCGACAAAGAGATCAAAACTGATGACCCAGTTACGAACCCTGTTGAGCGAACTTCGCCCCACAGCATGGGATTACCTACAAGTTGTCAGCCTCATGGCATCTACACTGGAGGTAGTCCCATGGGCACGGGCTCACATGAGACCATTACAATGCTCACTACTATCACAATGGAATCCACTGTCCCAGAACTACACCGTACGACTTCAGCTCCCGGACAGAGTTCGGGCCCAACTACGATGGTGGCTACAAGAAGCCCATCTGAGCCAGGGAACGAGACTATCCTCCCCAACCTGGATCCTACTCACCACGGATGCCAGCATACGAGGATGGGGAGCACACTGCCAGGAGCTAACCGCCCAAGGGCAATGGAACAAAGAAGAGTCGGGATGGAATATCAATCGCCTAGAAGCCCGGGCAGTCAGACTAGCCTGCCTAAGGTTTGGTCACAGACTCCGAGGCAAAGCGGTCAGAGTAATGTCGGACAACGCCACAACAATGGCCTATATCAATCATCAGGGAGGAACCAGAAGCCAATAGATGTCTCTGGAAATAGACCCCCTAATGTCATGGGTGGAAATGAATCTTCAAGAGATCTCGGCCATCCACATTGCCGGGAAAGACAATGTCGCAGCGGACTACCTCAGCAGAGAAAGTCTAGATCCAAGAGAATGGAAACTGTCAACCACAGCATTCCAACTGATAGTAAACCGTTGGGGAACACCAACCATGGACCTCCTGGCAAACCTGTCCAATGCCCAGGTACCCAGTTTCTTCATCCGCATTCGGGAACTCCAGTCCCAGAGAATCGATGCCCTGGTACAGACCTGGCCACAGGAGACTCTGTTATACGCCTTCCCGCCGTGGCCCCTTTTGGGCGCGATCATCCACAAGATAGAACACCACAGGGGGCCAGTACTTCTAGTGGCCCCGGACTGGCCAAGAAGACCGTGGAACGCAGAAATCGCAAAGACTGCTTGCGGGGAACCCCCTGCCGCTGCCTCCACACAGAGACCTGCTTCAACAGGGACCGATCCCTCCACGAGGATCCAGCTCGATTTTCTCTTACGGTCTGGCTATTGAGAGGACTCTCCTAAGGAGGAGAGGATACTCGGGGGCAGTAATTGGCACCCTACTCCGAGCACACAAGTTCTCCACATCCCTAACATACATAAGGATTTGGAGAGTATTCGAATCCTGGTGCGAGGACCACGACATCATACCACGCTCAGTTAAAATTCCTGCGATTTTGGAATGACTACAGAAGGGATTGTCCCTCAACTCCATCAAGGTACAGGTAGCTGCCTTGTCATGCTACGGAACTAAGAGCGAGAGCGGCAGCATGGCCTCTCACCCGGATGTCTCCCGCTTCCTGAAAGGAGTCAAGCACATCCGACCACCCCTAAAGTGGCCGGTGCCTCTTTGGAACCTTAACCTGGTCCTAGATTTTCTAGCAGGAACCTCCTTCAGACCTCTCTGCGGCCTGTCTCTCTGACTGTTAACATTGAAGACAGCCTTCCTGCTGGCAGTCTGTTCAGCCCATCGTATATCCGAGCTACAAGCACTGTCCTGCCGAGAGCCGTTACTCAGACTCACCCCAGGAACCATCCAGTTACGCACAGTTCTGTCAATCCTCCCCAAAGTGGTGTCTCACTTCCATCTCAACCAAACCATCTCGCTACCATCGCCAGATGAACATAAGAATTCGGAAGAGGCTCGAAGTCTATGCCATCTCAACGTCAGCAGACTCCTAGTCCGATACCTGGAAAGGTCGGAATCCGTACGAAAGACGGACCATCTATTCGTCCTTCACAGCGGGAAGAAGCAGGGGGAAGCGGCCTCGTGAGCAACCATAGCCCGCTGGATCAAAGAAGTCATCAAGGTGGCCTATGTGGAAGCAGGCAAGCCACCGCCTTTACAAGTCAAGGCCCATTCTACTAGAGCCCAGGCAGTGTCCTGGGTGGAAACCAAGATGCTGTCACCCGCCGAGATCTGCAGGGCGGCAACATGGTCCTCCATCCACACCTTCTCCAGGTTTTACCACCTGGAAGTTCAGGCTCGGGAGAACACAGCATTTGCAAGGGCAGTACTAAGTGGGTCACGGGCAGCCTCCCACCCGGTTCGGGAGCAGCTTTTATACATCCCATTGGTCCTGAGTCCATCTGCTACCCGCTAGGAAATGGAGAAATTACTTACTTGATAATTTTGTTTTCTTTAGTGTAGACAGATGGACTCAGCATCCCACCCACGGCTGCCGTTACTCATGGAATTCTCGGGAGGATATCCCCGGGAGTGAGTAATTCAAGGGTAAGCCATGCTTTCCTTCATCTAGGACACCCATCCTACCGGGTGTCGACGTTTCTCGGTTGAGGGCACTGGCGGTCTCCAGCTATAGCCAATCCAAATTAATAAAGTTAACCAAGTTATAAAGTTAATCAAGTTATTCAAATTATTCAGTCATACATATATCCACAATGCTTTTCGAGGAGAATACTGAAGAGCTGCATATACATATATCCCTGCAGGGGTATATGTACTAGGGCTGATGTCAGATTGAAATCTGATCCGTCTCCAACTGCTATCAGGAGTACACTATACCCATTGGTCCTGAGTCCATCTGTCTGCACTAAGGAAAACGAAATTATCAGGTAAGTAATTTCTCCAATTTTCTCAGTGGAAAGGAGTGGGCAGTGGAATGCCTCAGGGATCTGTATTGGGACCTGTACTTTTCAATATATTTATAAATGATCTGGAAAGAAATACGACAAGTGAGGTAATGAAATTTGGAGATGATACAAAATTATTCAGAGTAGTTAAAACACAAGCAGATTGTGATAAATTGCAGGAAGACCTTGTGAGACTGGAAAATTGGACATTGGAATAGCAGATGAAATTTAAAAGTGGAAAAGTGCAAGGTGATGCATATACGGAAAAATAACCCATGCTATAGTTACACAATGTTAGGTTCCATATTAGGAGCTACCACCCAAGAAAGAGATCTAGGCATCATAGTGGAAAGAGATCTAGTGGAAAGAGATCTAGGCATCAAGAAAGCCTTTCCAGACTCTGACTGATGCACTTCCACCAAATACAGAAAGACGGATTATCACCCATTAAACTGATATAGACTTACCAAACACTGCACATTCTACTTCTTGTTAAACTACTATCATCCTCTTCTTCTTCTCCCAGTTAGAACCATCCTTGTTTTATTGTAACTGATTTTTCTGCGCACTTGTTATAACTTGTTATAATTTGTAAATGTATACTCTCTTGTTATATTTATGCACATTTTTTAATGTATTGATCACCCCTCGTTTTATGTAAACTGACATGATACGAATTCCGTGAATGCCGGTATAGAAAAAACTCAAATAAATAAATAAATAAATAAAATAAATAGTGGATAACACATTGAAATCATCGGTTCATTGTGCTGCAGCAGTCAAAAAAGCAAACAGAATGTTGGGAGTTATTAGAAAG
This sequence comes from Rhinatrema bivittatum, assembly GCF_901001135.1. Classification (NCBI taxonomy): domain Eukaryota; kingdom Metazoa; phylum Chordata; class Amphibia; order Gymnophiona; family Rhinatrematidae; genus Rhinatrema; species Rhinatrema bivittatum. The sequence continues at coordinate 7,871,812 of NC_042625.1, forward strand.
GGAATGGTGAATAAAATGGAAAATATCATAATGCCTCTGTATCGCTCCATGGTGAGATTGCACCTTGAATACTGTGTACAATTCTGGTCACCACATCTCAAAAAAGATATAGTTGCGATGGAGAAGGTACAGAGAAGGGCGACCAAAATGATAAAGGGGATGGAACAGCTCCCCTATGAGAGGTTAGGACTTTTCAGTTTGGAGATGAGACGGCTGAGGGGGGGATATGATAGAGGTGTTTAAAATCATGAGAGGTCTAGAACGGGTAAATATGAATTGGTTATTTACTCTTTCGGATAATAGAAAGACTAGGGGGCACTCCATGAAGTTAGCATGTGGCACATTTAAAACTTATCTTTAAAAGTAAAGGAGGGATACGCCAAACTCATGGTTCTCAGAAGACTTAAACCACTTCTAACAACCGCCAACTTTCGATCAGTACTACAAGCGTTGATATTTGCAAGCACTGATTATTGTAATGCCCTTCTACTGGGTCTACCATACACCTCACTAAGACCACTACAAATTTTGCAAAACACAGCTGCAAGAATTTTGACCGGCAAAAGTAAAAAAGAGACCACATCACCGAAACACTGGCTGAATTACACTGGCTTCCCATTGAACAAAGAATACAGTACAAAATACTATGCACCATACATAAATTAATACATATCGAAAAAGCAGACTGGCTGAACACAGCCCTTCACGTACAAGTCCCTAACAGAAACCTAAGATCAGCCAACAAAGCACTCCTGACTATTCCATCAGTCAAAACAGCAAGACTAACACAAATAAGAGAAAGGGCGCTATCCTTGGCAGGACCCATACTATGGAACTCCATGCTCTTGGAGTTAAGATTACAAAGAGACAGCAAAACCTTTAGAAAAAATTTAAAAACCTGGCTCTTTAAACAAGCTTTTCAAAAAGAGAAGGGAGAATAGAACCCAGGGAAGTGCAAGGTACGAACAATTGAACACCCAAACACACTGCAGTAATCACTAAGTGTGAGGTTTTTAATTGATAGTTCATCACTAAAGGATAAGTAACAATTATAAAGCTAGTGTTGTACTCAAAACTGATATATAGAGACCTGGACATGATTTATCACATTTAACAATTAATATTGATTACAAACTATGTTACCGAACCTGTGTAAACTGACAGATTTTAGTATCTCTACTTTTATGTGCCTTACTGTAAACCGTTATGACGGTACCCATCTTAACGACGGTATAGAAAAGATTTAAAATAAAAATAAATAAATAAAGTTCTTTTTCATTCAACGCACAATTAAACTCTGGAATTTGTTGCCAGAAGAGGTGGTTAGTGCAGTTAGTGTAGCTGTGTTTAAAAAAGGATTGGATAAGTTCTTGGACGAGAAGTCCATTACCTGCTATTAATTAAGTTGACTTAGGGAATGGCCACTGCTATTACTAGCAACAGCAACGTGGAATAGACTTAGTTGTTGGGTACTTGCCAGGTTCTTATGGCCTGGATTGGCCTCTGTTGGAAACAGGATGCTGGGCTTGATGGACCCTTGGTCTGACCCAGTATGGCATGTTCTTATGTTCTTATACTTTGGTGATTGCGGGCGAGAGAAAAGTGTGGGTTCCCTCTATGCATGGCTGCATGTATCCTCCAATGGCTGGTCCCCTGGAAGGTAAGGGATTGTATTGCTATATCCTGCTTCTATTAACCGAGCTTTGGATTCCCGTGACTTGTCTCTGAAGAGATTGTCCAGGTGACCAGGTAATCGGCAGTTTCTTGTGCGTATCCCCTCGGCACTTGCTCACAGTCATGCCAGGCATGTGGCAGTAGTGGTCTTTAAGACTAAAGGCCTCGAGCTAAGATATAGGGCAGGTGTTGCTGTATCTTGGCATTTGATGCTGCAGCTTGGAAGACCCACTTCCTAAGCTGTCTGAATACGTATCAGCATTCCCAGCTGAATATAGAATGTAGCCTTCTCTACAGCTGATTCCCGCCCTGCCAAATCATGGGGAAGTTAGCCGCACCATAGAAGGGCAATTTCCACATCCAAACTTCAAATCTGTTTCGTGCAATGTTACTACATCTGGCAGGGGATGTTGTCTCGCCCTAGTCATCACTTTATGCAACACCGCCTGAGAGGATAATGCGGTCGCTTCCACAAGCGTTCCCCGCACTTTGAGTAACACCAGGACTTCCCCTTCAGGGTCTGGTAACTTCTTAGCACCTGCCTTAAATCGAAATGAGAAGGGGTTTGTTTTTTTTAGGTGGAGAACTAGTTAAGTTTGCTCCTCCGAGTGATCCAAAGATAACCTGCTAAAGACCCGCAGGACTTGCATGGTCATAAGAAGCTGCGGCCGGATACCGCCCCCTGCACTACGAGCCTGACAAGATGGCTGGCTATGGCTGTCCACACCAGCCTGGTACCAACTGGCCTCCACTCTGGACTATTTGACCAAGAGGTAGGGAGGGGGGTACATTCGCTACCCACTCTCACCATGGAGTTAGAGGAAGTCTAGTTTCCATCCAGTCTGTAAAGGGCCTCCAAGCTCCTTGAGTTGGCCCCGTGCCTGGCGCTGGCACACTCCTCGAAAGCAGTCTTTTCTGGGAACCTCAAGGGAACGTGAACGCCAGCGAGTTAGCAACCTACCAGCGAGAGTCGGCTAGCACACCAGTATCCAAAAGCATCGCTTGGCTGGAGAAGCATCGGCGCACTGGTGTTGGGAGGCCTGAACGCACCAGCGTTGGGAGCATTGGAAAGGCATCAATGTACCTGCCTCGGAAAGCCCCTACACCCCAGCGTCAGCGACCCTCGATGCATCGGCAAGATGTTGACGCACTGGCGTCGGCCCGTGCCAGCGTTCCTCTGAGGAGGAGTGTCAAACCCTACTCTCAGGTAATCCTGTTAGGGGCCCAGAGGAGGACTGCTCCATTGAGGCACTCCGCAGCCCAGAAGGGCTTCCTAGATCTCGGTCTCATTACCCCTTTCTTCACTCCTCCCCTGAGGAGGCTTTGGACTGGAAGCCGGAGCAGCTGCCATTCCTCCGAGGAGGAGTGTCAGACCCTGCTCTCCGGTAATCCCGGTAGGGGCCCCGGAGGACTGCTCCGTCAAGAGTATCCGCTCCACAGCCCAGAAGGGCTGGCTCCCGCCAGATCTCGGTCTCATTAACCCTTTCTTCACTCCTCCATTGAGGAGGCTGGAAGCTGGAGTAGCTGGATAGTTGGAGCAGGGAAGCTGAGGGCCTCAGGGGCCTCCTTCTGTACGAAGAGAGAACTCAGGTCCATGGCCCTGACTGCAACAGAGGTCTATGCCGTCGGAGCAGCTCAGGACTTGTCCAATGTTCTCCTGTGATCAAACAAAGTAGAGGAAAGAGGAGACTCCGCATGCACCATGCATTGCGGAAAAACAAAAGACTGAGGCAGATTGGGAGACCACGTAGTATACCCATGCAGGCACACAGAGCTCAGCTGTGTGTGCTTTGAGGAGCTCCACCAACTAGAGGACCGGAGGACGATCCCCAGAATTCATGGAGAAAGGGAGGCTTATCAGCCACATTGTCAGAGCGTGATGGCGCCTATGGCCAAGACCAGGCTGGCTACGGCTCTCGTCTACCGTCTTAAAAGCAGGGTTGTCATCCACCTACCTTTTATAGATGGGCTTTGGTGATTCCCATATGTTCTGGACTGGTGAACAGAAGGAAGAGGAAGGAGAAATGATGTCTTACCTGTTCCTTTACTTCTGTTAGACCAGTCAAGAAGCCCACCCTTGAAAAAAAAAATAAAAAAAGGAAAAATAGAGAGAGGATTAATGATAAGAGGTGAAACAGCAAAAGTTTAATTTCGTTGTATAAAAAGGAAATAAATGGCTTTTTTCTTTTTCTAAGAAAGCATTGTTTTGTGTAAAAGTGCTTCTAATTTTTTTCTCACAAGCTTACTTTGTTTTGAATATGAAGTTTGGTATTTTAAATATTTTCTTAGCAGTTAAGTTATATTTGAGATTTTTATTGTGTTTTGGCTGGTATTGTTTTTATGTTTGCTTTGCCAGTAGTATACTGGCTATGGTTGTTCTATTCTTGACATACAGTATATACTTGTGATATCAATAAAAAACAAAACAAGAAAAACTCTGCCTCCAACTGCTGGATGAGGGGATACAACCCATATGTACTTGATTGGTGTAACAGAAGGAAAGGAAATTAACAGGACAGATATAATGTCTCCTTTGCCTTGTTCTCTTTTAGAGCAGCATCTCTACTTCTTTTTCTGTGCCGAGTAACTGCATCTGTGCTATGAACATGGATTTGCTTTTCTCCTTCTGTTAGCAAAGCAACTCTATTTTCCAAAAGTTTTAGTCACTGTTCTGTGTTATCAGCAGGGACTCCTCACTCTTATATGGATTTACCTGTTTTCAGCAGAGATTTAGTGCTGGTGAAGAATTTCTTCACAGTATTTGCTCTCCGCCACTTCTCACTGCTTTTCTTCTCTTCAAACTTTGAAAAGATATAGCCAGTGGATCCATCAGCATTAATCTGGCTGGTCCTCAAAGAAAGAAAAACAGATGGGAACATATGATCCGTGATGCATGTGGGAACTGAGATGTTAAAGTTTGCTCATACTCTATCTGTCCTTTTAAAGCAAAACTTTGACATTGTGCAGATGGATAATACTAGTATATAGTTATGTTTGCAGAGACTAACACAGCCGTTATGTTACACTTAGAAAACTTACCAGGACACCTTGCTTCCCTGTATGCCTGGAACAGTTTTTCTGGTGTGTCCTGCTCCTCTCAGGCCAAATTTCAAATCCTACCTAAAAACCAACCTTTTTGAGGTTGCTTTCAAATCTTAAACCCTAGATCTTCCCGATCATAGCCTTGTTGATTTTAACCATGTTTATTGCAAATGTGGCAGACCCTCCTGGTCTGGCCACCAGATATTGCTGTCCCTGTCATTAGAACCCACTAACAGGCCGATACAGTACAGTGCGCTCCGGTGGAGCGCAATGTTAACCCGCAATTGGACGCGCATTTTCGACGCGCTAGCTTTACCCCTTATTCAGTAAGGGGTAATAGCGCATCGAAAATGCGTGTCAAGCCCCCCCCAAACCTAATTGCGCCCACAACATGCAAATGCATGTTGATGGCCCTATTAGGTATTCCCGCGCAATAAGTAAGTAAAATGTGCAGCCAAGTCGCACATTTTACTTTAAGAAATTAGCGCCTACCCAAAGGTAGGCGTTAATTTCTGCCGGCGTCGAGGAAGTGCACGGAAAAGCAGTAAAAACTGCTTTTCTGTGCACCCTCTGACTTAATATCATGGCGATATTAAGTCGGAGGCCCCCAAAGTTAAAAAAAAGTTAAAAATTTAAAAAAATTTTGAAATGGGCCTGCGGCTTGAAAACCGGATGCTCAATTTTGCCGGCGTCCGGTTTCCGAACCCGTGGCTGTCAGCGGGCTCGAGAACCGAAGCCGGCAAAATTGAGCGTCGGCTGTCAAACCCGCTGACAGCCGCCGCTCCTGTCCAAAAAGAGGCGCTAAGGATGCGCTAGTGTCCCTAGCGCCTCTTTTTGCCGCGGACCCTAATTTAAATAAATTACTTTACTGTATCGCGCGCACAGGAGAGTGTCCTGTGCGCGCGCCAGAAGAGCGGGCGCTTGCCCGCTCTCCCGCGATTTTTACTGTATCGGCCCGTTTGTGTGTTGCTGTCCCTGTCATTAGAACACACTTTTATTAAGAAAGGACAGAGAGGACAGAAAAGGGGGAGGAGTGGCTCTTTATGTCAAAAACAATATCCAAGCATCCGAGCTGCAGAGAAGATGGGGCAAAGAAGAAGCTGTATGGGCCGTCCTAAAAAAAGATGATGGGACATCCATTTTTATTGGCGTGGTTTACAGGCCTCCAAATCAAATAGAAGTACTAGATAGAGATCTGATTGAAGACATCCAAAAGATGAGTAAGAAGGGAGAAGTGGCGATTGTTGGAGATTTTAATCTACCGAATGTAAACTGGAGAATCCCTTCCACGGAATCTAACAGTAGTAGAGAGATAGCGGATGCCCTGCAAGTGGCTCTGTTCAAACAAATGGTAATGGAGCCTACGAGGGAGGGAGCTATACTCGATTTAGTGCTCACTAATGGAGATAATGTCTCTAATGTCCGGGTGGGTGCTCACCTCAGCACCAGTGATCAAACGGTATGGTTTCATATCACTAATACGATACGGAGAAGTCGCACAAAGACCAGGGTTTTGTGTTTCAAAAACATGGACTTTGTTGAAATGGGGGAAGTACCTGGAGGAAGAACTAGAAGGATGGGAGAAAACGAGAGATGTGGAACAACAGTGGGCCAAACTAAAAGGAGCAACTACTGAAGCGACTAATATATATGTTAGAAAAGTAAAGAAAAGCAAGAAAAGAATGAAACCTATCTGGTTCACAAAGGAGGTGGCTGATAAAATAAAAGTTAAAAGAACAGCGTTTAAGAAATATAAAAGATCCCAAAGGGAGGATCACAAGGAAGAATATCTGGTAAAATTGAGGGAGACGAAGAAAGCAATCACGAAAGCGAAAAGTCAAGCGGAAGAAAGGATTGCCAAAGAGGTAAAGCGAGGTGACAAGACATTTTTCAGATACATCAGTGAAAGGAGAAAAGTCCAAAATGGTATAGTGAAATTGAAAGATGAAAAGAATCAATGGGTGGAGACAGATGAAGAAATGGCAGAAATATTAAACGAATACTTCAGTTCGGTGTTCACTAAAGAAAAACCCGGAGAAGGACAGACGCTAGTTAACAAGAAACTGGAGGGGAGTGGAATGGATGAAACTCCGTTTATGGAAGAGAATGTATGGGAAGAGCTAGGAAAATTGAAAGCGGACAAAGCCATGGGGCCTGATGAGGTTCATCCCAGAATACTGAAAGAGCTCAGAGATGTGCTGGCGGGTCCACTGAGTGACCTGTTCAATCGATCCCTGGAAACGGGAGTGGTGCCGAGTGATTGGAGAAGAGCGACGGTGGTCCCGCTTCACAAGAGTGGGAGCAGAGAGGAGGATGGAAACTACAGGCCGGTTAGCCTCACCTCGGTGGTGGGAAAAGTATTGGAGTCGCTGCTGAAGGAAAGAATATTGAACAATCTACAAGCAGCAGAATTGCTGGCCAGAGGCAGCATGGTTTCACCAAGGGAAGGTCCTGTCAGACGAATCTGATAGACTTTTTTGAATGGGTAATTAAGGAATTGGATCGAGAAAGAGCGCTCGATGTCTTCTACTTGGATTTTAGCAAAGCTTTTGATACGGTCCCACACAGGAGGCTAGTGAATAAAACGAGAAGCTTGGGAGTGAGTGCCAAGGTGGTGGCCTGGATAGCAAACTGGTTGAAGGACAGAAGATAATGTGTGATGACAAATGGAACTTACTCGGAAAAGAGAGCGGTGTTGAGCGGAGTCCGCAAGGGTTGGTGTTGGGACCGGTCCTGTTCAATATCTTCTTGAGCGACATTGCGAACGGGATAGAAGGTAAGGTTTGTCTATTTGCGGATGATACTAAGATCTGCAACAGAGTGGACACGCCGGAAGGAGTGGAGAGAATGAGACGGGATTTAAGGAAGCCTGAAGACTGGTCGAAGATATGGCAGCTGAGATTCAATGCCAAGAAGTGCAGAGTCATGCACATGGGGTGTGGAAATCCGAAAGAAATGTATTCAATGGGGGGTGAAGGGCTGATGTGCACGGAGCAGGAGAGAGACCTTGGGGTGATAGTGTCTAACGATCTGAAGTCAGCGAAACAATGTGACAAGGTGATAGCTAAAGCCAGAAGAATGCTGGGCTGCATAAAGAGAGGAATATCGAGTAAGAAAAGGGAAGTGATGATCCCCTTGTACAGGGCCTTGGTGAGGCCTCACCTGGGTTACTGTGTTCAGTTCTAGAGACCGTATCTCCAAAGGGACAGAGACAGGATGGAGGCGGTCCAGAGAAGGGCGACCAAAAAGGTGTATGGTCTTCATCGAATGCCTTATGAGGAGAGATTGAAGAATCTAAATATGTACACCCTGGAGGAAAGGAGGAGCAGGGGTGATATGATAGAGACCTTCAGATACCTGAAAGGTTTTAATGATCCAAAGATAACGACAAACCTTTTCCGTTGCAAAAAAATCAGCAGAACCAGGGGTCACTATTTAAAACTCCAGGGAAGAAGACTCAGAACCAATGTCAGGAAGTATTTCTTCATGGAGAGGGTGGTGGATGCCTGGAATGCACTTCCGGAGAAAGTGGTGAAGTCTAAAACTGTGAAGGATTTCAAAGGGGCATGTGATAAACACTGTGTATCCATAAAGTCTTGAGGATGTGAATGAAGTGAAGAGGCATGGGGTGGCTTGCGGGAATGATGGCTACTACCTGGTGATTAATACCCTTATTCAATAAACATACACACGGTTAATGTGACTTCAACATTGCTCTATGCTTCAACGGCAAGAGGAAATGTGAATGTGTTGCATTCACAAATAAGTGTGGGAGTAGCTTGCTTGTTGCGGTGGTTACTACCCCAAAACAATTAAGCCTGATACTTCACTTTGAATACATATATAGCGCAGCTCACTGCTTCAATGGCAGGGGGGAATGAAGATAAGAGGATTTACATTCAGACAACAAGGAGGACTGAATTGCATAGTCTGGGTAAAGAAATAAGCGTGGGAGTAGCTTGCTTGTTGCAGCGGTTACTACCCCAAATCAATTAGGCTTGATACTTCACTTTTATGCAGCTCCAGCACTGCTCTCTACATCAAAAGCAGGGGTGGAAGGAAATTAGAACCAAAAAGTTACCAATAAGGGCCCTGACCTCAGCGGTCAGAGTAACAGATAAGTATGAGAAAAATAACTGTGAAAGCTTGCTGGGCAGACTGGATGGGCCATTTGGTCTTCTTCTGCTGTCATTTCTATGTTTCTATATGTAAGGAGCAATCCATACCTCTCAGTCTCTCCCACCTGGAGAATCTGGATTGGCTGCCTGAAGACTATTTAGCCCAGCCATGTTAATACACAGTGGGGTTCATTTTGAGGAAGCAGTCAAGGAGTTAAGATGTATTTATTCCACCCAAGGAGTTTATTTTAGAAGTGACACCTCCCAGTGACTGAGGGTCCTTCTTATAATTTACAGAGTGATAGTCTTTTAAGCCTGATACCCTTTAGGGGCAAAAGGGCTCTCACCTGGGGAATAAAGACCTGTGAGCCTGCTCTAAATCCTAGGTGGGCAAGCACCAGTGATTGATCCTTCTGCGAGAGACAATGAGGGCAGAAGGGATATCCAGTTTAAGCTTTAAAGTATTTTTTGGACTTAAGAAAAGGGATTTCAGAGCGGAGAACTTGCCTAATCCCATTAATTTTCCCCAAGATACGTTCCCAAGAAATATCAGAGAATAAGGATGAAGGAATAGGAAGAATAAGAGCAGGAGACCTCATCCGGATCTCTACCATCAAAGGACCAGGATGGGCTGAGTGTCTGAGAAGATGATGTCTACAGGTAGGATTTTTGCAGTAAAGTTGGGGACACCTCATTTAGGATCTCTGCACAGTTGCTGGGAGAGTTTAGCGCGTTTAAAATCACCATGGGCTCTACCCAGAGTCTGGTAAAAGGACACCTACCTACTCAAAATTATACCTGTACTATCAGTCAGATGTAAATTCCCACTTCTGGATAATGGACTTATGAGTATTAATGAGTATTATGAGTATTAATCAGTAAACTTTATTTTAACACCCACTAAACTCCCCAGAGAAGTATGAGAGAGGAAGGAAAAGATGCCGACCACTCACAGCAGGGGAGGAAGACCAGGTAAGAAAGGAATAAGGGAAATAAAACCTCCCTACTCTCTGCCTTCTGTGCCTCTTCATTTATTTATTTATTTTTTAACCTAGCTCGGCCAGTCCTGGCTGAAAGTACGACTGGGTCTCCAGCTACTGGGAGGGAGAATGTGAAAACTTTCACCGCTGAGCCTCCCTCATCCTTCAACCACTTCGCTGTTTTTTTGGGTTTTTTTTAAGTCTACGCCTGAAAAAGGCTGCCGGACTAAAGGCGCTCAACTGAGGGAGGGACTCATTAGTATCACCTCAGGAGTACAAGCAGTGCGCTAAACTTCTCCTTTCCTTCTTAATCTTCCTTTTTTTTTTTTTTTACTACAAGCAATCCTGGATAGGGAAATGCATGTCCACCATCTGCTGGATACGGAGAATACTGGCGGGCTGATTTCTGGGCAGGGCTATATATCTGTGACATCAGATTTTACTCCTTTTGCTGGTAGAGGTGCATAACCCATTTGTGGGGATTAGCCTGCCTGAGTGCAGAGGAATTTTAAAATTGGGAGAGTTGCCTTAATAAAAGGTGCACACATTGGGGCAAATTTTCAAAGGGTTATGCGCGTAACCCCCGAAAAGCTGCCCCTGCGCACACCGAGCCTATCTTGCATAGACTCGGTGGCGCGCGCAAGCCCCGGGACGCGCGTATGTCCCGGGGCTTTCAAAAATGGGGGGTCTGGGGGCGGGGCGGCGGTTCGGGGGCGGGGCCAAATCCTCCGGCACAGTGAGCCAGGGCAGGCGTAACATTTTCAACAAAGATAGGGGAGGAATTTAGTTAGGGGTGGGGGGTCGGTTAGATAGGGGAAGGTTGGGGGGAGGCCGGAGAAAAATGTCCCTCCAAAGCCGCTCCGATTTCGGAGCGGCTTTGGAGGGAACGGGGAAAGCCATCGGGGCTCCCCCCCTTGGGCAGCGCGTGCATGTTATAAAATCGGGCGTAGATTTGTTCGCGCCGGGTTGCACAAACAAATCTACGCCCGCGCATAAGTTTAAAAACCTGGCCCATTTTGTTTCATAGTATAGAAAGCATAATTAAAAAAAACATTTGAACAAAAAAGGAAGGAGACCTAGTTAAAAGACCCAAGGATAAAACAATAAAACTACAAAGTCAAGTATGTTGATCTGCTGAATAATCTGTTGCTTTATATAGTGTGTGTTGTCTCTGTAATTAGTGGTACAGCGTGTATTCTGTGTGCAGATTAAAGAAAGATTTCAAACTGGCCTATTCAAAAATGGAAAATATACCTTTCAAAATAAGCATTTTGCTCTCTATAATTCTGGCTGACCTTTGGATGAGTTTTCTATCTACCGTCAGATCACATACAAAATAAAATTTTGTTAGAGACTTTCTTTTTTTTTTTTAAGGTGATAACACCCATGGTTGGTAGTAAGGCGGGTAATTCCATCTTGTTAGTTTAAGTTGACTCTTTAATGTTGGTAACTATTGGTGTCATAACCATTAAGTATTGGAATGGAGATGTGTGTGGGCAGAGACGGTTGGGGGACTAGAGATAGTGTATACATGTTGATGCTGGAAAGCCTTTGCTGGGTGTGCCAGCTTCAGAACACACTTTACCCTGCCTTCTGATGCCAGTCGTGTAGGACCCTGTGCTGCTGCTGTTTACGGTTCCGCTCGCGCCAGCACTTGGAGCAGTATCCTTGCCATGCTGGGTTGCCATAGTAGCCACAGCCGTCTCTGCACAGCAGTTCCGATTGATCGAAATGGATTCCCCAGCTTTCTGATATATGGCTCATCGTGTCCTAAAGTAAGTACAGAAAACATTACAGCACTGAAAGAAAGATCAAAGCACCAATCAGCAACACTGTTTATGGCAGAACTCAGTCATATTGGTTTTGTGTTGCTGTTTAACTAATCCCCTAATGAGCTTTAATATGTGAAGACTGAGAGCATTATGTCATGAGCTGACTGACCTAAGATACAGCCTATCTGCTTATGAGATGTTATCTTAGCGTTACCATCTTTCTTCATTTGGCCCTTAGTACTACTACTACCTATCACCTCCATAGTGTTACAAGGCACATGCTTCACTGTACATAAGTGAAAGTCTTTGCTTGATGGAGCTTACAGTTTTGACAAGCCACAAATATAGGACAAAAAAAGAGGCTTCAATTTGTTAAAAGAAAAAATGGTTAAAATCAATAAGGACATGATCAGGGAGTTAAACATTTTAAAAGGTGGGTTTTTTTGGTGGGAGTTGAAAATGGTCAGAGAAGGTGTATGATGCACCAGTTCATATGCATGTTCTCCCTTGCTGCACTGGATTCCTGGAATAGCCTTCTCTTGTTTCAACCTGCCCCAATCCAGAAGCCTGGTGCCACATCATCAAGGCATTTCATGCCTAACAGGAAGAGAACTTCTTCCAAATCAATGAAGCCCAGGCACTTTAGACAACAAATTCAATCAAATGCATAAAGCTGCAATTCCCCCATGTGACTGCAGGGAAAAGTGTCTGATATTATAGGGCAGGGATTCTTTCAACACATTACTTGGTAGAATCAGACTGCAACCATCAACTCCTGCTGGTTTCCATATTCAGTTATTCCTAAAACATTCTCTTTCTTTGCTCTGTCTTTCTTCTCCTCCCTCTCCCTGCTATTCCATCTCTTCCCTTGCTCCCCTGCCACGTCTCTTTCCTCCTCTATCACTTGCCTTCTCTTTCCCAAGCTCCCCTGCCCCTTCTCTCTCCTCCTTCCTCTCTTCACACTCCTGGCCCTTCTGTCCTTCTCTCACTCCCCTACTCCTTTCTTTCTTTGCCTCTTTTTTCATCCCCTTCACATTCGTTTCCAATTCCCTTTCACTCCCTTTCTGCCCCACTCCTCACGTTCTCCCCCCTTGCCTCCCTTCTCTGTCCCTTCTCCTCATGCTCTTACCTCTTTGATCCCTTTCCCCTTCTCTGCCCTGCCCCTTAATCCTTTCCTCTTCTTTTCCTCTCCTTTTGCTCTCCTACTACCTTGCTTTCAGCTTTTCTGGCACTGCAGGACCCGGATTATCAGTGTGCTCCTCCTTCCACCTGCAGGAGCTGGCTTCTCACGGGAGGGGGATTCCATCTTCCTGACCATGCAAGCAGAATGTGAATGGCCAGGGAACTGTCATCTCTGGTCAGTGCTGAACCGTGGCTGCATAGCTACAAAAAAAATCATGCTGGTGGCCACATCTGAGAAACATGGATACAGAGCAGTGCTTCTCAACCTTTTTTTTTTATTCACGGCATACTTTTGAGTTTGATCATTACAGCACACACAAAACCAAATTTTGCATGGTCCTCTCTCACCCCCACCCCTGCATGATCTTTTTTCACCACACACCCCCAGCATGATTCTCTTTCATCCCCAACCTCTGCCATGACCCTTTTTCTAATGCTCCACTCTCTCTCTTCTACCCCTCCACCCTGAAGTGAAAGGAAGAGAGCAGTACTTCATATCTGAACATCTGTCTTCTCCACTGGCATCACATTGATGTTCTAACATGCAGTGCTAGCAGGTCCTTCAAGATCATTCTGTTCACACTGCTAAGGTTACATCCCAGCTGCAGTCACAGACTGTGACTGCCTGTAAGATTTCTCCCCCTTTGTATTCCATCATCCTGAGTGGTAGAGCAATCAAATTTTCTACCCCTTCCATGCCTGAGCACAAAAGCTCTGCAACATTCCAAAACAACCAGGACAAATAGTGTGGCCACTGGCCAAACATCTGGCTCCTTAGGTCTTCTACATAGCCTACCAGACAGACCTGGCTATGTGAGCACCTGTGTTTCCACTACAATTTCTACTAATTACAGAACTAGCAGCTTGCCAGACAAACCCAGCTTCTAGTTTGATTCTGACATTACAGCCTGAGTGGAGGAGTAGCCTAGTGGATAGAGAACCAGGGAAGCCAGGTTCAAATTCTGCTTACATTCCTTGTAGCCTTGGGCAAGTCATTTCACAGAACTTGCAGCCTGCTAGTCCATTCTACCACTGCAGCCTGCCAGACAAACCCAGCTATATATTTATTTTTATTTTATTTAAAATTTTTATATACCGACATTCATCCAGGATATCATATCGGTTCACATTGTAACGCAAAAACAAACGCACGGCATGGCGCTTTACATTGAACAGTAAAAAACATGATAACAAGGCATTAACGAGAGGGGGGGAACAATAATATGGGAAGTTTTGCAATAAAATTATATACAAGAATTGCAATTATATACATATGTACAAAAGAAAGAAAACTATGAGGTTAATTTTAATCAGGCTAGGAGATAAGATGGGGAAGAGAAGGGAGGAGAGCAAGGAAAGAGGGGGGCAGAGAGAAAGAAAAGAAGGATGCTTGCTAGGTGCTTGCTAGGACTTCTAATATTTCATATTAATCTTTTTGCCATTCATTCAGGCAAACTTCAGAGTGCAGCCAGCAGAGAAGGCAGAAGTGGCATAAAGTGCCCCTCTCCTAGCAGCTGGGGAGGATCACACTGGAGCAACCATAGTACATCAAGGACATTGTCATGTTAAACAGGTTTAGAAGAACTCACAGCGAGAATATCATATTGGTGCATATGAAGAACCTAAAGTGCTCAGAAAGATAAGACATTGCACAAATAAACACCAGGCTGAAGTAACAATTGATATTACTGTAATATCTTAATTCACTGATGCAACAATTTATTTTAGGTTGCATTTACTGTATATTCTGCAACATCCCAACACTTGTTGATCAGTGTGGATAACAAATAAACAAACATAACTACAAATACAAAATTCATCATAAAACAGAACAATAGGACAGATTAAACCCCATAAACCTGCTTAAAAAATTCTATTTTTGAAACTTTTTCTTTAACATAATAAACACACATTTGCAATTTACACATCAAATTAATAGCATGGTGTTGTACATCTGACCACAAAGGCAGTATGAGAAAAAGAGAAAGATAATATATTCCCCCATGTCACCAAGTTTCCTAGCACAATTATGAGTGTGTAAACTCCCTCATCCAAACCCTAGGGTATGCAGTAACAGAATTAACAGGCTTTAAATACCCATAATTTCCTCCAAATGCACACATTTATCCAACTTCTCTCGTAATGCATACGTGATTTTCTCAAATAGCACAATATCAGTAAGACTAAGTGATCCTTGGTGCATTTTTCCATAGCAGAGCTATTGTGTGTCTAGCAGCAAGAAGACATTGAGTAATAAGAATTTTATCCTCTGTTGAGACTGAGAGGTTTGCATCCTTCCAATATCCTAAAAACTCAGTAGAGTGACAAGGAAAAGTTATTGCACATCAGCCAAAGCCCCCTCTCCATATACCCCCCAAAAAGAAAGAACCAGAGGACAAGACCACTACACATGAAAATATGTACCCACTTGACCACACCCACGCCAAGAGAGAGGAGAATCAGATCTAGAAAAGCCAGTAGAGATCACGTGATGCTGGGAAGGAGTGAGACCTGTCTCTGACTCGCTCCCTCCAGGCCTAGTCGCCATCCGCCTATGTCCCACCGTCTTTTACAGCATTTTCGCAGGGCGCACAGCACCATAGATTCCTCAAGAGACACTTACCTCCTTTTGGTATGACCCAGTGGGGAATGTCGACCCTTCTTGTAAAAAAGGACAGAAACTCTGACCCAATCCTCCCAAGATGGCCAAAGGAGTGGACGCCAGAGTCGAGGCGACCTCCACTGAGGCCCTAATTGCAGCGGTAACGGGGTAGTTGAAAAAGCTATCAATATTAAAATGGATGGCAAGTTTGGCAAATTAACTGCTAAAATTGATGCCATCTCCACCTCATTTGAGGCAGCAGCGTCCAGAATCGTGGAGGTTGAGTAGCGCATGTCAACCCTGGAAGACAGCAGTCATGGCAGAGACCGCGTAGACAGGGAGACAGCAGAGAGACTGGAGAAGCTTGAAAATAAAGTTGAGGACCTGGAGAACCGCTCCAGGCGTAATAACCTGCAGTTCATAGGCTTCCCAGAGTCACTGGCAGAGGTGGAGTTGCGTGAATTTTTGGAATAGTGGCGGACTGAACAATTTCCCCGCACTGAGGCGTCAGGCCCGATTCGAATAGAGAGGGTCCATCATGTGGGACCATGAGTGGAGACTCAAACCAGGCCACGAGTGGTGATCGTGCGTTTTCTGGATTTCGCCCAAAAGTCAGCGATTCTACAGGCTCTATGACGTGGTCTACAGCCGCAAATGGGAGATCAAAAAAATTTTATTTTTCAGGATTATTCAGTCAAACTAGTCTTTTCACCCATCTGCAGCTCCCTGTATCAGAAGAAAGTTCGCTTCACCTTACTTTACCTGGCTAAGTTACAGGTCACCCATGCTGTGTCACTAACTTCTACCATACGCCAAATGATGCCCAGCGATTTCTACAGTCATTATCCGGTGATTGACTACATACCCAGTTGTAAACCTGGATCTTGTCAACATATTGCATTGGCTATCAACCTGCGGCCAAAAGACATTATTTGTTATTAAGCACGGAGGTGAAGGAACCAAGTGCAGAAGTTCTGCAAAAGAACCCTTCATGGATATGGACTCCTGATATTCTGGATATATAGTTGGATTTCCCTGTCTTACACAGTTACATTTTCTTGCTTAGATTTTCCTGGTCCTATATAGTTGATTTATGTTGCATAATTCGCTGCTTGATCTGCAGTATATTTTTAAAAGGGGTGGGGGCATGGTGGTGGGGACTATAGCATCAATGAATGATCTCCTGTATACGAGTTCTTCCCTTTCAGGGACTCATGTAGTCTTGGGCTGGGAAGAAGGGAAGTGGGGGGTGGGAAGGCAATGTGTGGCTGAAGTATGTGTGAGTTGTGGTACAGTTGAAAGTATTCATTATATCTTGATATTGCTACTAGTATTGTTTCTTGCAATTTGGGGGCTGCACCCTAGGCTGGGGGGCTGTGCCCTTGACAGAAAGTATAAGATCTGCTTATTATTTATACGATCACTGACTAATGCCTGCCAAGCAAGGATTTCGGATAGTTTCCTGGAATGTCTGTGAGCTAGGCTCCCCCATCAAAAGGTAAAAAATTCTGAGCATGTTAAATAGACAGCATGCTGATATTGCATTGTTACAGGAGACCCATCTTGATGATCTAAAGCACGGTAAGCTTCACAGGTGGTGGGCGAGTCAGGTTTATTGGGCATCTTCAGGCACTCCAAAGCTGGGATAGCCATATTATTTCATAAGTCACTATCTTTTCAGCACCCTGCCACTATTACCAATCCAACAAATAAAGAATCCACAATAATCAGGAAACCACTGATAATACACTGAAATAAAGATCCCGTATGTATATATAGTAGGTTAAGGATTGTGAATAAATACTCAAAGTGACCTCATACAACATGCCCTGGAGGCTACAGGCTCAAAAAGCTTTCAGCGGCAGGGGCCTTTTTAATCATTGGTCACGGAGAGATATTTTGTAAATGTTCCCTTGTCCGGAGCTAAATAGATACACACTTATCTTATGAGGTGTACTGCAAGCCCTCCAGTCCAAATTTTGGTGTGTGCACAGGTAAAGTCCATGTACCAAACTGGGAAACCGGCTGGGTACATGGACTTTACCTGAGTATTTATTCACAATCCTTAACCCACTATATATACTGTGGGAAATATGCGCTTGCCAGCAAGCCATTTCATCAGGGTTTAAAACACTTAACTTCCCTTCTCCCTGACCTTTGCCTGAATAAAAGCATCACTTGTGCTTAAGTCTCTGCCTGGGAAAGGATACCTGACTGTCATGTATTTCTCTAGTTTATAATTAATCCTGTTAGCCTGAAAGAGGGGCTGGGTGTTCCCTAGTCAGAGGCAGGACAAAGTCAGGAGGTATAGATTTCAGCAGCCAATGAGATGATCCGTGCACACCCCCTGAGCCAAAGCCAATAGTGTAGGGACTCGTCTGTTGCTATGGGGAAAGTAGCCAATCATGTAATGACACATCATCTGCCTTTGTATGAATGTACAATAAAGGAGAGCGCCAAAGTGTGCTCCAGTCCTTTTGCTGCCTGCGATGAAAGGTGCCTCAAGTGTCTTCTTTGCCTCCATACTCTACAATATACTATTACCAATCCCACAGGGCATTACTTAATGATTAAAGGGATACTGCAAGGGAAACTGCTCACTATCTGTAATGTAATGTATATGCTCCAAATCAATTTGATAAACAGTTCTTTCTCTCTCTATCAGTTATTGCATGACCCTTCCTATATTTCCCTGGTTTTGGGTGGGGATTCTAATACTGTGTGGGATCCTCAAATGGACCGGTCTCACCCTTACCTGAACGAAGCGTTTTAGTCCCATAGGGGTCTCCTGTTATGTAAACAATTGGGTCTTCTAGATGTTTGGATGATTCTTCATCCCCTCAAACATGATTACACCCTTGTCTCACGGGCACATGCCACACAGTTGCACTTAGATCATCTCTTTTTTTCACATACTATGTTTTCTCAAGTGCTAGCCGCAGAAATTGGCCCATTAGCCATATCAGACCATGCTTTGATTTGGGTGGACTTTCTGTGGGGTACCGGTTCACAAGGCCGACGGCCCTGGCGTTTTCCCTCATTTTTGGCTAAAGATATTCATTTCCAAGAATTGATTTATTTATTTATTAAATACTTTTCTATGCCGTCGTTAAGCGGGTGCCATCACAATAGGGCACAAAAACTGTGTGTTAAATCCAGTATCTGGAATTCTAAACTCTTAAACAGGTGCCGTTAATTTACTGTAACAGTTTCATAAAAAATATTATTTGGTGAGTGTTATAAGCGCTGGGATGAATATATAGACCATAATAAATCACATCACTACTCCCACACTGTTTTGGGATACGAGCAAAGCAGTGCTCCACGAAGAGATCACAGCATATTTCATCCACAGATGGAAAGCAATGGATGCCAGAATACTGTGGCTGGAACGTCAAGTACATAAAGACCGTCAACATCTGGCCCGTGATTCCTCTGTCGGGGCTAGGACAAATTATCTTACCTCTCTGACAGCCTTGAAAACCTTCCTATATCAACACATGGTTAAATCTACGTTTTATTATAAATTTCAACTTTTTCAATATGGGGGTAAAATGGGAAAATTCTTGGCCAATCTGGTGAAGCGTAAATTGGAGGCTAAATATATAGCTGTCATTCAAAATACCTCACAAAAAATAGTAAACATCCATAAGGAACTGAGTGAGAACTTTCTTTCTTACTTTCAACAACTTTACGCTCAGCAACCAGGTGATGACCGTGCTCGTGTTGCATTTTTTCAGGGGCTAGCCCTTCCTCAATTTATGGATCTGCAACCTTTTCGGCTAGAAGAAATCCGATACAGGATCATGGGGGTGCCGTCTCATAAGGCACGAGGTCCCGATGGCTTTACTGGGAAATATTACAAAATATTGCAGGATAGAATAACCTCACCCCTGCTTTTGCATTATGAACATTTGCTAGACCAGCAGGCTTTCCCACCACATGCAAACAAAGCTTTGATCACGCTGATTCCTAAAAAAGATAAAGATCCATTGGACCCTGGGTCCTATCGACCTATCTCTCTCCTGAATTTTGATGCCAAACTGCTGGCGAAGATCTATGCTGACCGCTTAGCAACTTCAATGATAGGGATCCATCAGGTGGGATTTGTGAGAAGATGACATCCTGTTATTAATGTTCGTCGGGCACTGGTTTCTACTGTGTGGAGTATAACTCGTAATATTCCATCCGCGTTGGTCAGTTTTGACGCTGAAAAGGCATTTGATCATGTGGCATGGGATTATCTCTTTTTTGTTTTGGAGCAATTTGGGATATTGGGGTGACTGGTTAAGGGTGGTTCATCTTTTATATGCGGCACCGTGTGCCCAATTGTTAATCAACAGTTCTCTTACAGCAGATTTCGCCTTACAGTGTGGCACAAGGCAGGATGTCCTTTATCACCGCTGTTGTTTATTCTTTCGCTAGAACCTTTGTCAGTAGCTATTCAGCAGAATATGTCTATTTCTGGTGTAGTGGTGGGGACCATTCCTTTTAAGGTCGCTGCATTTGCAAATGATCTCTTAGTTCATCTAACTGACCCAGTAGTATCACTATCTGCTCTCATGGACCTGTTTGAAGGGATTGGATCCTTTTCCGGCTTTAAGTTAAACCTGAATAAATCTGAGGCCTTAGCTTCCCATGTTAGTCATTTAGGTGAATGGCAGACAAAGTTCCCCTTTCAACAGACAAGGGAAGCCTTTCATTATTTGGGCATTCAGTTATCCTTTTCTATGACTAAAATTTATGATTTAAATATCCTGCCACTACTAAAAGCTCTTAAGAATCAGCTTTTGGAATGGAAGGATCTGCCTGTATTGGTGACTGGCTGAATAAATCTGTTTAAGATGATTTTGTGGCCTAAATGGCTTTATGTTTTTCAGATCATTCCTGTTTTGCTTCAGAGGCGAGACATAAGGTTAATCTATGCTATGCTTTCACATTTCATCTGGCGGGGCCGATGGGCACCCATAGCTATGGTGCATCTGGTCGGATCCTGGCGCAATGGTGGATTGGGGGTTCTGGACATAGAAGAATATATTATGGCTTGTTTACTGTGCCATGTGAAGGACTTTATTTAATACACAGCATTTTACCCCACTAGATTTTGAAAGGGCAATGATACATCCTATACACCCTGTATATGCTCTACATGCGAGGTTGGCTCATCTCCCTTCGTCGCTTCGTAGTAATTTCCTCCTGATCTCGCTATGCAAAGCTTAGATATTCCTTTGTTCCAAATTAGGTCACTACCCTTATGAATCAGCATTATTGCCCATTCGGGGAAATTTGGATTTCCTCCCTGGCTCACAGTCCATATACTTTTCTCAATGGCAGCAGAAAGGTGTGATCACTTTCTCAGATAGTGGATCCTGAGGGAGTTTTGCGCTCTTACCCGGACCTATCCTCGCAATTTGACCTTTCTGCCAATTCTATCTTTGCCTCTCTCCAATTGCATCATTACGCCTGATCATTGCAATGAACACACCTACAGGATGCTTTTATAGACCGTCTGGAGGAGTTTATCCAGCTGGAGATACCAAGGCGGATGGGCATCTCCTGGATCCGTAAATCACTCCTTAACATTGCAGCCAGAACCCCATGTGATACTATGCTTATTAAGTGGAGGACAAATATACCAATTTTGGCTGACTTCTCTCTTCTATCGACCATCAAATGAATTCATGAAGTGACAGAGGATGCTAGTCTACGGGAAATGCAATATAAATTTCTATGTAGGGCTTATCTACCCCCTGCTTGGTTACATGGATGAGGCTATTTACCTTCAGACCATTGTAGTAAATGCCAAACTGAAAGGGGTTCTCTGGGCCACTGTTTTTGGCATTGCGTTTGCATTCAAGCATTTTGGGGAAAGATTGCTAAGTTTCTCTCTTCATTAATAGGTCAATCAGTGGTACTCACACCAGAGGGGGCCCTATTTGATGTCGTCTTGGCCTTTCAGGTCCGAGGATGAGATAAGTGCCTCCTCCTACGGAAAGCCTGCTTTACTGCAAAAAAAAAAGCTATACTGTTACAATGGCGGGTGTCCCATCCCCCTAGTTTTTGGTTATGGAGAAATAAACTACATACCCTTATGCAAATGGAGAATCAAACTACTTCATGCTCTTTTAAATGTAAACAGACCTTTATTAATGTGTGGGGAGCCTAATTGCAATGTCTTTCTCCCAGAGCCAGAAGTGCTCTCATCAATTATCCATAATTATACTGGTGCATTTATTATATAACTTGTTTCTCTACCTCAGCTATTTCTTTTTCACCTTATATATTAGGGGTAGTGGGTGGGAGGTGGGTATCAGGGTTTGAGCTCTTAGGGAGGGGAATAATACAAAATGGAAACTTTTGTCACAGCTGTTGTGTTTTCTGTAGTTTGACATGCTTCAGAGTCATGTATGTTAAATGTTTTTGTCTTTATTATTTATTAAACAGTTTTACATATAGAAAAGCCAGTAAAGAAGGTGGGGTGTCTATATACTCGGTGCAAAGTTTTAATCATCAGATCCACCCACTTGCAGCAAACAGAGTGCGCTGCCTACCAGATTTCATCTCAAGCCATATCATCTAAGGTCGACTTCATATCAGCATTCCACTTCTGGATTATAGACTACATTCTGTCTGGGATGCAATCCGAATCTGTATATAATTATAAAGATGAGAAATAGGTTTCCCCTGAATGGTACTCAGAAATCTCTCCAGAGGACATGGACTGCAAGTAACCCATCCTTTATCTTTCAGTTTTTCCAAAGCTGATTTCATAAGGACATGGAGTTCTGCACTCAATATGGTTTGTATCAATTAACTCAGTAAAAGAACTTTATCCCCCTTCCACATTTGCCATAAAAATTTCAAACCCCCAGCTTGCCAGTCCATCATGTCAGGGAAAAAGGAGCAATACGAGAGATTAGGGTTTTTAGCCAGGGGTGTAATAGATGAGAACTCTGATGTAGAGCCCCACATGCCTACATACTCTCCACCAAATCTGAAACATATAAGCCAAGATAGGAAAGCTGCGAAGAAAACTTCTAGCAGCCTTGGATAACATGGGTAGGGTCAAGAACAAAGGAAGTTTGGATCCAAGATGGCGGATCTGTGAAGACACTGTTGAGCTGGCAGTGAAACCCTAATCTATTTCCTGATGCCGCACTCCGCAAGGAAATTATGAGCCCGGGAGCATGAGTCCTTGACCGCTCATACGTCTCTTTTACCTGTTGGACTGATGGACCCTCATGAGGTCTGGGAGGTTATCGCTCCGGGAGTTGGCTCGCGGCGGGGTGAGCGGGAGGAAGCAGAACCTGCCGCCCTGCAGGAGCTGCTAACAACTTTGTCCCTGGAGGATCGGAGGGCCCCGGAAAACCCGGCAGAGGCCCATTTCCCCAGCCATCCCCATGGATCACCATTGGATGAAATCGGGGATGAAGACAACATGGGTCTGGAGAGTGGGAGTGCTCTGGGGGCTATGCTGGAGCCCCACGAAGTCTCTGCCAATTCCAGGGAAGTTGCCAACAACACAGATCCCCCACAGCTAAAGAGGAAGGAAATAAAGATGCCTACTGCGTTTAGAAAAGATTTGGTAAGGCCTAATGTTATCTCATTAGATTCAATCTGGGAAGCAATCCAAACTCTGAATGAGAATATGTTTCAACAATTAAGACCTGTAACAGATATTATTAAATATATGGATACGGTATCCTGTTCATCTTTGAAGGAAGAGACTAAAGCTGTTTCTAATACAGTTCAGAACATTATAAGAGAGAACCAACTAATATCTAAAAAGATGAAGCAGCTTGAGAATCAGAATTTAAAAAAGAATCCTCCATCTCAAAGTGGTTTTCAAGTTTTGACACCTATGATTCCAGACCTGGATATTACTAACATTCTGGAAACAACCCAAAGAGAACAAGTTAAACGCTCCACATTGATAGTTTCTTTTTTATTGGAATCTGACAAGGAGTGGATCCTAAGAATATTTTTTCGACATCGTCAAGAGACATTCCTGGATTTGAAAGTTAGTGCCTTCCCAGACTTGGCAAGGTCAACCCAGTTGAAGAGGAAACAGTTTCTTCAAATGTGGCCCCAAGTTGTACAACTTGGTGCCCATTTTCTATTAAAATTCTTATGTAAATGCATGATTAAATACAGAAATTCCACATGTTTTCTATGTTCCTTCTCAACTAAATAATTTCTTGAAAGATAAAGAATCATCTGTAATTACTTCCTCCCCAATAGCTGCGGAGTAAGCGCTAACAATTTGCAGCTGTATTCGATCATTAATATTATGTGTTATTATTCTTGTGATGGTGACTGGATCCTCAAGTTGGGGACTTGATATGCAGAGGCTTTGTTTACCCTAATTGAATTTTTTTCCTTGAATTTTCCCAATATGTACTCTGTTTGCAAATTAAAGTTATTTTTCTTGAAAATGTAATGTATAAATTTATAAATTAAAAATTAAGAAAGAAGAAAGGAAGTTCTATTCTCTCAGTCTGTGCATGTTCCAGTTGAAGCTACCCACAAGAAGAATCAGGATCAAACCACTCCCGATGCATGCCAGCCTCACCAGCACTGTATATCTGGCAGCTCATGCTGCCTTGTGATTTGGGCCTACACAGGGTTACCAAGTTGATACGGGCAACTCTATTCTGCCAAATAAAGCTCCCTGTTTGCCCATTTACAGAAGCAAAGACCTGGTTAGGAATCCGACAAAGAACATGTTGAAACAGATATAATAACCTAGATAGTATACACATTTTAATGAGCTTAATACGACCAGACCAGGAAATATACATCCAATCCCTCAGGTCCTTCTTGGTAAAGGCCAACACCTGACCATAATTAAACTTAAAGAGATGATTCAAGTTAGTCGTGAACTTAATACCCAAATAAGTAAACCCATCCTCAACAGGTTGAAAATGATGTAGACTTGAAGGTAGCTGCCCGCGCCCGCCCAAAAGAAAAGTCTCAGATTTCATATAGTTCACCTGATAGTGCTCTATATTCCTCCAGCAACTGCATCAGCCTAATACATGAGCTGTCCAACTGAATCAAGAAAATTGGAATGTTGTCAGAGAGAAATTTTATGCATCACTCTATCTATGGTAATTCCTCTTATTCCCCCCTCCCCCGCTCTATGGCCATATCAAACGAGAAAGGAGAAAGAGGATAGTACAGACACATCCCGCTAGAGACATTAAAGGGGGCAGGGAGACTGCTATTGACAAATATATGCACGTTGGGGAAGGTGTAAAGGGCGAGAATCCATCTGTTAAATTCCTCTGGGAAACCGAATCTATGTAGCACTTTAAAAAGGTATGGCCACTGTATTCTAACAAAGGCCTTGTTGGCATCCAAAGCTAGAACAGTGCCAGGGATCTTGTGTTTCTTGGTAATCTGTAAAATAAGAGTTGCCGAGTATTATAAACTATCCTCATTTGATGAAGCCAGTCTGGTCTGAATGAATGATCAAAGGCATAAAACCTTCCAAATATAGTTGCAACACCTTGCCATTATTTTTACATCTGAATTTAATAAAGATATGGGTCTACAGGACCCAGTCTCTGATTCATCACCTTTTCTCTAGTAATCATTTATCGAGTTCGGGTGTTCACAAAGGTTATTGAATAGCTCCTTCAACTTGGTTAGGAACAGAGGGCCTTTTAAATCAATATCGTACTCATCAGGTCCTGGAATTTACCAGCTGGTACCCTCAGGCCCTCAATTGTCTCAAGAGGCAGAGAGAGTATATTTAGCCCAGCCAGAAAGAAATCAATGTCTTCCTGATCACATTCCAAGGAGCTGCTGTATAAGGAAGCAAAGTACTCCCGTATCTGTTCTTCCATCCCCTTACTATCAGACATCATGTTCCCCATAAGGGTTCTAATTTTGTGTATTAGGGCACAAGATGTTTGCCTGCACACTGCTCTAGCCAGCAATACCCTTGTCTAATTCCCATGTTCATACTGTCTTTGTTTAGTATATCTCAGGGCCAACTCTATCTTCCCAACCTGGAGGGCCCTGAGTTTATCTATAGTTTGGGACAAAGTCAGGAATATCTTGGCCGAACGTGCTTTTATGTACAACTTCCATGTCTCTGATTTCCCTCTCCAGCTGACTCTGCTCAGCAGTGGATATCCTCCTAAGGTGGCTTGCATAGCTAATGACCTTCTCCTGCAGCACCGCTTTAAGCGTGCACCACCTCAGAGAGGGGTCATAGTCATCTGGATTGTAATGCAAATCAAAGTCTGGAAACTAAAGGTTCAGCCACCATGGAATAGCCGGCCCTTGATCATCTGTGATACCCAAAGTAACTGATACCGAATGGTGGTAGGATAAAAAAAACTCGAGAATATATCACAAGGGGAAATTTGACTCAGGAACGACTCAGAACAGAGAAAATAATCTATACGTCTGTAAGAGTTATGATGTGGAGAAAAGCATGTAACACGAGAGGAAGAAAACATATTCCTCCACACATCAATCAAGTTGAACATTGAAACTAGGGCCAACAGTCCCCAGGGTTTTACGGTGCATGACTGGCACAGAACAGTCTTTACTAGGTTTCTAGCAGGTATTCCAATTACCCTCTGCTAGCAGGGGGAGATTCGAGTAGCCTCCTAATTTAATGGCCAAGTCAGAAAAAAAAGAGAGTGGAATTAGTATTTGGACCATAGACATTAACCAGAACAAACTCCAGAGATTTATTTATTTATTTATTTAACATTTTTATATACCGACGTTCTGGTAACAATGTTACCAATCACTTCGGTTTACATAGAACTTAGAAATGACTTAACACGAATGTCTTACAGAGAACAGGGAAACTATGGAACTTGGACAACATTGAATTGAATAGATAGTAACTTATACAATATACAATATATACATTTTTAACTAGCAGAATTCCTATAAATTAGGTTAATCATGTAACAAGTGGTTGAAGATTGGCAGGAGGGAAATTCAGATTAATTCAAGGATTATTAAGCAATGTGGGATAAAGAGATCATTAACCAGGCAGGAAAAGTGATATAAAAGATCAGTTCAGGTGTAGGCTTGTGTGAAAAGCCAGGTTTTGAGTCTTTTTTTGAATGTGATGGGGCATTGTTCGAGCCTACGGTCTGCGGGATGTTATGCGGTATTATGTTATGCGAGATGTTATGCGGTATTGTAAGATAATGTACCTCCCCTCCCCATCCACCTTGTCATACAGTAATTCCAAAGAGAGTGACTTGTTTATCAATATACATAACACCCTACTCTGCAAAATGCAGGGTGCTGCCAAGACCTGACCCACCCAGCCATGGGCGGCTCAAGGCAATCTGATGCCTGATGTGAGGGATGAGAATAGAGCTGCAGCCAGGCAATTTGGTGCCTATGGCCAAGTGAAAAAGTGCGCCCTCACCCTCTGCACAACACTATGAGCTGGAAGACTCAACTTTTTTTTTTTTGTAATTTAAAACATAAGTGTGCCCCTGATTTCAAAAGTGTGACCTTCAGGTCTGTAAGGATGGGATCCTTATCCTCTACAAGGACTGACCCTTAATTCTTGCTACATGAAATATAAAATAATGTAACATGAGAAAAAAAAAACCGAGAAACATGAGGAACAAATACAAATAAAGTAATAGAGCACTAACTGCCAGCACTTAAACAGTAACAACCTTACTCATGAAAAGGCAAAGCAAATATTACACCTCCTATTAGAAAATCAGAAAAAGACAGGCTGCTATATATCTCTACACAGAAACTACACACTAGCAAAATACCTCACCTCAGTCATAAATGCATAACATAGGTAGACCCTCACCAAATAGAGAATAAAGAGAACATAACATATAAACAGAAACGTGCAGACAAAAACTGAACTGGAAACCACAATGTAATGCAATAATGGAAATACCGAATTATCACCATTTCTCAGAAAACATAAACAATAAAATCAAGAAATAATCATTAATAGTAAATTTCCTGTTCAATGTTTGGGACCATAAACTGATATTTTAATGCACAAGATTTCTGTCATGTGTTTACTTGAAATGCTGCTGGTGAGAAGTTTGTTAATTAAATCCTTGAAAAAAGTGCATATTTCAAAACAACTGAATAATATCCAATAATTTAAACTCATTTACATAATTTTAAAAAATTTCCCAAACACCAATACACATCAAACATCCAATATGTAAAACTAATAAGGCTTTTTAAAAAACATCTCGCTCTGCATACCCGGGCACTTGTGATTTCCAGTCAGGGTGAATGAGTGAGTGTGTGGGAGTGAGTGAGTGAGTGTGTGTACACACACACACACATATATATACATACATATATATATACATATACATGGACAAACTTTCTCCTCTCTCTCACACAATGCTCTTTCTCACTCCCCCTCCCCATAAACACACATGCTATCTCTCCCCTACACATGCTCTCATAAGAACATGCCATACTGGGTCAGACCAACCCAGCATCCTGTTTCCAACAGTGGCCAATCCAGGCCATAAGAACCTGGCAAGTACCCAAAAACTAAGTCTATTCCATGTTAACATTGCTAATGGCAGTGGCTGTTCTCTAAGTGAACTTAATAGCAGGTAATGGACTTCTCCAAGAACTTATCCAATCCTTTTTTAAACACCGCTAAACTAACTGCACTAACCACATCCTCTGGCAACAAATTCCAGAGTTTAATTGTGCGTTGAGTAAAGAAGAACTTTCTCCGATTAGTTTTAAATGTGCCACATGCTAACTTCATGGAGTGCCCCCTAGTCCTTCTATTATTCGAAAGTGTAAATAACTGATTCACATCTACCCGTTCTAGACCTCTCATGATTTTAAACACCTCTATCATATCCCCCCTCAGTCGTCTCTTCTTCAAGCTGAAAAGTCCTAACCTCTTTAGTCTTTCCTCATAGGGGAGCTGTTCCATTCCCCTTATCATTTTGATAGCCCTTCTCTGTATCTTCTCCATCGCACTCGCACACACATACACACTGAATTGTGCTATGATGACATGAAGATGACTATTAAGGTTATTATTGTTTGTTTATATTCTTTCCTCTAGACTATTTTTTTCTTTTCACCCCTCCCCCATCCTCTCTTTTATGGGGACTAGGACTAGAATTGTTTCTTGAGTATATAATTTGTATTATGTCTATTTTTATAGATTTTCTCTCTATTGATTATTTAAACAGAAATTTTATAAAAATAAAATAATTGCAATTTCAACCGACGCATATCCTATCCAGGGCTTTTTTTTCTGCTAATACTAGCACCATTTTTCCCTTTGCATTGGCCCCTGAAAAATGACAGTAGGTGCAGGACTAGGGAGAACAGCTGATTTCCTCTGCACTGTGTTCCCTACATGCTGCCTGGAAGGGAAAGGACTAGAAGAGGGCTGCTTTCTTCTAAATGAGATTGGGACACTGATTCAGAATATTTTATTCGTATGACAATTTTTACATGCATACCAATAAGTAGTGATAACAGTAAGATAAAATTATATAATAGAGGGAAGACAATGACAAGGCCAATTCCCAGTTTCTGGTGCTTATCCACATAGGAGCCAAATTTTCTAAATGATTTGGGGTGTTTAACTAAAAAATAAATTAACACTCCTTGGACACAGTGAAGAAGTTTGTCAGTACTAGGGGTGCTCAAGCACCCACTGCATCCACAGAGCTGGCACCTATGCTTACCTGTATTGCCACTGGTCAAATTATGCTTCTGGCTTGGTGGCAACACTGGCAAGCATGTCATAACATAGGCACTCCAGGTTCTACTCTCTATTCCTGCAACTCCACCATCTCCCCCAACCTGAATGTGTTCTCTTTTGCCTTAGGACAGGCAATGGGCTGGAGCATACACAATGGCAGACAATGTGCTCCTGGGACTCTGGACTCAGCTGCCTGCAGAGGGGGGAGGTGAAGGTTGAATGATGGGTAAATATTGAGGAGGGAAGTCATGCCTGTCCTAAAAAATGGAATTCCTTACCACCTTATTTAAGAACTCAAACGAATAACAAAACTTTCAAAAAAGATCTAAAGACTTTTCTTTTTCATAAAGTCTACGTTAATGATTATAATTTATTTCAACAATCTAATTTTAACCAAGACTACCAACCATACTCATGCAAAAGAGATAATGAAATATCGTCTGGCAATGACCATCATAATAGCAATATGAACTTATAATTAACATTAGAAGACCATCCTGAATATGTTTAAATACAACACTGTTACCACTATCCTTTTCCCTTCTTTTCCTTATGCTCCCTTTTTCACCACCAACCTCTCCCCAATCCCTTCTTCTTTTCCACTATTAATTTATGCATCAATGTTTTTAATGGTTTATTCTCTGTTTGATTTTTGTAAACCGTTATGATGGCTGAACCGAATGACGGTATATAAAACTGAACAAATAAATAAATAAATAAATAAATGAAGAGCAAAGAGAGAGAGATGCACCAGAGCAGATGTGGAGGATGGGAGATGCACCACATCCAGAGAAAACAGCAAGGGAGGTAGAGAGCAGATGGCATCAGTGTGTGTGTTGAGTGGGGGGGGGGCAAGGGTAGGGAGTGAGAGAGAAAAGGAAAACCATCAGTGGTGCCTCTCCCCAACTGGTGCTTTTCTCATGCCAAGTTGACAGAAGCAGGAAACACCAGCAGGTTAAGAGTGTTGTGGCAGGGCAGGCGTGCTCTGTGCACGCCTGCCCAGTGTAATGTGTTGCCAGGCCCTCCCTACAGTGATTGCTGTGGCATGATGAGGGGGGGGCCTATGGGCGAAGCGTTTGGCTGCGCGTGCCCATAGCCAGGGTTCCCGTGGGAACCGCGCTCCCTTTTCTGAATTGGCCTGATCGCAGGTCCCATTGGGTCATGTGTGGGTACGTCGCAGGGCAGGGAGGAGTCAGTTTTGAGTGGGACGCTTCCCCTTCTCCTCCCTCCTCAGTCTACCATTTTTGTTCTGTTTGCTGTTGACTCTGATTATCCGTCGGGTTTTTAAGCAGAGCGGAGAAATTTCGGATACAGTGTGAGTGGGGTCGGAGGTTACACGTGGCGGGCAGGCAGGTAGCATGGTGCCGGAGTTAATTAACGTTTTATGACTTATTTTGCGGATTTAGTGACATATAGGTGGGGAGAGGGGGACCGGATTGTGGGGGCCTAGTCAGGTGCGGGCCGGAGAAAGAGAGCCTGGAACGGGACTGTGTGAGGGGTGCTCTCTAGTTAAGCAGTCTGTTTCAAAAAAAAATAATAATAAAGTGAAGAACAGGCAAAGTTTAGGTGACGGATGGAAGATTCTGACCGGGCGCTTGAGAATTCAGCAGCGTGACCTTTGGATCAGGCAGTGTAGAGAGGTCCAGCGCGAGCATTCCTAAGGAGACTGGCAAAGCAGTTAGAGCAGTTCTAGTCGAGAGAACGACGGGATGGAGTCCGAGGAGGCAGCAGTGGTGATGGAAGAATCGGGACAGATGCCTAGTCTTCCGGGGACGGGTCCATCCGGGTCGCAGCCCGTCAGTCAAGCACCCCGGGTAAGTGTTGTTGCGGCAGCTCAGGTGACAGGGGCAAAGCAATCAAAAGCGCGGGCAAGGAAGGCTCCTGCCCTTAAGGGTAAGGAAATAGAGAGGGGAGGGTCAAAGAGAGGATCAGGGGAAGGCGCAAAAAGCGGTACAGAAAAAGGGCAGAATGCTGTGGTGCAGAATAGCAATCTCTCTAAAAAGGGAGTTCAGAGTAACGTAGAACCGCAGGTTGCAGCACAAGTTAGTGATGGTAGAATGATTGTTCCGCCGATTACACCACAAGAAGCAGCTGCGAATGCACTCAGTGACACCCTCGGTTGTAGATAACAGCAGGCAGACTTTAAGGAATATCCCAGATGCAATGAATGCTCCTTTACTCCCAATATTTTGGGGTCCAGAGTGGTGGAATGCAGGCCAGCATCGTGCTGATGCACGAGGCAACAGAGGAGTGGGACACATGGGGGGGTCCTTCCAGCTATACAGACGGAAGGATAAGACAGGCAGCACAGGGGAGGCCTTGGTGGGAAGGACTTAATCCGTACCAATACCCACCTAGCGGGGGGGGGGGGTGTCTCCCCCCAGATGGCCTTTTGGGTTGGAGTTCGGGGGCACAGCAGGGGGTAATTAAGGAAAATGGGACAGGTATCATAGTCCGGGGTATTTCCAGGCTGGGCCTTACTCGCCTAGCGCATACCCACTCAGGTTTGGAGAGGCGGGAAGGTGGTCCAGGACAGAGCAGGGGTCTGGCAATGTTGCAGGTAGCGCAGGTTTGGTGGCTGCTGTCTCTGGTTTGCCGTTTCAGAGAGCGGCACAGGAGTCAGGCGATGGTCCAGGTTCATCGGGTCAAGAATCATGGCATAATTCTTCAGCTTCAGTTGCGGAAGTCTCTTTACCTGGCATGAATCAAAGGGCTGTCACCGGACATCAGGATGAGTTACCTGTTGGTGCACCGGCACTGGGGGATGGCCTGAAAGTAGAGGCAGACGGGCGGAAATACCGTGTCAGAGGGGCAAGGAGAGCAGTTCCCATGTGTACAGGCAGAAGAAGCTTCTGAGGGGGATAAGTCTAGAGGCAAGATCAGATTAGCACCTACAGGGGATCAGACTAGTACCGGTGAGGGTGGTGGAGTTAGGGCAAAAGTGAGCAGGTCGGGAAAGAAGTGGTCAAAGTCTAGACATAAGAAGAAGGCCAGTAGTACTAGCTCTGCTAGTTCCTCATCATCATCCGAGTCATCGGACTTGAGTTCTAGCTCGTCCAGCGCTTCAGTGCACACCTTAAATAAGGGTCAGCGCAGTGACAGAGGTGCTCCAGCATTAGTCACTTTCACGGATCTTTGGGAAGATGTACCAAGAACGCTGCAGAAAAGGTTCAAACGTCGTAAATATATAGACATATTTAAGCTGATGGAGGGTAGGCGGGGTGATAGGCGTGAAAAACGAAAAAAGAGGCATAGCAAACGCCTTCATGGGACCCAGAAGATAGTGTCCCATAATATTCATAATTGCTCGATCATTCCTCAGACTGGCCAGTGTGGTAAGACATCACGATCCTTCACAATATGGCTCATTGCTGGCATATGCAGATGCCATTCTGGTAGCCAGTAAAAGTTATGAGGGATGGTCCTGGCTCAATTATAATGAGCGCTTCAGAGATTCCATGGAGGAGAATAAGTTGGTTTCTTGGGGTACACGTGATGTAGGTCTCTGGTTGACGGAAATGAAAGGCAAGGGTCCTGTGTCCTTGGGGGGGGGGGGGGGGGGGGGGGGGGGAATTCCCGACCTCAGGCAACTGGCCATTTTGAGTCAGTCCCGCACCAGAAGGTGTGGGGAGGGCAGCGACAAACATCCTCGATGTATGTTGGCAATTCAACCATTCGGAGTGTTTGTTTCCAGACTGCAAATTCAAGCATGTCTGCTCCCATTGGGGCGCCTCTCACCCAGTCACCAAGTGCAGTAAGCGTGACGGACCTCCTGGTGGCCCTGCTGCCAAAGGTCCGAGTAAATGAGTTAGCCAGGCGAGCCCCAATGCCAGTTAAGGTTGGGGCACTATGGAGGTGGCTTCAGCAATACCCAGATTGTGAGGTCAGGTTGTTGTTGTATAGGGTTTTCAATGGGGGCTTTATATTCCTTTCACAGATACCAGTTCCCTTGGGGGGGGAGGGGGGGAGTTTGGAATTGACCTTCAGTTTGTTTGCCACACATTGTTAAACAGAAAATGATTGGAGAGATATCCTTAGGAAGAACAGCGGGCCTTTATGTCGAACCTCCTTTCAACAGTGAAATGCTAAGAGAAATTAGGGAAACTAACCAAATTGGTAGTGCGGTAATAATGGGAGACTTCAATTATCCCAATATTGACTGGGTAAATGTATTATCGGGACACACTAGAGAGATAAAGTTCCTGGATGGAATAAATGATAGCTTTATGGAGCAATTGGTTCAGGAACCGACGAGAGAGGGAGCAATTTTAGATCTAATTCTCAGTGAAGAACAGGATTTGGTGAGAGAGGTAACGGTGGTGGGGCCGCTTGGCAATAGTGATCATAATATGATCAAATTTGATTTAATGACTGGAAGGGGGACAGTAACAAAATCCACGGCTCTTGTGCTAAACTTTCAAAAGGGAAACTTTGATAAAATGAGAAAAATAGTTAGAAAAAAACTGTAAGGAGCAGCTACAAAAGTCAAAAGTGTGCAAGAGGCGTGGTCATTGTTAAAAAAATACCATCCTAGAAGCACAGTCCAGATGTATTCCACACATTAAGAAAGGTGGAAAGAAGGCAAAACGATTACCGGCATGGTTAAAAGGGGAGGTGAAAGAAGCTATTTTAGCCAAAAGATCTTCATTCAAAAATTGGAAGAAGGATCCAACAGAAGAAGATTTATTTATTTATTTAACAGTTTTATATACCGACCTTCATAGTAAATAACCATATCGGATCGGTTTACAATTAACAAGAATAAAAACTGGGGTAACTATTCAAGTAAACGAAAGATAAACAGTAGGTAGGAATGAGTCAAAGTTACAATCAACAGGGAAGAGAACTTGGAAGCTTGCAACAAGCTGGAAAGAAGATAAGGCAGGAAATAAATATGAAGTGATGCCATAGGGCGTACGGGTTAAAGCTTAATGGTGCTTTAACCTGGGAGAGTCAGAGTCCATTCGTGAGTATAATCACCATAACGGGTAAGCGTGAAGGACAACTAGTGATTGTCTGGTGGTAGGATAGGATAATGTATAAACGTTGGCAAGTTAAATGTAAGACATTGATAAGACAGGCTAAGAGAGAATTTGAAAAGAAGTTGGCCGTAGAGGCAAAACCTCACAGTAAATACTTTTTTAAATATATCCGAAGCAAAAAGCCTGTGAGGAAATCAGTTGGACCATTAGATGATCGAGGGTTTAAAGGGGCACTTAGAGAAGATAAGGCCATCGCGGAAAGATTAAATGATTTCTTTTCTTCGGTGTTTACTGAAGAGGATGTTGGGAAGGTACCCGTAATGGAGAAGGTTTTCATGGGACTGAACCAAATCACGGTGAACCTAGACTATATGGTAGACCTGATTGACAAACTTAAGAGTAGTAAATCAACTGGACCGGACGGTATACACCCCAGAGTTCTGAAGGAACTAAAAAATGAAATTTCAGACCTGTCATTAAAATCATCCATTGAACCTGAAGACTGGAGGATAGCTAATGTAACCCCCATATTTAAAAAGGGCTCCAGGGGCGATCCGGGAAACTACAGACCGGTTAGCCTGACTTCAGTGCCATGAAAAATAGTGGAAAGTATTCTAAACATCAAAATCACAGAACATATAGAAAGACATGGTTTAATGGAACAAAGTCAGCATGGCTTTACCCAAGGCAAATCTTGCCTCACAAATCTGCTTCACTTTTTTGAAGGAGTTAATAAACATGTGGATAAAGGTGAACCTGTGGATGTAGTGTACTTGGATTTTCAGAAGGCATTTGACAAAGTTCCTCATGAGAGGCTTCTAGGAAAAATAAAAAGTCATGGGATAGGTGGCAATGTCCTTTCGTGGAATACAAACTGGCTAAAAGACAGGAAACAGAGAGTAGGATTAAATGGACAATTTTCTCAGTGGAAGGGTGTGGGCAGTGGAGTGCCTCAGGGATCTGTATTGGGACCCTTACTTGTCAATATATTTATAAATGATCTGGAAAGAAATATGGCAAGTGAGGTAATCAAATTTGCAGATGATACAAAATTGTTCAGAGTAGTTAAATCACAAGCAGATTGTGATAAATTGCAGGAAGACCTTGTGAGGCTGGAAAATTGGGCATCAAAATGGCAGATGAAATTTAATGTGGACAAGTGCAAGGTGATGCATATAGGGAAAAATAAACAGCAAACAGAATGTTGGGAATTATTAGAAAGGGAATGGTGAATAAAACCGAAAATGTCATAATGCCTCTGTATCGCTCCATGGCGAGACCGCACCTTGAATACTGTGTACAACTCTGGTCGCCGCATCTCAAAAAAGATATAATTGCGATGGAGAAGGTACAGAGAAGGGCAACCAAAATGATAAAGGGAATGGAACAGCTCCCCTATGAGGAAAGACTAAAGAGGTTAGGACTTTTCAGCTTGGAGAAGAGATGGCTGAGGGGGGATATGATAGAGGTGTTTAAAATCATGAGAGGTCTAGAATGGGTAGATGTGAATCGGTTTTTTACTCTTTCGGATAATAGAAAGACTAGGGGGCACTCCATGAAGTTAGCATGTGGCACATTTAAAACTAATCGGAGAAAGTTCTTTTTTCTCCGATTAGTTTCTCAACGCACAATTAAACTCTGGAATTTGTTGCCAGAAGATGTGGTTAGTGCAGTTAGTATAGCTGTGTTTAAAAAAGGATTGGATAAGTTCTTGGAGGAGAAGTCCATTACCTGTTATTAATTAAGTTGACTTAGATAATAACCACCGCTATTACTAGCAACGGTAACATGGAGTAGACTTAGTTTTTGGGTACTTGCCAGGTTCTTATGGCCTGGATTGGCCACTGTTGGAAACAGGATGCCTGGCTTGATGGACCCTTGGTCTGACCCAGTATGGCATGTTCTATGTTCCTTTAGCGGTCATCCCAAAAACAGAAGTAGGGAAATTCAGGTTAATTCTCAACTTGTCTTACCCCGAGGGCAAATCTGTCAACGATTTTATCCCGAAAGAGCTCTGCACGGTAAAATATGCTTCATTCGAATCGGCCATTAGATTGGTTCATGAGAGTGGGAGGGAAGAAATAAAGGCTAAGGTGGACATAGAGTCCGCATTTAGATTGTTGCCTGTTCATCTGGACTCTTTTTGGTTGATTGGATTTCGCTTTGACGGGGCTTATTATTTTGATAAGTGTATGCCTATGGGTTGTGCAATTGCATGTGCATACTTTGAAGCATTTAATTCCTTTGTTCACTGGGTTGTCAAACAATGTTCTCGATCCCATGCAATCGTGCATTACTTAGATGACTTCCTTCTAGTAGGGAGACAGGGCACCCAGGAATGTGTAGAATTACTGCAATGCTTCCGTGCAGTAGCTGGGGATTTTGGCATTCCACTTGCTGAGAATAAGACCGTGGGACCGGTTACGAACCTAGTTTTCTTGGGAATAGAATTAGATTCGAACATGATGGTATCTCGTTTGCCTCAGGACAAGGTTAATGATTTGAGGCAGTTGAAGGGCTTGTTAGGGCGGGCTAAAATGACACTTAAAGAGCTGCAGGGATTTGTGGGAAGTTTGAATTTTGCTTGTAGGTTCATCCCTATGGGGTGAGCTTTTATCAAAAGGTTTTCATTCACGATGTGGGGCATCACACAGAGTTTTCACCATATTCGGATCACAAAAGGCATGAAAGAGGATTTGGTAATGTGGGACCGATGTTTAAAAGACTTTAATGGGCATGCCTTTTGGCAGCAGAATGGTCAGTCTAGCCATGACCTTGAATTGTTCATGGACGCAGCGGTGTTGGTTGGTTTTGGGGCGTATTTCCGAGGATCTTGATGCACCGCCTCTTGGCCTGCGGGATGAATCGAACTGTGTGTCACTAAAAATATCACCTTTCTAGAGTTACTCCCGATAGTGGCAGATGTTTGCTTATGGGGTCAGCGGCTTGCCAATAAAAAGGTGATATTCTGGTGTGACAATTTAGGGGTGGTAGAAGTTATTAATAAGTGTGCACCCAAGTGTATACTTATATCTGATTTGTTGCATGAATTAATTTTACAATGCATGTCCTACAATATAACCATATGGGCACGACACGTACCTGGTGAAGCTAATAATTTGGCAGACTCCCTTTCTCGCGCTAAATGGGATTTGTTCCACCAACTGGCGCTGGAGGCAGACACGGTGGGAGCGGTCATCCCGTCTTTCCTTTGGAGCTTTGGTTTCCGGAAACATGGAGATTTCTGCGGGCATCATTAGCCCTTTCCACATGGACCAGTTATGTGAATGATGCCTGTAAGGTGGTGTTGTTCTTATTGTCCATAGGCTGGAGTTGGGGTTCAGTGGCGGATGCACAGCTGTTGCAATTCATATAAAGGGCCAGGGCGGAGGGGCTGCCCAAAACTGCAATGACCGGACAATTAATGGGTTTTTCATTCTTCATGCGAGCTAATGGGTACGGTTACCCAAAGGGGAGGTTCGTGATTCGGCTGGTTATCATGGGATGGTCGAGAAGTGTGGAGCCTAGCCATGATTGCTGTTTGCCTATTACACATGATCTGTTGCTGCAATTGTGGCAGATATTGCCTAGCGCCTGTACTTCCCCGTATGAGCGTGCGCTTTTCCGAGTCGCGTTTGTACTAGCCTTTTTCAGGGCTTTCTGAATCAGTGAACTGGTGGCCAGAGCCACCAAAGGGACGGAAGATTCAGGACTGATGCAGAAACATGTCACTTTGGATCCTATGTGATACTGCACATACCTAAATCTAAGGCTGTCCAAGTAGGGCATGGTAATTCGGTGACGCTCGGGCAGTTGGAGGTCTGGTTACGTGTCCCGTGCAGAATTCTAAGGCCTATTTGGCCAGAGGGAGGGTACCATTTTCTGGTCAATCAGGATTTGCATCCACTGACCAAATTTCAATTTGCAGTGGTTTTAAGAGTCAGTTTAAAAGTTTTGGGGTTGGACGCTAAGAACTTCAGAACTCACTCTTTCCGGTTAGGGGCGGCTATAACTGCTGCCATATCTGGTTTATTTGGGGGAATGATCCGATCAATTGGTCGATGGAGATCAGAGGCATTCAAAGGTTACATACGCCCGGGGAGTGGTGGTGACCAGGAACGATATTAATTCTGCTCTCTTTTCAGAAACTGCACAATTGATAACAGAAGTTTGGATTTTGGGGCATTCCTTCATTTCTCAAGTCTTCCAGCATGCATGCAATCATAGAAACATAGAAATGATGGCAGAAGACCAAACAGCCCATCCAGTCTGCCCAGCAAGCTTCACACATTTTTTTTCTCATACTTATCTGTTTCTCTTAGCTCTTTGGTTCTATTTCCCTTCCACCCCCACCATTAATGTAGAGAGCAGTGATGGAGCTGCATCACTAATCTGGACTTTCCAGGAACTGGGATGGGGGTGTGAGTTAGGGCGTGGGGGGATGATGTGGAATGACCTCATCCCATGCTTCCGCTGGGCTTTGGAAACATTTTGGTCAACCCAAGATATTAATTGTTCATTTGGGGGGCAATGACTGGGGGAAGGGGGTCAGGGGGAAAATGTATTAGTATGGTCCGCAAGGATTTAATATCAATTTCTGCTTTAGCCCCTGGCATAATAATCTGTTGGTCCGATATGTTAGCAAGGCCTGCTGAGATGGGTAAGCTAATATGGCACAGGAGCAGAGCGAAGGCCAATCAACAGATTGGCTCTTGGCTCAGTTGAGTTGGGGGTCGCCATATACGATATCAATGGTCTTGGGATATGGAGTTGGGCCTGTTCAAACAGGACGACGTTCATGTCTTTCATAGGCATGGACCTATTTGTCAACTCATTTCAGGAGACCTTAGAAGACCTGTTATAAAAGGAATCAGAGGGCCGCATCTTTGGGGGGGGGGGGGGGGGGGTCGCAAGGTTTCTTCCAAATCCTGCGCCTTGTGGCAGGTGGCCCGTGCCTAATTTGGGGGGGGGGGGGGGGGGGCAGCTTCGTGCCGATTGATGATATGGCTTGGCAGGTGCCAAGTTCCAGTTGAATAGGGGCACAGCTGGGTGCAGCTATCCCTGCAGGACGCCTTGCTGGGCAGTGACCAAAGGCTCGGCTCCTTGCTAGGTGAAGGCGGGGGTCGAATGAGTTCACGAATGGAATGGCTAGGCAGGTGACCTAGCAAATATCTTGCTGGGGCAAGGCGGATGGTCACTATCAAAGCAATGGGGTGGGGGGGAGGGAATGATGCACATTTTGGCTCGGGCATGACTGTTAAATAAAGCTGCGGCCTTGTTGATTCCAAATGTTGTCCTGTAGTGTTTGTGTGGTTATATTGTAAAGGGCGCTGGCGGAAGGAAGAGGTGGTCCTGGCTGCCTACATTACTCTCTTGTGCCTCCTGCAAGCAAGAGAGATGACAGGAAAAGGTTGGATTAAACTATGATTGAGCTCTGCAGCGATGGGGCTACCACAGAGGTCTGGACCTTTCCCCAAAGCAGTGTAATTGCCCCAGTCTACCCTTCCCGTGCCAAGAACAGCTCTGCACTGAGTACATGTACTCTTCTTTCTAGGAAAAAAAAAACAACCCACCGATAGTGCCTATAGGCAGAGGGCCAGGTTCTCCCTGGAAGTCAGAGAGCAATACAGTGGGAAAGAGCGGAAAGTCCCAGTTTTTGGACACATTCAGAATTTGAAGTCCAAAACACGTGCCTATATCGATGGGATAGCTGATGCCAAAAGGTAAATCCAATTGGAGTCCAATAAAACTTGTATGAAGCTACTGATCATGCTAAAGGTGGTCTTGCTGAATATTCTTTCCTCTTATTTATTTAAACTTGTACAAATTTTACTCCTGGGGGAATTCTGTGCAAAAAAATTTAAAATTCTGCGCACAAAAACTGAAAATTCTGAAAACTTTATATTGGTCAAAATAACATAATTTACATGACAGTCTTTAAGTAATAACTCAAACAAAGTACTCTAATCACTTGAGGTACACTGCAAAAAATAGCAGAATGTAACATCATTTATACCCTTATCCACAAATTTATTAAAGATAACACCGACGGAGAGTGGTATCAGACACTTATATGGTGTATCCAATCTCATGGGCTCTTGCCCTCTACAGGGCTGCAACCCCTCTCTTGTTTC
The DNA here is from genome assembly GCF_901001135.1 of Rhinatrema bivittatum. Lineage (NCBI taxonomy): Eukaryota > Metazoa > Chordata > Amphibia > Gymnophiona > Rhinatrematidae > Rhinatrema > Rhinatrema bivittatum. The sequence continues at coordinate 7,912,015 of NC_042625.1, forward strand.
AAACACCAGTTGTTCTCACCTCATTTACCAACTCTCCGAAGGTGAAATTTTCATTTTATCTTTTTTATAAGTGCAAAAAATGCCTCTCTTACTTCACCAGTGCCCTTATTTATTAAAAACTATAATCTAATCTCCCATTTATCCCTTAAAAAATCATGTTTAGCGTAATTTAGCTCATTGAGCTATACTATGTTTTTACTTATCTTTATGCTATGATCCGCCCTCATTGGCAATGTTTCGGCGCGCCCAGCGCCTGCTTCAGGGGCTATTGATCGTTCTTAAACTTTTCTACAAAGAAAACATAGTTATAATAACCACTTAGTTTCCTAAAAGTCTTTTCACTGCTTGTGCAACAGTACTTACAATTCAGCATGTTCAAGCTCTTTCAGCTCTTTCAGCTTTCTCCTTGTTCAAAAATGGCGCCTAAACGCCTTCATTCACCCTCTACCGGAAGTCAGCTGTTTTATATTCAATTCCTAGATGATTGTACACCTATCAAACTATAAGTAAACTGACCAATCGACTTCCTTGTTTAGACCCATGGGGGCAATAGTATTCAATTTAAAGATCCAGCGTTGTTCACGCTGGAGTAAACAGAGATTTAAATCTCCTCCTCGCTCATTTTGCTCAACGCTTTCCAGGACCGTACTACTCAAACTGTCAAAACTGTGCGATTTGTCCACGCAATGTTGCACCAATGGTGCCTCCATCCGACCACGTTTTAAGGCACTCTTATGTTCAATTAAACGCGTTTTCAACAATCTTGTAGTTTTCCCTACATATATGAGTCCACATGGACACCAGATCGCGTATACCACGTTTTTTGAAATACAAGATGTTGATTTAAATGGTTTAAATTTTTGCAATTTGCTAAGAGGAATGTCTGTGTTGGGATGGGCCAATGGACACATCGCACAGTTCCCACAAGGGAACTGTGCGATGTGTCCATTTATGTAGCATAAAGATAAGTAAAAACATAGTATAGCTCAATGAGCTAAATTACGCTAAACATGATTTTTTAAGGGATAAATGGGAGATTAGATTATAGTTTTTAATAAATAAGGGCACTGGTGAAGTAAGAGAGGCATTTTTTGCACTTATAAAAAAGATAAAATGAAAATTTCACCTTCGGAGAGTTGGTAAATGAGGTGAGAACAACTGGTGTTTGAAACAAGAGAGGGGTTGCAGCCCTGTAGAGGGCAAGAGCCCATGAGATTGGATACACCATATAAGTGTCTGATACCACTCTCCGTCGGTGTTATCTTTAATAAATTTGTGGATAAGGGTATAAATGATGTTACATTCTGCTATTTTTTGCAGTGTACCTCAAGTGATTAGAGTACTTTGTTTGAGTTATTAACATTGAGGTGAGGAGCCATTTAATATAATTTAATTGGATTCGAGAAGAATAAAAGTCTTTAAGTAATTACATTTTAAATTATTACAGAAAAAAGTTATTACTTCAAGTTACAGAATTTTAAATATTTCAAGCAGAATTTCCCTAGAAATTCACTGTACGAGTGTCCCTTCCACATACACACACCCTCATACAGTCTCCCTCACTCTCTCATACACGGTCTCTCTTGTATACACACCCACACAAGCTCCCTTTCTCTTTCACACATGCATCCTCACACAGGCTACCTATGTCTCTCTGTCACACAGCCCTTCACACAGGCTCTGCTCACAATCCCTTCACACAGGCTAGCACCCTCACAAACACACAATCCCTTTTTCATACACACGCGCTCCCAATCTCTCTCACACATACACACTCCTTCACAATCTCCTCATATAGGCTCCCTCTCCCTGAAACCCACACTGGAGCATCCCCCTCTCTTACCTCCCAAATTCTCTCTCACACACTCCTGGCTCTGTCACCCTCCCCTCATTTAGGCTCCCTCTCTGAAACCCACACTCAAGCATCCCCCCCCCACTCCCCCTCTTACCAACCAAGCTGTCTCTCACCCTCCCCTACCCCCTCCCCTCATATAGGCTCCCTCTCTGAAACCCACACTCGAGCATCCCCCCCCCACTCCCCCTCTTACCAACCAAGCTGTCTCTCGCCCTCCCCCACCCCCTCCCCTCATATAGGCTCCCTCTCTGAAACCCACACTGGAGCATCCCCCTCTCTTACCTCCCAAATTCTCTCTCACACACTCCTGGCTCTGTCACCCTCCCCTCATATAGGCTCCCTCTCTGAAACCCACACTCAAGCATCCCCCCCCCACTCCCCCTCTTACCAACCAAGCTGTCTCTCACCCTCCCCTACCCCCTCCCCTCATATAGGCTCCCTCTCTGAAACCCACACTCGCGCATCCCCCCCCCCCTCCCCCTCTTACCAACCAAGCTGTCTCTCACCCTCCCCTACCCCCTCCCCTCATATAGGCTCCCTCTCTGAAACCCACACTCGAGCATCCCCCCCCCACTCCCCCTCTTACCAACCAAGCTGTCTCTCGCCCTCCCCCACCCCCTCCCCTCATATAGGCTCCCTCTCTGAAACCCACACTGGAGCATCCCCCTCTCTTACCTCCCAAATTCTCTCTCACACACTCCTGGCTCTGTCACCCTCCCCTCATATAGGCTCCCTCTCTGAAACCCACACTCAAGCATCCCCCCCCCACTCCCCCTCTTACCAACCAAGCTGTCTCTCGCCCTCCCCTACCCCCTCCCCTCATATAGGCTCCCTCTCTGAAACCCACACTCGAGCATCCCCCCCCCACTCCCCCTCTTACCAACCAAGCTGTCTCTCGCCCTCCCCCACCCCCTCCCCTCATATAGGCTCCCTCTCTGAAACCCACACTCAAGCATCCCCCCCCACTCCCCCTCTTACCAACCAAGCTGTCTCTCGCCCTCCCCCACCCCCTCCCCTCATATAGGCTCCCTCTCTGAAACCCACACTCAAGCATCCCCCCCCACTCCCCCTCTTACCAACCAAGCTGTCTCTCACCCTCCCCTACCCCCTCCCCTCATATAGGCTCCCTCTCTGAAACCCACACTCGAGCATCCCCCCCCCACTCCCCCTCTTACCAACAAGCTGTCTCTCGCCCTCCCCCACCCCCTCCCCTCATATAGGCTCCCTCTCTGAAACCCACACTCAAGCATCCCCCCCCCCACTCCCCCTCTTACCAACCAAGCTGTCTCTCACCCTCCCCCTCCCCTCATATAGGCTCCCTCTCTGAAACCCACACTCAAAGCATCCCCCCCACTCCCCCTCTTACCAACCAAGCTGTGTCTTACCCTCCCCCACCCCCTCCCCTCATATAGGCTCCCTCTCTCTTAAACCCACATTCAAGCATCCCCCCACCCACCCCCTTACCTCCCATGCTCTCTCACACCCTCCCCAACCCCCCTCTTACCAACCATGCTTTCTGTCACCCGCCCTCTCTCTCACACACATTCGCTCTCACACTCCCCTCCCCGACATGCCGCGGGACGCGCTCCATTCGCGGCGAAAAGGGAAGGCCCCCGTGTGCCGCGAGCGGCACACGGGGGCCTTCATCTTCCCCGCAAACGGAGCGCGACCCACGACACACGGGGGCCTTCCCTTTTCGCCGCGAACGGCGCGCCGGGCCTCTCTACTATTTTCTGCGCAGAATTTGGCAATTCTGCGCGGGGGGGGGGGGGGATTCTGCGTTCCGCAGCAGCGCAGAATTCCCCAAGGAGTAAAAATTTAAGGAACATGCTCGGAACAAAGAAACCTTACGACAACGAGTAGCTGTGCTTGTACTGCGGAGACAACACAGCTTTCTCCACCAAAGCAAAGACCCACCCGGAAGTGAAAGCTGTTATCCCTCCCGGAAGTGGAGGTCTCTCTTCCTTTCTCAACTTCGTCCATTGCTAGTGTCCCCAGTCTGACATTTCTCTTTTTTTTTTTTCAGCTAAGAAAAATAAGTGTGTTTACCTCTTTTTCCTTCTGCCTCAGCCCTACCACTTCCGGGCGTCACCTCCTAACGAAATAGAATTATGAAACCGGAAATGCCCTGCTGTAATGTTGCGGGTTGTTGTTTGGTTTCACCACACTAAGGAGCAGTCCTGGAGCACTGGGGTGGGGCCAGAGACAAGTACAGGTGTGACTGTGAAATCCCTTTCTGAGCTAGAAGCAGCGTGCGGGGCGCCATCTTAAAGCCGGGCAGAAGGGAAAACCGTTGAGGGTTCTAAGGGAAGACGACTGTTCAAAAACAAATAGCAGCAGAAGCCTAAAAACTGGGGAGAAATGAAGAAAACGAAAAAGAAAGCCATCAAAATAAAACATTCAGATAGAACTTAAAGCAATTTTATAGAAACTGGGTAAAAACATTAAGATTTTACAGAACCGTTATGATGGCTCTACCGAATGACGATATATGAAACTCAACAAATAAATAAAAAAAACCAAACCCACCAAAGCTGAAACAGGAGTTCTGTGGAGATTGTTATCTCATAGGACACAACAAAGAAGCAGAACATAGAAGAAGCAAATATCAAAACTATAGAATTACCTGAAGTAACAAAAAAACAGAAATTCTGGTTAAAAATAGTACCATATTAGAAGAATCTGACCCTGAAGGAATTCCCAACTTTTTGCTCACCACGAAAACCTAATCCGTTGAACAGACAGCCAGAATTAACACCCCAATGGTTAATAACAGGAAGTACACTGTTCTTTCCAAAGGGAAAAACCAGTGGAGTACTAAGGGGGAGGGGAGGGGGCAGTCCACCCCAAGTAACAACAGGGAGTTGGGGTGCCATTGCAGCCAGCAGAAAGGTCTTGCAGGGCTGGTGCAAGGGGATTGGGCGCCCTAGGCACCTACAGCTTTGTGCAACCCCAGCTCCAACCCCACCCCCGGTCGTAGCCCCGACTCCAGGGGCAGGGACCACATGCCGCCACTCCCCCAACCCCCCCCCCCCCCAAAAAAAACCCCTCACAAAACACCTGGTCCAGTGGAGAGCCTAGGAGTGATCTGCTGCTCTCGGGTCGTCGTCTGCTGCAGCAGATCACTCCCGGGCCCTCCGCTGGACCACCAGGGGGGCGTTGGGAGGGTGGCACGACGGGGGAAGGCTGGGCAAAATTTTGAAGGGGCATTTTTTGCCCTTTCAAAATTCTGCTGCCTGAAGTGGCCGCGAGCGGCGGCAGAGCACCCTAAATCTCGGCGCCCTAGTGGTTCTACCGGTCCTGTCTGCAGCAGTGCAGAGAAGTGACGTGCTGGTGGGGTTCCCACTCCCCGCCAGTAAAAGGGAGGTCCTGCGAAATAAGAGGCCAGCAGCAGATGAAGACGAGGCCCTGCTGTGCAGCCAGCAGCCAAAGAAGAGCTCCAAAATGTGTGTGAGAGGGTGAGAGACTGGTCCTATGAGAGCAAGTGACAGTATATGAGAGGGGGTGTGTGTATGAGAGTATAAGAGGGTGCCTGGGTGTGTATATGAGAGGGTGAATGTATGTAAGTGTGAGTGTGTGTGCCTATGTATATATATGAGAGTGCCTATGGGTGATATGTGTGAGAAGGTGCCTGGGTGGGGGTGAGAAACAGGAATCCTGTGTGAGAAATACAGAAGAAGTGGAGGGGTGAGAGAGAGATGGAGGAAACTTGGGTCTGCCTCACAAATACACTTGAGCATATTTTGTTTGTGTCTCTGTGTGTGTGTGTGTACCCCCAGGCCATGACAATCTCAGGGTGATGGGTATGGAGAGCAGGGGATTTTTAAAATTCTTATTAGTTTTAATTACTGGCTGTTATTTGATGTCTGCTGTTTTGAAATATTTTATTGATGTTTAGGAAATTTTTAAAAGTTTGTACAGGACCTTCTAATTATTTAATATTAGATTCATCAGCTGTTTTGCAATGTATATTTTTAGTATAGTTTTACTATTCTGATTGATTTATATTTCTTGATTCTATTTTTTGAGGAATAATGATTTTCTGCTTTTCCATTGTTGCACTGCATACAAAATCTGGCTTGTAGTTTCCAGTTCAGTTTTTGTCTGCATGTGTGTGTGCGTTAGCGTGAGAGAGACAGAGGAAGCGTATATGTATGTGTTAGCGTGTGAGAGACTGACACAGAGGAAGCAAGTGTATGTGTTAGCATGTGAGAGAGGAAGCATGTGTATGTGAGAAAGATGGAGGAAGCGTGTGTGTATGTGAGAGACACAGGAAGTGTGTGTGTGTGAGAGAGAGAGAGAGAGGGAGGTACAGAGAAAGTGTGTGTGTGTCACCAAGCATATTGTGCTTCCCTGCACGTGCCCAGATCAGTCCAGACTCCTGGGTTTTGCCTCCCTTCCAGCAGATGGAGACAGAGAAAAAACTTTGAGAGTACCTCCTCTTTAGGTGATGTGCAACTTGTATCTGTTCAGTATTTGTCTCCAGCAGTTGGAGGTGGTGCAAAACCTGCAGTTGTGAACCGATCTTAAAAAAAAATTAAAATATATATAAATATATATATACAAAGAAGGAAAAAGAAGACTTTTGGCTGTCAAGCAAGTGTCCTCCCAGACCAGATTCTGGTGAGACCATCCCCCCTGGTAGCAGATTTTAACGGAGCAGGGGTTGGGGACCCCAAATTGCCCATGTGCTGGGGCACCGGAAGTGACAGCAGGTGGTCCTGTTCCCTCCCCCACCAGCAAGGATCTGGAGGAGCCTTTGCCGTCGGTGTGGTAATCGTTTAAAGTTGTTTTAATTCTTAAAAAAAAAAAGCCGACTTCCAGTAGCATGGTGGAGGAGTAGGACGTGTACCTGCTGAGCTCCGTCCTCCCTCCCTCCAGATCTCCTTTTTTACTGTGTTATCTTACTTTTTCCTCGCCAATACCGAGACATCATCGGACTGAGAAACTTGACGGAATTGCTTTGGAAGTCCCAGATCAAGAGGCACTCCCGAAACGCAGTAAATGGCAGCGAAACCCCAGCAGTGAGGCCCGGACAAATACCACCAAACAGAGCTTAAAATGGCGCCGGTGGTTGGCTCCCCGTCGTCCCCTGAACAATGAGATGGGAAGGTCGCAGAGATGGTGGAGGTCGTAGTTTCTGTTATGAACCCTCCTATAGCGGTGCTACGGGAGGCTCCTTACCTCTTCCTGGAGGCCGCTCCAAGCCAGGGTCTCGCCTGCGAACTGTCCAGGATTTGCTCCAGGGCCTGGGAGGCCTTGATGTCCTTGGGGCCTGCCTGAGGCTGCTTGTGTTTGCATGGACTTCCTGGTTTGAGCCACACCCTTCTCCCTAGGGGCCGGCCCACAGCACTTCTCCATAGTTATAGGGCCAGCTAGGTGTGGGCCTGCCAAACTCCTCCCAGGGAGTCGCCAGTCTGCAGCCCTATAAAAGGACTTCAACTTCAGTCAGTCTTTGCCTTGCATCAGAGTGACATCCCTCTGGAGGCTCCTGCCTACCAGAGCCTTGTAAGGTAGGGATGTGAATCGTTTTTTGACGATTTAAAATATCGTCCGATATATTTTAAATCGTCAAAAATCGTTAGAGCCGCGATACAATAACAATTCCCCCGATTTATCGTCAAAAAATCGTAAATCGGGGGAAGGGGGAGGGGAAGGGGGAGGGCGGGAAAACCGGCACACTAAAACAACCCTAAAACCCACCCCGACCCTTTAAAATAAATCCCCCACCCTCCCGAACCCCCCCAAAATGCCTTAAATTACCTGGGGTCCAGAGGAAGGGTCCCGGTGTGATCTTTTACTCTCGGACCTCTGTGCGTTGTAGAAATAGCGCCGGCGCCATTTTGTTTTTTTGTCCCCCGACATCAGGAGTGTAGGAGATCGCTCCCGGACCCCCGCTGGACCCCCAGGGACTTTTGGCCAGCTTGGGGGGGCCTCCTGACCCCCACAAGACTTGCCAAAAGTCCAGCGGGGGTCCGGAATGACTTTCTGCACGCGAATCTTTTCCGTACGGAAAAACGATTCGCGGTAGGAGATCGCTCCCAGACCCCCGCTGGACCCCCAGGGACTTTTGGCCAGCTTGGGGGGGCCTCCTGACTCCCACAAGACTTGCCAAAAGTCCAGCGGGGGTCCGGAACAACCTCCTGCAGTAGAATCGTGTTGCCGTACGGCTGGCGCCATTTTGCGTGTTGCCGTACGGCAACACGATTCGACTGCAGGAGGTCGTTCCGGACCCCCGCTGGACTTTTGGCAAGTCTTGTGGGAGTCAGGAGGCCCCCCCAAGCTGGCCAAAAGTCCCTGGGGGTCCAGCGGGGGTCCGGGAGCGATCTCCTACCGCAAATTGTTTTTCCGTACGGAAAAACGATTCGCGTGCAGGAAGTCGTTCCCGGACCCCCGCTGGACTTTTGGCAAGTCTTGTGGGGGTCAGGAGGCCCCCCCAAGCTGGCCAAAAGTCCCTGGGGGTCCAGCGGGGGTCCGGGAGCGATCTCCTACGCTCCTGACGTCGGGGGACAAAAAAACAAAATGGCGCCGGCGCTACCTTTGACCTGACAGGTCAAAGGTAGCGCCGGCGCCATTTCTACAACGCACGGAGGTCCGAGAGTAAAAGATCACACCGGGACCCTTCCTCTGGACCCCAGGTAATTTAAGGCATTTTGGGGGGGTTCGGGAGGGTGGGGGATTTATTTTAAAGGGTCGGGGTGGGTTTTAGGGTTGTTTTAGTGTGCCGGTTTTCCCGCCCTCCCCCCCCACTGGACCCCAGGTAATTTAAGGCATTTTGGGGGGGTTCGGGAGGGTGGGGGATTTATTTTAAAGGGTCGGGGTGGGTTTTAGGGATGTTTTAGTGTGCCGGTTTTCGATTTACACGATTTACACGATATTTAAAAAACCCAAACTGCGACGATCCGATTCCCTCCCCCTCCCAGCCGAAATCGATCGTTAAGACGATCGATCACACGATTCACATCTCTATTGTAAGGTCTTCTATTCTTCGTGGAGCTCCTCGTCTCATCTGCCTTTGTGCCACGACTTGATGTCTTGCCTGAGGTCCCTGACCATGTCCTGATGTTCCGTCATGATCTTCCACGTCCTGATGTGTCTGCCTGTCCAGGATGTTCTTCCCTGTATCTTCGTCTGGTGCTCCTGAGCCTCTGTTCCTGTAGAGCTGTGGTTCTCGGATGATGTCGTGCCCGAGAATGGAGTGGCCTGCAGGTGGGATTCGTCCCTGTGCTCCTGAACCTCTGTTCCCACCAGCCATGGGTGGAGCTTCGGATGACACCGGCTTCGTCATTGGAGTTCCTCCTTGCCTGGGTCTTCCTTGCGCTTGTCCCGCTTTCCCCGTGGTCCGTGACCAGCCTCCAAGGGCTGTGTAGGGTGCGCAGTGGGACAGAGTGGTCTGCGACTCAGTCCCGCGGATGGGCTGAGTAGGGCGCCCTGAGAGACAGTGCCAATGTCCTCCTGCCTTATGTCTTGTCTTGTTTGGATCAAGTTCCTTGTCATGCTTGTGATGCCGCCGCATCAACCCAGTCCCGTCCGAGATGCCGTCGCATCAATTATAGTCCTGTCTACATGTCAAGGCCTCTGCCTGCCCTCATCCTCAGGCAGGTCCGAAAGGGCTCGGAACAGTCGGAGGACCGTTCCCCTACCAACATCACATTCAACAACATTGTTGAATGTGAACCGACATGATGTTACTAAACGAATGGCGGTATATAAAGAACCTCAAATAAATAAATAAAAATAAATCATCTGTTGTTGGCTCTGGGAGCTTGCAGGCCCGGCAGAGGGTAAGCCCGTGTTTAGCCATGCTGGGACACACCGTCCACCCTCGGTTCGGCCCTGGATTCGTCTGGGGTCGGGCTGAGGTCCAAGGGCACACTAAACACCCCGTTCACAACAGTTTCGGCACTGGATGAGAAGTTTGACAAGTTGTATCAGAAATTTGAAGATATGAGCCAGCTTCTCACCTACTCTACGAAGCACAAACACGGATTTCGATGGTGGAAGACCAGGTTTACTCACCTTGAAGAGCAGGTTATCGAGTTAAAGGTGGAAAATGAAAAGCAGGCCAGAAAGATAGACGACCTAGAGAATAGGTCTCAGCGGGGCAATGTGCGGTTCATTGGCCTCCCAGAAACAACTAAAGACAATGAACTATGAGAAGTATTGGATACCTGGCTTGAACAAGTCTTAGATCGTACACAGAAGCATGGCTCATTAAGAATTGAGCGAGCGCATAGATTAGGGCAGAAGCTTCCTAACTCTCTTAGGCCGCGACCGGTCATTGCAAAGTTTTTAAACTCAGTGCATAAGATGGAAGTCCTGCTTGCTTATAAGAAGAAACGCATGCTGGATTATGAGGGGAATTCCATTTTAATATTTCAAGACTACTCAGCACTGGTGGTTGCTCAATGTAAGGCATTTGCCCCCATTTGCACTAAATTGATACAGCATTAGGTGCCTTTCATGTTACAGTTCCCCGCTCGGCTTCGTGTAACTTGGCAAAATGAGTCTCGGCTGTTTGAGGAGGCTGAAGCAGCGCAGCAATTCATGAACACCCTCGACTTACCAGCTGAGGACTGAGCCGAACGCGCCTAGGATGTTTCGTTTAGCAAGTATACGGGGGGATCGGAGCCCCGGTTCCTGTCTTTGGGACTCTCAGAAGATGGTCCCTATTTCTTTTCTTTTTTTCTAAGGGATTTGGTGAGAGTTGATTTTTGTGGTCTTTTCTTATGAGAGCACACGTTTGCCATATTTCTCGATGTCACCAGAGGACATGATCTCTGCCGTGAGCTAGCTCCTGTCGTTATGCAACTTACCACGATGGGACGGCCCACAGACTCGGTGGTGGTTTATTTGTTTGGCGAGGATGTGGGCAATGCATGTGGGTCTCTTACACTCAGGTGACGAGACTGCCTCCAACCTGTTATACTCTTTACAAATGACCTAGTATCATCATGGCCCTGTTTTGGCTGCACCGTTGCGCATTATGAGAAGGACAACCCCCCTTGGAAGGTGGATGCTGGGAGACCTTTTCCCTGCTCTTTGGCAGCCGGTTCATCAGGAACTTTTCACTATGGCTCTGTTACGTTGTGCTGGGACTTTGACGGGGTGACATCATCTTACAGTCTGTTCTTTATCTTTCCTGTCTATTATTTTTCCTATGTTTCCATTTTGGGCTCTCTCTTTTCTTTTTCTGTCTTTTCTGGAGGGAGGGAGTGCTCCATGTGGAAGAAACTGTAGTGCTCTATGGTTAGAGAATGGAATGTTGGGGGGGGATTGGGGTATGGGGGAATTTGGGGATTGGGTGTTGTGTCCATTGGTTCCCGACACCCTCTCTCCGCCCTTCTTACCTCTTTGGTGCCTCCCTCTTCGCCCACGGGAAGATTGGTTGCAGCGGCGTCCTTCTGCCGAAGTCCTCCAGCGTCCCCGGACCGGCTAGATTGTAGGGGGATAACTCACAAGTTATTCATCTAACTCTAAGTTATCCATTTAAATGTTGGCTGCTCATTATTGACCTCAGGGAAACTATCAGCACACAGGTACACACAGGCAAAGTCTTTGAAAAATACAAAAATATTATTGAAACTTAAAAACCAATTTAACATTTTTTTAACTATTTACAAAATGTAAAATAAAAAAATGGGACAGGTGAGGGGCAAGCTAGGGAGCAAACAAGTAACAACAAAAAAAAGCCAGGCAATTAATGCATGGGTTATTCTCATTTTTGTTTTATAACTGCTTTGCTCTGTAAATCTTAGAAATGTAAAACTACATTTACCATATTAAATCTTGTATACTTATGCTGCTACAATAAAACTGATTGATTACCTCGCAAACATGTAAGCAACTGCTCCCTTAAAACTATTGAATTTGTATTTTAAGATTCTCAGTTAAACCTACTCACCTGTAGCCTCTAACTATCCTACAGGCCCCTGGAGAAATCCTCCAGAATCTGAAGAAGATTGGCAAAGAAGTCAACGTGTCCAATATTAGGGCTGTAAATATTTGCTGAAGTAAACTTATGTGAGAATACCTGACAAGAATAACAAAATAACCATCTGGGTTAAGTTTAGATTTTTCTATTTTTATAGGTAGAGATTTGTGGATTATAATACAGGTTCCTCTACTCAGAGAGTTAAATGGTGCAGCAAAAGTTTGCTCAGCTTGAGATAGATGCATCTCTTGCAGAAAAATAATGGGGCCCTTCTGATCTTTCACAAATTGTAAACTTTGTGCCCTCTTTACAGGAGAAGAGATCCTCCACACATTAAAGAAATAATCTTGAGATCATGCATCATCAGCAAATGCAGTCGGATCACAATTACAAGTACATAGCATCACAGGGGACAGAAGAAAAACAAAATTAAAAAAGATGACATGATCCAGAAAGTGAAAACTATAACATATGAGCAGTATAGTATACAACATAACCAAGTACAGCATATATAAGAGCTGTGTTTTATTTTTCATAAAACCCCAACTGCTGTGAAGAACCAGACCCAAACTAGATCCTCCTACAGGGTCCAAGAGACTCCAGACTCAAACACTGCTTAGACAGTCAGCCATCTGCCCAATTTGCAGTTTATAAAAACTTTACAATAAAATAAAATAAATAAATTGTAAGGAAAAAATTCAAAAGAGTAAAAAAAACATGAGAATAAATAATATTCAATATCCCCTCCATCACCCAAGAGCCCCCATGTCCTATCCCCCAGCCATACCCAACATATAATCTGCCAGTCCTGAGAAAGAAAAAACTCTGCTGCATTAGGGCATTAGGGGAAGGGAAGGAGTTGGGGTAGAATTAGGGAGGGAATTATGGTAATTGGAGGTGGCAGTAGCACGGGGAATAGCACCACCTTTTATGGTGGCGCTATGCCTGTGATAGCCTGCAGCCGGCCGCATTGCAATCGGCAAAACCGCACTGCCATGGTGCGGCCGGCTGCAGGCTATTGCCTGACCGCCCTCTGCTTCACCCTCCCCGCCCCCCTGAAGCGCAGGGTTCATCATTCTGCACGGAATGATGAATCCTGACCTAGGCCTAAAATTCTACATCTACGCAGATGATGTGCAAATCATAATACCTATACAAGAATCCATCCCCATAACGCTAAAATTTTGGGAGAAATGCCTTAACTCCATCAATTCCCTACTCACCAACCTCCACCTCGCCCTTAACACAACTAAGACTGAACTGCTTCTTATCCACAATCACCAAACACGCAAGCTAAATACAGCCAATGACCCAGTCTCTAAACCCTTTACGGTGCAGCAACCAGTACGAAACCTTGGCGTTCTTATAGATCAACAACTGAACCTAAAAAAACACATCAACTCTGTCCTAAAACAAGGCTTCTATAAGCTCAATGTTATAAAAAAACTAAAACCTTTATTCCACACCCATGATCTCAGAACAGTCATCCAAGCCACCCTCTCATCCAAACTGGACTATTGCAACTCCCTGTATCTGGGCCTTCCTCTCACCACAATCAAGCCCCTCCAAATGCTTCAAAATGCCACTACTAGAACCACATCATGAATGCTCGCAAATTTGACCACATAACCCCCCTCCTAAAAGACCTCCATTGGCTCCCCATTCCTTCTCGCATACTATTCAAAACCCTCACTATAATTCATAAATCCATCTACAAAAACAACTTCATCTGGCTCAATGAGCCCTTCCAAACCACACAATCCTCCCGCCCAACCATAGTAAACCTTAAAGGCACACTGCACATCCCATCTCTTAAGAATGCCTGTCTCATATCTACTAGAGAACGCGCCCTATTTATTGCTGGCCCAGCGCGTTGGAATGAGCTACCCACTAAACTCCGCCTTGAGCCATGCCTCTACAAATTCAGAAAAAAAGCTAAAAACATGGCTCATCCACCTCGCATACCCAGACTAGACCCATTTATAACACCACTCTGCTACTAACCCACCACCCTAAGCTCCAACCCTTACACGTTGCTTCCCACTCGCTTGGTGAGATTGTTTATGTATAATATGTCATTATGTATTATATGTTAATATGTTAATAGGTTCATTAGTTACATAATGTTACTCAAATTCCTATTTAATCTGTAACCACACAGTTATTCTTCTGTTTCTTTCCCTTCAGCCTTGCCTTATAATTGTAATATCCCCTGCCCCGTCCCTGTTCTATGTAATTTCCATCTTTTGTTGATGTAAACCGATATGATGTGCCTACTAATTTTGGTATAGAAAAGCTGTTAAATAAATAAATAAATAAATCCTGGCCTAAGTTAGAAATAGATCACCAAGATGAATGCAGAAAATGTTTGCATAGTCCATTATAGTTGTTCAAATAAATCTTTTTATTCATATGGCAACTCCACTGTTTTTCATTGTTACTTTCAAAGGAGTCCCCCAACACGGACCCGTGTTTCGCCGAGGCTGCCTCGGGAGGGACAGTTTATATCAACAAGTCTAAAGGCAAAACATAAAAGGACTATGTTAACCAATGGAACATACGCCGACAGCAAATTTTATAGATCAGACATTAAAACATACCTTTATGAAGCTTACAAATGTGTGGCAGGGAGCGCGTACATCAATACAACAGATGTATTTTATTTTTTTTTTTTCATAATTTCAATTATTACATATTCAATTTATATTGAACATCAAAACAGGAAATAAGTGTTTTGAAATTACACCATTCATATAAAGTTACCACCCAATAATTATTATTTCTTATTTCCTTGTTACAAAACAATACCTTACTCAGGTTTGACAGTTGTCACCCTAGGGCTTTGAAAAGGAATATACCTACAGGTCAGTTCTTGTGGTTATGCTGGCTCTGTTCATCTAAGACTGACTTTATCATCAAAGCTAAGGAGATGATGTCCTGGTTTAAATCAAGAGGGTACCCCAGTAAAGTGCTAAGACAAGCCTTTAAATGGGCTCTATATGTTAGTAGAAATTTGTTATCTTTGCCATCAGTATGTAGTACAGATAAGACATTGAACTGTATTTTACCCTTTCCTCCGTTAAGTAATCCCATCACTCAGATCATACATAAACATTGGCATTCACTATCCCTTCAACAACTTTTTCAGGGATCTTTATGGTTTACACATCGGAGAGGTAGGAATTTACGAGACTTGTTGACACACTCGGATTCAAGTTTGAGACGAACTTGTTATCAGGCTATTGGAGTACATAAACCCTGTGGGCAATGTTCCATCTGCCCACATACAAGCACCATTTCACATTTTGTACACCCTCGTTCTGGGAAAAAGTACCAGGTACGGTGTAGCTCGGATTGTAATTCTGAAGGGGTTATTTATATCATTCGATGCCCTTGCCAAAAACTGTATGTGGGGAAAACTATCAGGCGGATAAAAACTAGAATTATTGAACACAGGTCCAACATCAAGCACACGCGTGAAAATGCACCTCTTGTTGACCATTGGCTTCAGTGTTCACATACTGTATCAGATTTATTTTATTTTGTCTTAGAGGTCGTTGCTTTTCCTAGTTGAGGGGGCAACATCTCTGAATATCTGATTCATAGAGAGCAAAAATGGATATACATTTTAAACACTGTCACTCCTCAAGGACTGAATAAGGAACTCGAGTGGATGTATTTCACTTGACTCTGATTGGTTACATTGCTCTGCTGTTGATTGATTGTTTCTCCCTGTGCAAGCTGATTGCTCCACGTGGTTTGGCGCCTTTTTTGACAGTGCTTAAAAATACATTTGTTGTATTGATGTACGCGCTCCCTGCCACACATTTGTAAGCTTCATAAAGGTATGTTTTAATGTCTGATCTATAAAATTTGCTGTCGGCGTATGTTCCATTGATTAACATAGTCCTTTTATGTTTTGCCTTTAGACTTGTTGATACAAACTATTTGTCCCTCCAGAGGCAGCCTTGGTGAAACACGGGTCCGTTTCGGGGGACCGCTTTGAAATTAACAATGAAAAACAGTGGAGTTGCCATATGAATAAAAAGATGTATTTGAACAACTATAACAGACTATGCAAACATTTTCTGCATTCATCTTGGTGATATATTAATTTTGAGTGCAGTCACTGTTCTAGTGTTTTGCTAAGTTAGAAATAAGAAATAAAAAATCAAAGTACCCAACTCTAACCCAGTAACACTCCCTGAAAACCCCCACAAAAATAAACCTTAAAGTGAATGAAGATATATTCACCCCCACCCCACCTCCTAACTCCTCCCCATTCAAAAGCACTGAACAATAAAAAAGACCAAATACTCTGAAAATAAATGCTATCACCAAAAAAATATATAAGTAGCAGCAAGATACTTTCCACAGGAGGGCGCCATACAGCAAAAATTATACCCAGAAACCCAAACTGAAAAAAAAATAAATTTCTGCATAAAAGTAGAAAGCAGTGGTAGATATTTAAGCATATTGGGGTCAATATTTAAAGCTCACAAGTTATCCGTCTGGATGGCCTGGTTTGAATATTTCCCTTGCTTATCCGGCTAACAGTTAGCTGTTACCTAGCTAAGATTTAGCTGAATATGAAAGGGAAATGTTGGGGGCATTCCGGGGCGTGGAGAGTTAGGCAAATAACTTATCTGGATAACTCCAATATTAAGAGTTATCTGGATAAGCTTTTTGGTATAACTCTAGATGTGCCAGCCCCGAGAGCAGGTCTAAAGTTATCCGGGAACAACTTTACTCTTAACCAGCTATAATCGAAAAAAGAAAATAGCCGGTTAAGTGTAATAAGACAAAAAAAAAGATCTTAGGCATAGTGGCTCTAGAGGTTCAGTGCTGGGCCAATAGCGCGAAACCCATAATCCGGTCTGAAATATAAAGGAAATTAAGGTACTGAGAGGGTGGGAGGTTGTAAGTTTGTGTCCGAGGGGGTGTATGGAAATGACACATTTTGGGATTGGTCGATTGTATGTGGAAGCGGGGAATGGGGCAAGGGGTGAGACTGGGCCGGTGCAGGAATGTACATTTTCAATTTGAAAGGAAGGTTTTTTGGGGGGGAAGGGTGGTTTCGCAGTAACGGCCCAGCATAGCGGAGCATTGGACCTCTTGTGAGAGACTAAAGGGCTACTATGCCTAAGATCTTTTTTTTTTTTTTTTTTAAATTCTTACTACACTTAATCGGCTATTTTCTTTTTTTGATTATAGCCAGTTAAGGACATAATTCTGAATCAGAATAGCAAGTGGTGACAGAAAGATGTTAAACACGAGAGTGGAGTGGATAGAACTTTGTGGAATAGCTCAGGAAGGGATTTAAGAGTGGAGCAGGGCTGACTCTTCCATTAGGCAAATTAGGCAGTCACCTAGAGTGCCAAAATTTTGTGGATGGCAAAATCCCACCAGCACAAGGTATAAACAGGCCGATACAGTAAGAAATGCAGGAGAGCGGGTGCTGACAGACACAGGTTAGGAAAATGGACACCGGTAAAATTGAGCGTCGGTTTTGCTAACCACTGATCGGCGGGCAGATTTTTTTTGTTTTGGTTCCTCCGACTTAATAATACTAGGATATTAAGTCGGAAGGGGTACAGAAAAGCAGTACTTTTTCTGCTTTTCTGTACACTTTTCTGGGTTACTTGCCTGCACATTTTACTTTCAGTATCCTGGGTGACTAACTAATAGGCTCATTAAGATGCATTTGCATGTGATGAGCACTATTAGTTTTCGGGGGGTTGGCCGTGCGTTTTCAATGCGCTATTACCCCTTACAGTATAAGGGGTAATATACGCGCATCAAAAACACGCAGCCAAACACGTGCTAAACAGTGCGCTTGGCTGAGCACAAGTATTGTATCAGCCTGAAAGGGGGAGAGCCAATGCTTCCAAAGAAAGGAGCTGAGAAGAAGATCTTTTTTACAATTAAAGCAGTGTACTCTTGATTTGGATGCTTCCTTTTATTTACATTTTCCCTGCAAATGCATTGTTATGTTTCAGGGGAACAAGTTTGTTTTCCTTGATCCAATGCATTTGGAATCTCTTCTTTTAGATAAAACATCTGTTTCTTAACTGGGCTTAATGGGAGTAATGGGACTGAATATTATTTTTTTTCATGGTGATGTCTCTTACTTATATATTTTCTTTTTTTTTTAATATATATATTGCTCCCCATTAAGACTTGAATTATATGGTATATTGGTACTTACTATTTATTTTCTTCACTTAATTCGATTTTGCCTGGCCCTTTGTTCATGTTATATGATAAATGCTAATAAATATTAAATAAAAGATAATTCCATGGCAGCGTTACAGTAGTAAAAAAATGTAGGCTTACCATTAGCCATTACCTGCAGCTTCACAGGGTAAAGCAAAGCATAAGGCAAGTTGCATTTCTTAAGCTCGCGCTTCACCTTGAAGAATGCCTGCGGATTTTTCTGCAGTTCCGGAGAGAAGTCAGAGAAAATACGCATGCAGCTCTCACGGAACAAAAGAACACCCATCTTCCAGTCAGCATCCAAAACCTTAGCTCTGTCCCTGAAGTTCTGCAGCCGGAGAATCATTGCTCTGGGCTTGCCCTTTTAATCCGGGACAGGCACCAGCACCCTCTGCGCCCTGTCTATTTTTTAAGCAGCCATTTCCGCACAGGAGGCCCAGGATTTCAGGTGACCACATGGCTAAAAAGCCAACCAAGTCACCATTCTCTTCTTTCTCTGAAATACCGACAATTCTGAAATTATTTCAAGGTCCTTGTGTCGGTCACTTAAAAGCTTTAATTTACTCGCTATCAACTCTGCTTTTTGGTGGGTCACTGTCAAGGAGTCTTCCAATTCACTTACCCATGTCTCCACCTCCTCAGTTCTATCTTCTTGTTCATGCACCATTGCAAAAAGCTGAGCTACCTTTCAACTACTGTTTGGAGTTTGGTATTCAGGCTGACTGCACAAATAGTCTCCTTGGCATCTAGAGAGAGCAAACCCTCTCCTAGTTCCTCATCCCTTGAGGCATGCTTATCCAAGGGTGTAAGTTTCTCTGGTAGTTTTCTACTCCTTATCCATTTGGGCTTTGCCAATTGCACAGCCCACATGGCTGGAAGGATCTTTTCCCAGTATCTTTAGAATTGCTAAAGTAAAAAAAGGAAATTAGTGAAATTAACTAAGGCCTGCGGGAGCTGCACCCACAAAGCATAACTGGAAGTCTTGTGTCAACTTACCTTAAAGGCATATGATTCAGTCCATGCAAAAGAGTCTCACAGTCAATCCAGATGAAAAAAGTTCACAAGAGATGAAAGTGTCCAAAACGTCACACAAAAATACTTGATGCTAAAGTTTCAAAAGTCCGACATATCTGCTTCTGGGGCATCTTTAATGTAGCCAAGGGAGCTTAGAAAGTCCTTCAATGTAGGATGCCCACCACCTTGAAAATTCTTGAAAAACTCAGAACAAAACAGCTGCTATTATTATGGTAACGCACACATGACAGGAAACAAATCCAGTTGGTCAAGCTATATGCCAATCAAACATTTAAATACACAATTAAAAAAAACAAACCGAAAATTTGTCATTATTTAACCCCAGTGAGGAAACTATGTAAACTGTTTATCATACCTACATTTGCAGAACATTTTCCACCCTTGCCCAATCACCTCCATGTCTTACCACTATGTTACATAAGAACATAAGAAATTGCCATGCTGGGTCAGACCAAGGGTCCATCAAGCCCAGCATCCTGTTTCCAACAGAGGCCAAACCAGGCCACAAGAACCTGGCAATTACCCAAACACTAAGAAGATCCCATGCTACTGATGCAATTAATAGCAATGGCTATTCCCTAAGTAAACTTGATTAATAGCTGTTAATGGACTTCTCCTCCAAGAACTTATCCAAACCTTTTTTGAACCCAGCTACACTAATTGCACTAACCACATCCTCTGGCAACAAATTCCAGAGCTTTATTGTATGTTGAGTGAAAAATAATTTTCTCCGATTAGTCTTAAATGTGCTACCTGCTAACTTCATGGAATGCCCCCTAGTCCTTCTATTATTCAAAAGTGAAAATAACTGAGTCACATCTACTCGTTCAAGACCTCTCATGATCTTAAAGACCTTTATCATATCCCCCCTCAGCCGTCTCTTCTCCAAGCTGAACAGCCCTAACCTCTTCAGCCTTTCCTCATAGGGGAGCTGTTCCATCCCCTTTATCATTTTGGTTGCCCTTCTTTGTACCTTCTCCATAGCAACTATATCTTTTTTTAGATGCGGCGACCAGAATTGTGCACAGTATTCCAGGTGCGGTCTCACCATGGAGCGATATAGAGGCATTATGACATTTTCCGTTTTATTAACCATTCCCTTCCTAATAATTCCTAACATTCTGTTTGCTTTTTTGACTGCTGCAGCACACTGAGCCGACAATTTTAAAGTATTATCCACTATGATGCCTAGATCTTTTTCCTGGGTGGTAGCTCCTAATATAGAACCTAACATCATGTAACTACAGCAAGGGTTATTTTTCCCTATATGCAACACCTTGCACTTGTCCACATTAAATTTAATCTGCCATTTGGATGCCCAATCTTCCAGTCTTGCAAGGTCCTCCTGTAATGTATCACAATCCGCTTGTGATTTAACTACTCTGAATAATTTTGTATCATCCGCAAATTTGATAACCTCACTCATCATATTCCTTTCCAGATCATTTATATATATATATGTTTCTGTCTATTCATCTCAAAAGTGAAAAGAATGCGACTATTTTGGCCCTGGCAGAATTTATCCTATCTCCTTATCTGTCTGGCAGATTATTCAGTAGATAGAGATGGGAAAAGAGGGGTCCTGGAGTGAACTAAGTGGGGAATTGTGTATGCTCATCTGCCTAAAATAGTAGAGAACAAATTAGGAAGATAACATAAAGGGTCCTAGATAAGAATTATATCTTACAAGTGGACACACTCTTTATGGACAGGATAACTGGGCAGACTGGATGAGCCAATTGGTCATTTTCTGTCTTCATCTATTATGTTTCTATTTATTGTTGGGCCTTAAAACTATTGCAGTTCAATATGTTGTGGAAGTGGGACCTTTGGGCCAAGGGGGAGTTAGTGCAACCTGCAGGGAGGAGCCCTGCAGGTCCTCACCATCGGCAAGTGAAGCTGACTAGAGAAGAGGCCCAACTGGAGCTTCACCAATACCAGCCCACGTTCCCCTTAGGTTGAGCCTTTGGGTGCTGGGGCCGGCTGGACTTAGGCATGGGCCTCTGGGCAGGTGATGATCCATTGAATAAAGAATGCAGTGGGCCAGCATCGGAAGAGCAAGAGGAGTCAAGTTCAGGCAGAGGTGAGGGCAGGCAGCATTCAAGCGATGTTGTGATTTAGGCAGTGGTCTGGGTAGGCAGAGTTCAGTCAGGAGTGAGAGCAGACTGTGGTCAGGGGCAGGCAGAGGTCAAGCAGCATCAAGGTCCAAGCCAAGATCAAAGTCAGAAGGTAAATCTGAGATAAATCCAGGAGCTGGTCCGAGATCAAAAGCCAGAAGCCCAATCCAAGGGGGTCATTTATCAAAATGTGGTAAGGCATTTTCGCATGCGTTAAGCCCCGTTAATGCATGCGATAGCACCATATCGTATGGTGCGATGCAAATCCAAAAAAGAGGAGGAGTTAGGGGCAGGAGTGGGCTGGGTTTGCCAATCTGCAAAATGCTATTGCACAGACTTAACTACACCTTTTTCAGTAGTGTGCAGCTGAGGGAGGGAGGGAGGGAGAGAGAGAGAGAGAGAGAGAGAGAGATAGCACCTAGCCATAATGTCATCTCCATAGATAGGTATATGTATCCCTATGGGAGGCCCACCTAGTTACTCGAGGTGAGGTTTAGGTATTAGTGAAGGGGGTTAGGGGCCACTTTGACATTCAACATGAGATGTACGAACAGAACAGTGGTCTCTTGTGAAGATTTGATGACCTACGAAGAGAGGAAACTCACCCCAAGATAAGATTTGTGCAAGGTTCTCTCCACCTAGCTTGATGTTACCCAGGTAAAGAGTCCATCAAGTTAGGTGGAGAGAACCTTGCACAAATCTCATCTTGGGGTGAGTTTTCTCACTCTGAAGGTCATCAAATCTTCACAAGAGATCACTGATCTGCTCTCTCTCTCATCTGAGCTCCCTGGGACCATTAACAATGGTCATAAGAACATAAGAAAATGCCATACTGGGTCAGACCAAGGGTCCATCAAGCCCAGCATCCTGTTTCCAACAGTGGCCAATCCAGGCCACAAGAACCTGGCGAGCACCTAAAAACTAAGTCTATTCCATGTTACCATTGCTAATGGCAGTGGCTATTCTCTAAGTGAACTTAATAGCAGGTAATGGACTTCTCCTCCAAGAACTTATCCAATCCTTTTTTAAACACCGCTGTACTAACTGCACTAACCACATCCTCTGGCAACAAATTCCAGAGTTTAATTGTGCGTTGAGTAAAAAAGAACTTTCTCCGATTAGTTTTAAATGTGCCACATGCTAACTTCATGGTGTGCCCCCTAGTCTTTCTATTATCTGAAAGACTAAATAACCGATTCACATCTACCCATTCTAGACCTCTCACATCTATCATATCCCCCCTCAGCCGTCTCTTCTCCAAGCTGAAAAGTCCTAACCTCTTTAGTGTTTCCTCATAGGGGAGCTGTTCCATTCCCCTTATCATTTTGGTAGCCCTTCTCTGTACCTTCTCCATCGCAATTATATCTTTTTTGAGATGCGGCGACCAGAATTGTACACAGTATTCAAGGTGCAGTCTCACCATGGATCGATACAGAGGCATTATGACATTTTCCGTTTTATTCACCATTTCCTTTCTAATAATTCCCAACATTCTGTTTGCTTTTTTGACTGTCGCAGCACACTGAACCGATGATATCAATGTGTTATCCACTATGAAGCCTAGATCTCTTTCTTGGGTTGCAGCACCTAATATGGAACCTAACATAATGGGTTATTTTTCCCTATATGCATCACCTTGCACTTATCCACATTAAATTTCATCTGCCATTTGGATACCCAATTTTCCAGTCTCATCAGGTCATCCTGCAATTTATCACAATCTGCTTGTGATGTAACTACTCTGAACAATTTTGTGTCATCTGCAAATGTGATTATCTCACTCGCTATATTTCTTTCCAGATCATTTATAAATGTATTGAAAAGTAAGGGTCCCAATACAGATCCCTGAGGCACTCCACTGTCCACTCCCTTCCACTGAGAAAATTGTCCATTTAATCCTACTCTTTGTTTCCTGTCTTTTAGCCAGTTTGCAATCCACGAAAGGACATCGCCACCTATCCCATGACTTTTTACTTTTCCTAGAAGCCTCTCATGAGGAACTTTGTCAAACGCCTTCTGAAAATCCAAGTATACTACATCTACCGGTTCACCTTTATCCACATGTTTATTAACTCCTTCAAAAAAGTGAAGCAGATTTGTGAGGCAAGACTTGCCCTGGGTAAAGCCATGCTGACTTTGTTCCATTAAACCATGTCTTTCTATATGTTCTGTGATTTTGATGTTCAGAATACTTTCCACTATTTTTCCTGGCACTGAAGTCAAGCTAACCGGTCTGTAGTTTCCCGGATCGCCCCTGGAGCCCTTTTTAAATATTGGGGTTACATTTGCTATCCTCCAGTCTTCAGGTACAATGGATGATTTTAATGATAGGTTACAAATTTTTACTAATAGGTCTGAAATTTCATTTTTTAGGTTCCTTCAGAACTCTGGGGTGTATACCATCCGGTCCAGGGGATTTACTTCTCTTCAGTTTGTCAATCAGGCCTACCACATCTTCTAGGTTCACCGTGATTTGATTCAGTCCATCTGAATCATTACCCATGAAAACCTTCTCCATTACGGGTACCTCCCCAACATCCTCTTCAGTAAACACCGAAGCAAAGAAATCATTTAATCTTTCTGCGATGGCCTTATCTTATCTAAGTGCCCCTTTAACCCCTCGATCATCTAACGGTCCAACTGACTCCCTCACAGGCTTCCTGCTTCGGATATATTTTAAAAAGTTTTTACTGTGAGTTTTTGCCTCTACAGCCAACTTCTTTTCAAATTCTCTCTTAGCCTGTCTTATCAATGTCTTACATTTAACTTGCCAACGTTTATACTTTATCCTATTTTCTTCTGTTGGATCCTTCTTCCAATTTTTGAATGAAGATCTTTTGGCTAAAATAGCTTCTTTCACCTCCCCTTTTAACCATGCCGGTAATCGTTTTGCCTTCTTTCCACCTTTCTTAATGTGTGGAATACATCTAGACTGTGCTTCTAGAATGGTATTTTTTTAACAATGACCATGCCTCTTGGACATTTTTTACTTTTGTAGCTGCTCCTTTCAGTTTTTTTCTAACAATTTTTCTCATTTTATCAAAGTTTCCCTTTTGAAAGTTTAGCACGAGAGCCTTGGATTTGCACAGTTTCTCTTCCAGTCATTAAATCAAATTTGATCATATTATGATCATTATTGCCAAGCGGCCCCACCACCGTTACCTCTCTCACCAAGTCCTGTGCTCCACTGAGAATTCGATCTAAAATTGCTCCCTCTCTCGTCGGTTCCTGAACCAATTGCCCCATAAAGCTATCATTTATTCCATCCAGGAACGTTATCTCTCTAGCGTGTCCCGATGATACATTTACCCAGTCAATATTGGGGTAATTGAAGTCTCCCATTATTACTGCACTACCAATTTGGTTAGCTTCCCTAATTTCTCTTAGCATTTCACTGTCCGTCTCACCATCTTGACCAGGTGGATGGTAGTATACCCCTATCAATATAGCCTTCCCCGACACACAAGGGATTTTTACCCATAAAGGTTCAATTTTGTATTTAGTCTCATGCAGGATGTTTATCCTGTTGGACTCTATGCCATCCCGGACATAAAGCGCCACACCTCCTCTCGGGTGCTCCTCTCTGTCATTGCGATATAATTTGTACCCCGGTATAGCACTGTCCCATTGGTTATCCTCTTTCCACCATGTCTCTGAGATGCCAATTAAGTCTATGTCATCATTCACTGCTATACATTCTAATTCTCCCATCTTACTTCTTAGACTTCTGGCATTAGCATACAAACATTTTAAAGTTTGTTTTTTGTTTGTATTTTCATTCTGCTTTTTAATTGATAGGCATAAGTTAGAATTTTTTAGCTCAGGTGAGTTTTTAGTTACAGGCACTTGGACTATTTTTCTAAATATTGGAACCTCACTGTCGGGATGCCCTAATTCTAATGCATCATTAGTATCCTTTGAAGATACCTCTCTCTGAACCATGCGCTGCTGAGCGACTGTCGGCTTTCCCCTTTGTTCTAGTTTAAAAGCTGCTCTATCTCCTTTTTAAAGGTTAGTGCCAGCAGTCTGGTTCCACCCTGGTTAAGGTGGAGCCCATCCCTTCGGAAGAGACTCCCCCTTCCCCAAAAGGTTCCTCAGTTCCTAACAAAACTGAATCCCTCTTCCTTGCACCATCGTCTCATCCACGCATTGAGACTCCGGAGCTCTGCCTGCCTCTGAGGACCTGCGCGTGGAACAGGGAGCATTTCAGAGAATGCTACCCTGGAGGTTCTGGATTTAAACTTTCTACCTAAGAGCCTAAATTTGGCTTCCAGAACCTCCCTCCCACATTTTCCTATGTCGTAGGTGCCCACATGTACCAAGACAGCCGGCTCCTCCCCAGCACTGTCTAAAATCCTATCTAGGTGACACGTGAGGTCCGCCACCTTCGCACCAGGTAGGATGTTACCAGGCGATCCTCACGCCCACCAGCCACCCAGCTATCTACATTCCTAATAATCGAATCACCAACTATGACGGCCGACCTAATCCTTCCCTTCTGGGCAGTAGGCCTTAGGGAGATATCCTCAGTGTGAAAGGAGAGCAGGTCCTTGCTACAGGATCCTTTCCTGCTGCACCTGGTTGATGCTCTCCAATCATGAGACCTTCTTCCTCCAAGGCAGCACCAGGGCTGCCAGTCTGAAGTTGGGACTTGGCTACTATGTCCCTGAAGGTCTCATCTATATACCTCTCTGTCTGCCTCATCTCCTCCAGGTCTGCCACTCTAGCCTCCAGAGAACGGACTCATTCTCTGAGAGCCAGGAGCTCTTTGCATTGCCTGCATATGTACAACTTCTCACAGGTGGATAAAAAATCATACATGTGACACTCGATGCAAAAAACTGGGAAGCCCCCCTCCTGCTGCTGGACTGCTGCCTTCATCTCAATTTTGATCAGTTCCTAGTTAAGTTTTAGGTTGCTATGGGAGTAGGAATGTGTCTAACATCCTTTAAATGTATTAGTGAATTCACTATATGTCTGGTAGTGGCCTACCAGGGTCTGATCAAACTCTCAATAAAGTTTTTGTTATTGGGTTTTTTGGGGTTTTTTTGTTTTTTTTTAGTGAAAGTGGTACCTGCCTATAAATTAAAGGATGAGCTAGGGGTGGGTTGGGAAGGGGTGGGAGGATTGGGAAATACAAACACTATAACTTCAGTTAGTCAGCCACAGTGACTCACTGCTCTCTTGATTAACAAATGTTGGTACCTATTCAAACCAAATCACACTACCTCAACACCTTTCCAAGGTGAGTAACTGGGCTGAAATTTTCAACCTTTTTACTTAGGTATACACTGCTCCTAGCTTATTTCTAGCTTCTGGCTACTTTTGGGTTGGGTTTTTTTTTTTTTTTTTAATATAAACACTCAGTTCTGCTTACTAGCTGCCTTACAGACTTTTAAAAATAAACACACTACCTACTGCTTACTAGCTGCCTTATTGACTGACTATTTAAAAATACAAACAGTCTAACTTGTTTATTCACTGCCTTACTGACTATTAAAAGCACAAACACACTAAATAATATTCCCAAATATTTAACTTTGCCCCAATACTTTTAAAAAAGACAATGTCCCAAGCAAAAAACTTACTGATTCCTTTCAGCCACCAGCAAGGTGATCCTCTCCTCTCAGTGCTCTCCTCTCAGTGCTCACATGCTGCTGCTGACGCCGAGCAGAAGGAGAAACGGGCCGCAGGACAGGCCCCGACATGGGAGGCGGCTCCCCTGCTGCTGAAGGAATACAGAGGGTGGCCCAGCCACGAGGAAGAATTCCGGAGCAGCCCACCGGCCGCAGAAGAGAAGGGAGACATTGACGGCACTCCCTGCTGCAAGAGGGTCCTGGTGAGGATGGCTCCATGCTGCGCTGAACACGGAGGCCGCAAGAGAAGCAGGAAGAGAGAGGTGAGAGGTGAGAGGCCTCCCACGGCTCTGGCCATGGGAGGGATCGTAACACTGCCCGACACTGAGCCTCCCAGAGGAAGGGTTTACCCGCTTTCACTAACAGAGACAAAAGCCATGTCTGACTATATACAAGAAAACCTAGCAAAAGGTTTTATTCGGCTGTCCAAATCTCCTGCGGGGGCAGGATTCTTTTTCGTAAAAAAAAAAGATGGCTCTCTCCGGCCGTGCATAGATTATCGCAGCCTCAATGAGATTACCCAGAAGGATCATTACCCCTTGCCATTAATCTCTGAACTGTTTGACAGGCTCCAGGAGCTAAGATATTTACCAAATTGGACCTCAGGGGAGCCTACAATTTGGTCAGAATACGCCAGGGTGATGAATGGAAAACCGCATTTAACACCCGCGACAGCCATATACGCTCTGATTGAGGAGTCCAATTTACGGCCAAGTTTTGGAGATCGGTATGCCAAAAATTTGATATTGCCTTGGACCTCACGTTGGCCTATCACCCATAGGCCAATGGGCAGACTGAGATGACGAACCGAATCCTGAAGCAGTTTCTTCGGGCATATGTGAACTCACGGCAGAATGACTGGTCCGACCTGTTACCCTGGGCCGAGTTCGCCTTAAACTCTCATCAGTCTGCATCTACTGGGTCTTCACCCTTCCAAGTAGTATATGGACGCCAGCCTCTGCCTCCTCTTCCATTGCCGAAGACCAGGAACATCTGACGAAGCCATCTAAAGATGAGAAGACCACGGAGGACCTTGACCGGAAGAGGAACACAGACAACTGTGAAACCTAGATTCAAAGGTCCCGAGGAAGTGGAGGAGAGCCAATCTCGGCAGATAACTATATTGACATATATAATATCAGCCAACATAAAAAAAACCAAAATGATAAAATCAAGATGTATCAAAAACAAAAAACATATAAATAAATAAAATTAGAAGGCAGGGTAATGACCTACAGCTGTTCACAAACTGCTGCTAAATACTGGAGATATTCCATAGTTTAGTTTAGTTTATTGGTTTTTATATACCGACACATCAGACAAGCCTTCACATCGGTTTACACATAATAAAAAAGATTAGAAATACAATAATCATAAATAGTAACAGCTAAAACTATATAAGGTAAAAGAATAAATTAGCTGTTAAGAAAGATAAAATCATGGTTACATAAATAGCATAATCATAAAACACTAAGATACAATTAAACTAAAATATAAGGAATAGCTCATCAGAATGGTTTGCTTATTTCTGGTCATGCTGGTTAGCTGATTCATATTCTGCAAATGCGCATTTAAACAGCCAAGTTTTTAAATCAGCTTTAAATTGCTTTTTTTCAGTTGTTAATCTCAATGCTGTAGGTATTAGGTATTCCATAGTTTTGTTCCTGCAATTGAAATAATACGATCCCTTACATGGGACAATCTAGCTGATTTGATAGTTGGTATTGACAGAAGGCCTTTGTCTGCCGATCGCACCCTATTTCACACACAGCCTCTATCTCCCTCACACACACACACACACACACACACACACAGGCTCTCTGGCTCACATACACCCATCCCCAGCAGTCTTGCTCCCCAGCCCCTTCTCTCTTCCCAGATATCCCACTCCTCAGCAGCCTTGCTCCCTTTTCCCCTCCCAGACCCCTACTCCCCAGTATTGCTCCCCAGACCTTTCTCTCGTCCCTCAATCTCTAGCAGTCTTGCCCCCCAGCCCCCTCTCCCCTCCCAGACCTTGTCTTATTCCCCCTCCCATTCCTACTCACTAAGTTATTACTCATACTACCCCATAATCCCCTCCCTTACCACAGGTGGCCATCGTATCCTGGTGTTGCCACAACCCCCTCTCAGCTCTCACTCACCCTCCATGCTTCAAACAGTCAGAGGATTGCGGCATTGCAGCAAGGGCTGCTTCTTCCTCTTCGGCTGGTGACATCATTCAGGCACTGGCAACCAGGAAGGAGTAGACAGCCTTGCGATCATGGTGTCGTGTCCCCCCCCGTCCCCCCATTTTAATGCCTAATACTTTGCTTCTTGTCCCGCAACTGATGCGATCATGATCTTACCTACCACACAAAACAGTGCGAGAAGCAAGCCCAGCACAGCACGGGTCAGACTTAGGGAAATGGTCTGCACTGCTCTGGGTCTGGCTTACACATGCAAGCAGCTTGCTCAGCTCACTGTGATCTGTGCTGGTTTTCCAAAGCAGCCAATCGGCACTTGGCAGACTGTCAGATGGTGAGCTTTGGTGGCAAATCATTGGCTGTGGATCGGACATGGGGATTGGAGAACAACAGAAGCTGCTGTGCCTCCTTTAAGCCTGGCTCCCAGGAGCACTGGAACTCCTGCTCCTCCTTGCTACACTGGGACTATCCCTGTTTCTCATGCCTCACTGCTACCAGCACCTGAGGGCTCAACCCAAAGGGAAGGTGGTTGGAATAGGTGGAAGACCATTTTCGGTCAAGTGCCTGAATTTGCTTCTCCAGATGTTAGGCTGCTCATTCCCGTGGCAAGCCACAGACGACTGATGACACAACTATCCGTTAACATGAGCACAGCTGAGCACACCTTTTTACATTGACCTAAAAGTCCGGTGTTTTGGGATTTCCAGTTCAGTTTTTGTCTATCTTTGTGTTTCTAGTCTGTGGTCACTTATTCTGTATTTGATAAGGGACTTTCTGTGTTTTGCATGTGTGACCAAGGTGAGATATTCTGTTACCAAAACTCTTGTGTTTTGTGAGATTGCTCACTAGCATATATTTTCTGGCTCTTGCTTTGGTGTGGACATATGTGATTTTTTTTTCTAGATATCCTTTGTAAATCACTGAAGTGATTTGTTAAGCTTCTAAAGAATCCATTTATTCCTTAGAATAAAACATATGTCCCATTAACTTCCCACAGCCACGTCTCATCACCCACAGAAGTCTCTTCTGCCCCTCTCACAACTTCAAACTTCAATTGCAATTGTAATTTTATGTGCATGTTGATGGGGGGTGATGGGGAGAGGGTGTGAGGGGCATGAGATTGGACAGAAAAATAATTTCATTGTTTAAATTGACTGATATTAATGTATATGATTAAGTCTATGGAGGTTAATGATATGAGGAAGAGGGTAACTGCCTTAAAGATATCACATTCAAGATTAGGGTGGATGCCTGTTCTTTCTCTCTCTCTCGCTCTCTCTCTCTTATTGGCTTTCCCTCTTCTAATAACAGTGTATGCATTGGTTCATAAGCCTTTAGAACAAGACCATCTATGTGTAAAACTTGATACATCTGCAAATTTGAATCATGGTGCTCAGTAAGAATACTCCCATTGAAAAGTAATGAGTGTTGAATTGACTTCTCTGCTAATGAAGTTACCTATTGTGCATTTGAGTGAGCTTAGTAAGTCCATGACAGGGAGCTGAACAGAGGCAGGATGTGTAGGGGGGGGGGGGTCACTCACCACGTGCAGGAGATAACTGACACCCCCATTCACAACAGAGACTCTCAGACTTAACTCTGTGCAAAGGGGGTGCATCATGTCTGCTTCAGGAGTTTCTGCCTTTGTTTGTTTGTGTTTGGAGATAAGCAGTAGCTCTTTTTCCAGCCCAGCTCTTCCTTTTCCTGCCAGGGGCTCCCTACAGCTGCCTGAAAAAAGAAACATTCATTTCCCCTGATCTGAAAAGGGTCGTCTGCTGGCTACTGGCCATCTTTCTCTTTCTCAGGAAGTGGATGAAGCACAGAGGGAGCCTCGGAAAGAAATCTCATCACAGCAGCTCTGCACATGGGCCGGGCTTCCTGACACTAACACTGAGGTTCTTTCTATCACTGCCTTTATCTGGCACCTGCCTTGTTCTTCATTCTGCTGAATGGACTGAAGAGGAGCCAAACCTCTGTCTGCATCATAACCACCACTGTATGTACATCAGCATAACACACAGCAACACCATTTTCACATGCATCATATAAAGCACATAACATACTTGAGCATCAGGTACACCAACTCAGTGCACATGATAGCATTTATACAAGGACCATATTCACAAACTCAACATCATTAACAAGCACTATTTACATCAATATCATATACCAATAATCCATATTAACACCATTTACATTAATACCATGTAAAACACATAACATACTAACATACTTTAGCATCATGTACACCAACTTAGCACACATGAGCAACATTTATACAAGCACCATATTCACCAGCACAACACGTTTTGTTCTGCTGAATGGAGCTAAGAATATAAAAAATGCCATGCTGGAATAGACCAATGGTCCATCAAGCCCAGCTTTCTGTTTCCAACAATGGCTAACCTAGATCACTTGCAAGTGCAGCAGGTCATATTGCACAGGTCCATTCCCTGTTGCTCACTCCCAGAAGTAAGAAATGGAGAATCCTGGGGGTATATCAGCACAGAACCATTCTTTATTGGCGATGATTCAGGGGAATTGAAGCAGTCTGAATCTTGAAGAGGTGCAAGAACACGTTGACAAACTAAACAAATCACTGGACCTAATGGTATTCTAGCCTAGAGGAACTCAAATAAAATTGCAGACCTGATACTGGTAATCTGTGACTTATTCCATTCTGCCTCTACACCTGTGGATTGGAGGGTAGCCAATGTAATCCCAATTTTCAAAAAAATGGGAGAAACTATTGCAAAGAATAAAATTACTAAGCAAATGGATAAACATGGATTAATGGGGAAGAGCCAGCAGAGATTTAGCAAAGGGAGATCATGCTTTACTAATTTATTAGAATTCCTTGAAGGTATGAATAAGCATGTGGACAAAGATGAGCAGGGGCGGTTCTATAATGAGGCAGGGTGAGGCAGCTGCTTCAGGCGGCAGAATTTTGAGGCCCCTCTCAGAATACCACTGTGGCGTACACCTCATCCTGCCTACCCCTGGAACAGCAGCCGAAGAAAGGAGGCTCAGCTCGGGGCCGTCGCCAGAGCTCAGGCCGGTGGCGGCCAAAGAACAGAGAGAAGCCCCACGTGAGAGAGAGGCAGCTTGCTTGTACGTATGTGTGTATGTGCGCTTGGTTTTGTGAGATGCAGCTTGTATGTATGTGCGCTTGTGTGTGTGAGTTTAAGATGCATCTTGTGTGAGCTTGAGCAACAGCTTGCTTGTGTGCGTGTGCTTGGGTGAGTGAAAGCTTGTGTGTATGTGCGCCTATGTGAGGCAGCTTGCTTGTGTGTGTGTGTGTTTGTGTGTGTGAGAGAGAGAGAGAAAGCGAGCCTGGGGGGCAGTGAGTGATGTAATTTCTGCTAGGAGTTAGCAATCTGATGTAAATCTGCTGTTAGCTAGACTGCGGAGTTAGCAATCTGTTATGAATGAGCTTAGTTGACAAGCTAGGAGTAGCAATCTGTTATTAATGGCTCCTAAAGAAGGAGGAGTCAGCAATCTTGTAGTGTCTCAGATATCGTCTTGCTAAGGAGTAGCAATCTGTAATGAGCATGTGTGAGGGTGCTTGGGGGGGAGAGAGCGTGTGTGCAGGTGCTTTCATGTGGGTGCCAGAGAGAGGGAGGGTATGAGGGAGTAGAGGGGGGTGTCATCTCATCCCTTGCCTCAGGCAGCAGATTGCCTTGAGCCGCCCTTGAAGGTGAGCCAGTCAACCAAGAATATTTGGATTTTCAGAAGTCATTTGATAAAATCCCTCATGAGAGACTTTGCTGCATTCGGCGATCCGCAGGCTGCCCCTGCAAACCGCTACCCTTATCTTTATGGCCAGACAGCTAATGTGCCTTCTGACATGAGGAAACTCAGTTAACATGCTGCTAGACACCACATGGCAGAATGCCATCAGCCTCAATGTGCTGCGCCTGACGTCGGCCTATGTAAAGGGACTGTGGTGGGAAAGTCCCCGCGGCCCCTAGTGATGCTCTCTGCCTCAGCAACAGGTCCAGCTACTTTGAGTAGTGCGTGTTGCTACCAGCCTGTTCCAGCCTTCGTCTTGCTGTAGTTACACGATGTTAGGTTCCATATTAGGAACGGCCACCCAGGAAAAGGATCTAGGCATCATAGTGGATAATACTTTAAAATAGTCGGCTCAGTGTGCTGCAGCAGTCAAAAAAGCAAACAGAATGTTAGGAATTATTAGGAAGGGAATGGTTAATAAAACGGAAAATGTCATAATGCCTCTGTATCGCTCCATGGTGAAACCACACCTTGAATACTGTGTACAATTCTGGTTGCCGCATTTCAAAAAAGATACAGTTGCGATGGAGAAGGTACAGAGAAGGGCAACCAAAATGATAAAGGGGATGGAACAGCTCCTCTATAAGGAAAGGCTGAAGAGGTTAGGCCTGTTCAGCTTGGAGAAGAGACGGCTGAGGGGGGGATATGATACAGCTCTTTAAGATCATGACAGGTCTTGAACGAGTAGATGTGAATCGGTTATTTACATTTTCGGATAATAGAAGGACTAGGGGGCATTCCATGAAGTTAGCAAGTAGCACATTTAAGACTAATCTGAGAAATTCTTTTTCATTCAACACACAATTAAGCTCTGGAATTTGTTGCCAGAGGATGTGGTTAGTGCAGTTAGCGTAGCTGGGTTCAAAAAAGGTTTGGATAAGTTCTTGGAGGAGAAGTCCATTAACTGCTATTAATCAAGTTTACTTAGGGAATAGCCACTGCTATTAATTGCATCAGTAGCATGGGATCGTCTTGGTGTTTGGGTAATTGCCAGGTTCTTGTGGCCTGGTTTGGCCTCTGTTGGAAACAGGATGCTGGGCTTGATGGACCCTTGGTCTGACCCAGCATGGCAATTTCTTATGTTCTTATGTTCTCTATGAGTTGTTGGAGTATGAAGTTTCCGCTGGCCCCAGAATCCACCAATGCTAGCGTGTGGAATTCGAGGGTATCTGAGATGATTGAGACCGGGTGTGTCAGTGGAGGAGATGGAGCAGTTTGACCTAGGAGGAGTCCTCCGGTGGATCCTAGGTCTGCAGGTTTCCTGGACAGATGGGATAGGAGTGTACAGCATGGCCTGTACACTCTTGTGGTGTCATCTCTCTTTGGCTGATAGGTGGCTGCGGCCTAGTTGCATGGGTTCTTCATCCTCGAGACTGGGTGCAGATGTGGTCTGAGTGACAGGTGCAGGACGGGAGTGTGGAACCCCAGCTGGTGTCTTCTTATGGACCTTTAGCTCTTGTGCTCGTTCTCGTAGGCGATGATCAACTTGCCCTGCGAGATCGATAAGGGAGTCCAGTGTATCTGGAAGTTCACAGGCTGCTAATTCGTCCTTTATGCGAGAGTTGAGACCCTCTAGGAAAATAGTCCTTAAACAATCCAGGTCCCAATGTAGTTCCGAGGATAATGTCTTAAATTCAATGACATAGTCAGTCAATAGTTTAACACCTTATTGGAGGTGCAAAAGAGCAGATCCAGCGACGGTCTTGCGGGCGGGGTTGTCAAACACAGACCGAAAGAAATTCAGGAACCCTGACAAGTCCCCGAGAATTGGATCATTATGCTCCCAGAGAGGTGAAGCCCAGGCCAGGGCTTTCCCGTCTAATAGAGACAGGATATACGTAGTCTTGGACACTACGTTTGGAAAGTAGGTGGGCTGTAGAGAAAAGTGCATACAGCACTGATTTAAGAAACCCATACATAACAGGGGATCACCTGTAAAGCAAGTAGGAGCAGGCAAGGGCACTGAGATCCAGGCTGGCAATCCATGAGGAGTGGAAGTGTCCTTGTCAAGTATCGTAGAAAAATTCAGCTGGGAGCTTAGCTGATTGTAGGCGGTAGCCAACGTCTCCAAGGTCCTTTGTTGTTCCGAAAGGCGTTGGGCCAGGCCAGGGATGGCCTGGAGGGCTGCGACCTGAACCAGGTCCATGGAGTTAGCAATCTGTTATGAATTGGTATGGAAGTGAACCCTGGGCCAAGATGAGAGATGTCTCCGCCCACAGGGAGGAGCCCTGTGGGCCTCACCGTTGGAAGGCTTGGTCGTAGTGCACAGGACACACCTGTAGAGAGAGGCTTTATTATGGAGAAAGTAGGGTTAAGCCCGCAGAGCGGGAAGAGGTAAAGAGACAGTCTTAAGCAATAGGGATGTTCCCAAGTAATACCGCTGATGTTGTAGAGCTGGTAGAAGTCAGTGGAGTGGGGTATGCCAGGAAGTTCCCCAGATGGCAGGATACCTCAGGTGACAGATCCGGTAGTGGCCCGCAGCGCGGGGTATGCCGAGGAGTCTGTGCAGGTGGATAGCTGAGGTGTAGGTAGTCCGAGGAATCAGAGTGCTTAGCAGTAGCCTTAAACTCGAGGTGTCTGGAGAGACTTGCTATGGAGAAGCGGTAGTGGCCCGTGGCAAGGGGTACTCCACTGGAGTAATCAGCAAGTAGAGAATTGAAGAAAGAGAAGTACTCACGAATGGAAGTCCCGAGGTAGCTCTGAGGAAGTGGGTCGGCAGTGTCAAGCGAGAGGCCCTCCTAGGAGCGGATAGCCAGGAGCGAGAAGAGCACCCGAGGAGCAGGTACTCCGAGCGCTAATGACCCAGGAAGGAGCAGGAACAGGAAATCCACATAACGAGCGGAATTCAGCAACAAGGAAACTCCTTGCTAACTCTTCTTAGCACAGGAGCAGTAGGCTTAAGTACAGTGGTGTGCTGACGTCATCGGGAGGGGACGCCCCCGAGGTTCCCACCATGACGTGTACTTAACAGGACCTTGTGTGCGCGCACGCGCCTAAGTAATCCCAGATACAAGATGGAAGTTGGCATTGCCCACACTGTCCCTAGGATGCCAGGGATGTCAGCGTTGGCTAGCGGATGCCGCTTCTTGTCTGAGAAATGCTGGTGCAGGAAGAAAAGAGGTGAGAATGAGAGGTCGCAGCCATCTGCGACTGACGGGCGCAACAAACTCCTGCCTACGACCCTTGCCTGGCCTTGGACCATGTCTCCCGTCATCAACAGAGGCCCTCGCCTAAGTCCTGCTGGCCCTGGCACCCAAAGGCTTAACCCAAGGGGAATGTGGTCTGGTAAAGGTGAATCTCCCGACTGGTCTCTGCTTCGCCTGGGTCCGCTTGCTGACAGAGAGAATCTGCAGGATATCAAATATGTAGATGACACCAAAATACCTAAAGTAGTTAAAACACAAGTAGACTGTGAGAAAGTGCAGAAGGTCCTTGCTAGACTTAGAAATGGGCATCTAAATGGCAGATACAATTTAATGTGGACAAGTATAAAATGATGTCCATAGGGAAAAATAATCCTAACTACAGGTACACAATGCTGGGCTCCATATTAGGAATCACTACACAGGAAAAGGATCTTGGTGTCATTGTGGACAATACATTAAAATAATCTGCTCATAGTGTGGCAGTGATTAAAAAGAAAACAGAATGTTATTTGGAGAAGAATGGGGAACAAAAGTAAGATTATCATACTGCCTCTAAAAAGATCTATGATGCAACTGCACCTTTAGTATTGTGTTCAGTTATGGTCGCTATATCTCAAAAAAGATTAGTGAAACTAGAAAAGCTGCAGAGAAGGGCAACAAAAGTGAGAGGGGGCATGGAATGGCTCCCTTATGGAATATGGTTAAACAGGCTAGGGCACATCAGCTTGTTTTAAAGTTGCTGTTAGCACTGGAACTCAAGGACACTCAATGAAATTATTTCAAAGAGTAAATAACCACTCTCTTATTAACTTATTCTACACCTCTCATGATTTTATAAAGCTCGGTCACATTCCCTCTCAGTTGTGTCTTCTCCAAGCTGAAAAGGCCTAACCCGTTAAGCTTTTCTTCATAAGGAAGCTGAGGGGAAAGGCTAGGTATATTAGCAATGTTGGTTGTTCAGAGCCAATCTCTTTATATATAAAAAGCATAAGATAAATAGCCTGGCTATCTTGACTGGGCTCCTGGCCTTTCATCATAAAGCCTTACCAACCAATCAGCTTTTGAATCTGTTGCCCAGCAACCAGGCATCCACATTGGCAGGCTGTTCAAAGTCCAGTTTTATTTCTCTTCAACCATTTATGCATAGAATAGGTAATTATTCTAATCTTAAAAAGTTTTGGTAGTGTTTGAAGATCTTAGTTTACTAAGACTTTTCTCCCATTCAGTATCTATAGGGGAAAAATAGCTTAGGAAATTGGGCACTTGGCTAGGGGACTATGAGTGTGGCACCCCAACAGGTTGGCCACTAGATGTCCCTAGTTCCCCATATATAGGACTAGGAATTGTCAGCTCCCCCCCTATGAGGTGGCTGAAGAGGTGGGTCTGGTTATAAGAGGGTCAATGGGAGTTTTTGCAGGAGGAATCCTAATGGGGAGGCCTATAGCCTTTCCCAGAGCCTTTTGGGCGAATCAAACTGGTGTGCAACCTGCCAGGTTAGGAGCTACTTGGAGGGAAGGAAAGCACTTCCGGAGTTGGACTAAGTCTGAAATAATTCAGCCTGGGCTTTGAGGAAGATTACCCCAGATCCAGCGGCCAGGTCACTAATTCCTGACAGCACACTACGAGAACAAAGAAGAAGCAATCCCCAACTACAAATCTAGGGAGCATTTAGGAAGACCCTTTCCATGATCTTCAGGCAGGAGATGGGGCAGGTCGGGGTATCCTGTGAAGTCTGCGGGACTCAGGACTGTGGGAAATTCCCAGGGAACTTGTGCCCATTGGGACCTGCCAGAAACAGGGAAACCACCACACTCCCCAGTTCAAGGGAATCAGGACGCACCCCTGGAGCCAGGAAATCAGCACTTACATAGGGAAAGTAAAAGGATAATCCTTGTACAGTTACCACACTTGGAAAATGATTTGCCGTTTAACAGAATCAGTAAACTTTATTATTTGAACACCCCATCCTGCGTTCAGTCTCCTTGATTACGCATCCTCAGAAAATACCTATTACAAGCAGCCACACAAAGAGAGGTAACTTCCCCTGCCTGGGCCATAGCAGAAGCTTCCCCCATAGAAAGAACTCCCCCCTGGGGACAGTGGCAAGGAAAGAAAGCCCCAAGAGACAAATTCTTTTGTGTACCCTCTGAAGAGATGCCCCTCAGGAGAAAAGGCTTACATGAGGATACTCTTCTTATACAGCTGTTGTATACAGGAAGTGACCTGGTTTGATTGCCTGAATTATGGATCTGAGGGATTCCATTTGAAAAATATTTCTTGATGAGAAATTTCTTTAGTCTTTTTGGTTCAGAACTGGACAGAAATCTCTGTTTTCTTTGAAATGCAAAATTATTTGAGTATGTTTCTATGAACATTTCCTCTTGGGAGACTGTGTCACGTTTGGCCGGGTACAGGACTGCCTGCGACAGGCCGCACTCACCCAGACGCCACCAAGACTCCCAGGACACCACTTACGCTGCCCCTCCGGCACTGCCATTGCTCCAGGCCTGATGCTCTCTAGGCACATGCACGTGACTGTACGCATATGATACAGTCCCTGCGGTGGGAATGTGTGTCACAGGGGCTACCGGTGCCATTGGTCGACCCCTGTACACATGGTAGGAGCAATGGACAACCGGCGCCATCTTGTGCTCCTACCATGTAACAGGGGCCGACCAATGGCCCCTGTGACATAGTAAGGGCAAAGGCTATCGGCGCCATTTTGAATACTGACAGCCAACGGCCCGCGTGCAGGAGATCGCTCCAGACCCCTGCTGGACCACCAAGGACTTTTGGCAAGTCTTAGGGTGGGGGGTTGTAGATAATTAAATTTAAAGGGTTGGGATGGGGAATGGGGACAAAAAAAACATTTTATGCCCTCCCCTAATTTGCTCCATAAGATGCACAGACGCCCGGGAACAGAGCCGGTTTAGCACACCATTTTTTTTTTTTTCCCCACTCTGAATCCTAGGTGCATCTTATGGTCAGGTGCGTCTTATGGAGCGAAAAATACTGTAATTGATAGGCTTTTTGCATCAAAGAAAGTAGTGCTCACAGGGCAATGAAATCACACAGCAACCCAATCCTTAGAGGGAACATTCATGTTCACTAGCTATCGGTGTGGGCCTAGTAGTTTCGCCTACAAGGCTACATCAACCATGCCACAGCACAAGGGCAAACAATCGCATTTTGCTGAGTCAATGAGCTTGGCGGACTCGTACTCCAGCTCAGACCATTTCTGGACTGGCACTCCAGGTGAAACTGCAAGACTAGCTGAACACCATGGCAAATATACTGCAAGGTTTGGCAGTCCGGCAGAAATCCTCTTGTGCCTCTGCATCCATTTCAGCTGTTCCTCCTCGACTGCCCACAGCCATGCTACACCTCCCTCCACCTCTGAGGTATTATGGCGACCCGAAGGAGTGCCGAGGTTTCGTTAACCAATGTCAGATGCATTTTGAGTTACAAGCAGCCTTGTTTCTTTCTGATTGTGTCAAGGTCACCCTCGTACTTCCTTGGCTGGGGAGGCTCTGCCCTGGCCTGGGCCTCCCTCCTATAGGAATGAGACGATCCCTTCTTGGGGAACATAAACAACTTCTTGGAACAATTTTGTTTAATATTTAACGAGCCTGGTCATGATTCATCCACAGCCGCTTAACTGCTGCACATTCGGCAAGGTGCTCACTCTGTAGGCAAGTATGCTATTCACTGCTGCATGCTGGCTTCCGAGCTCCACTGGGACGACGACAGACTGACAGCCATCTTCTGGCAAGGACTGCCGGAGAGGATAAAAGATGACCTGGCCGGCCAAGATCTGCCTCCTATGTTAGAAGACCTGATAAGCCTGGTTATCCATATTGCCCTGAGGTTCCAGGAACAAATTCAGGAGAGAGGTGTGTCTTGCTGTCCCATCCTGTTGGCTCCTAAGTTCCAATGCCTCCTGGCCTCTTTCCTGGTTCCCGAGGCCATAATATCCTCTGAAGCAGATGAATTACCTCAAACTGTCTGATGAAGAGAAATAGAGGCAGAGCACTTCAACCTATGCCTCTACTGTGCCACCCAGGGGCACTTTGCCAGCAGGTGTCCTAAAAAAAATAAATAAAAATCGGGGAAACTCCAGAATCCAGGGTTGGTCAGAGAGGCAACCCTAGGTCAACTATGTTCCTCTCCACAGCTGCTAGTACAATCCATCTCTCCATTGGCAAGACCCTTGTTGAGATGGAGGTATTTTTAGACTCTGGAGCAGGTGTCAATTTTATTGAAGAGTCTCTAGTACACCAGTACAAACTGCCTACTATTTCAGCCCTCACCATCTCTTCGGTGTATGGTGACCCCCTACCTGGACGCCTGAGTGTGGTCACTGTACTTCTTTTCATAAAGATGGGTCTCCTCCACAAGGAAAACATTACATTTTATGTTTTACCCAAGGCTGTTAACCCAGTTATATTAGGCCTCCCCTGGCTCAGGCTATGCCAACATTGACAGGGGCACCTTGAAGATTGTCTGCTGGAGCCCCACCTGCCAAGAATACTGTCTTTCCCAGATTAAACCACTAGTTACACTGGCTTGGGCAGTCACTCAACCTACCAGACCTGGCACCCCAGTATGTGGCCTTTGCTGATGTTTTTAGCAAGTGGCAGGCAGAAACACTACTGCCGCACCAGTTATACAAGTATCCCATAGAACTACTTCCAGGGAAGAATCCCTCCAGGGGTAGAGTGTATCCCCTATCTGCACCCGAAACTGAGGCTATTTCAAAATACATCTAAAAAACCTAGAAGGAGGGTTCATTTGTCCATTTTCATCCCCAGCCAGGGCAGGCTTCTTTATCATTGGGAAAAAAGATGGCTCACTTCGCCCTTGCATTTATTACAGGAACCTCAATGCAATCACCCGAAAAAAAATTTGTATCATTTACCTATCATCACTGAGCTGTTTGATTGAACTTTGTGAAAATCTGTGCTCTCCTGAGGCAATCTCCATGGAGCATATAATTTCAGGGAAAGTAAGGAATGGAAGACAGCCTTTAACAAACAGCCCAAGGCTGCAACCTGGACCCAAAGGGGATTATAAGCGAGTCCCTTTTTTTTTTTTAAACCTTCCTGTAAAAAAGCCAAAATATGCACTATCGTGGACCTTTGTGGGGACACCTTTAACCCAATGCACCAGGATTCAAAACCTTCCATACCCTGACATATGCCAAGGAAGTGGAGGTTTTGCGAGCTCTGAGGAGGGCAGAAATCACGGCTTCCGGATAACCTTTCCTTCTGGGTTGCCTCCTCTCAAAAGCCAAACTGCTAGACAAAAGCGATCCACCTGATCGAAAGATACGGAGCCTTGACGCAGCAGGGTCAATATATGGTTCAGACGCAACGGGCCGTCGACCGCTAGGGTGACGAGATCCGCAAACCATGGTTCATTGGCCGCTCCTGGGCCACTAGAATAACCAGCCCCTGATGAGATTCTATGCGCCTGAGAACCATTCCCATGAGTGTCCAAAGGAAACGAGCCGCTTTGGCGTTGTTCTGAGTCACCATTAAGTCCAGGCGCGGAGTTCCTCAATGGCGAATAATGAGTCTCATCGTTTCTGGCACCAGCTCCCACTCTCCGGGAGCTAATCGCTGACAGCTGAGAAAATCCGCCTGAACGTCCACGCCCGCGATGTGGAAGGCCGCAAGACAGCTCAGGTGACGTCCTGTCCAGGCCATCAATAGATCTGCTTCAGACGCTACCGGACGACTCCTTGTATCTCCCTGCTGGTTTATGTAGGCCACTGTCGTCACGTTGTCGGAGAGAATCCTTACTGCCCAGCGGTGGTCCAAGGGGAGAAAGAGCTGTAGGGCAAGGCGTACCGCCCTGGTCTCCAACCGACTGATGGACAACTTGGCCTGTCGAGTGGACCACCTCCCCTGAGCCGAGTTGAGTTGGATTGACAGACTGCTCCCCAACCTGTCAGATTGGCATCGGTCATAATGATGATCCACGGCGGTGGTTCCAGATCCACCCCCTGAAGAAGATGTCCTAGCACCAGCCACCAACTGAGACTGAACCGGGGGGGCTCCATCAAGGGCAAGGACAGGGCATATTCCTCCGACTTGAGGTCTCAGCGAGAAAGCAGCGCCCTCTGCAACGGCCGCATATGAACAAAAAACCATGGTGCCAATTCCAGGGCAGACGCCAAATGTCCAAGTACTTGCAAATATTCCCATGCCGTGGGCAAAGGAAGGTCCAGGAGTCACCGGATTTGGAACATTAAAGTCCCCATGCGCTGGCGGGGAAGGCACACCTTGCCAGCCGCCGTGTAGAATCAGCTCCTAGAAATTCCAACTTCTGGGATGGTATCAGGTGGCTCTTGGCAAAATTCACTATCCATCCCAATGACTGTAGGATGTCCAATACTGACTGCACCGTTATCTCGCAAGGCAGTTTTGACTCTGCCTGGATGAGCCAATCGTCCAGATAAGGATGGACCAAACTGGACCAAACTTCCCCGTCGACGAAGGGAAGCCGCAACTACTACCATCACCTTGGTAAACACTCTGGGAGCCGTTGCCAAGCCGAAGGCAGGGCGCAAAACTGATCATGCTCCCCCAGGATGTTGAACTGAAGAAACCTCTGATGGCATACCTGAATTCAGATGCGTAGATAAGCCTCCGTTAAATCCCCAGAGGCCAAATACTCTCCCTTGTGGACGGCCGCAATGACCAACTTCAGCATCTCCCTCTGGAAACACGGGACGCGCAAAGCTCAGTTGACCTGCTTGAGGTCCAGAATCGGCCGAAAAGTGCCCTCCTTCTTGGGGACTATGAAATGGATGGAATAATGACCGATCGGCAGGCGGGACTGGAAGCACTGCCCCCAATGCCTGCAATCGAGACAGCGTCTGAGCAATTATCTGTTTGTCCAGGGGACCGCAAGGGAAGACTATAAAGAGATCGCGAAGCGGCCGAGCAGAATCCAAAACGTCACCGTAACTTATAATATTTATCACCCATTGGTCTGACGTTATCTTGACCCATTCCTCCCAAAAGCGGGACAACCACCCCCCGATCAGGGGAACAGAGGAATGGGCCGACGCCCCCACATTGTGAAGGCGTATGGGGGTAAAGGCATGTGAAGCCCCCGAATGCTGACTGCCTCGAAAGGAAGGCGACCACGATTGTGCCCGGGAAGACGATTGCCGCCGTGTAAAGGACGAACCCCTCCCCGCACGCAAACGGGGCTGCCGTGAGAACGGCCTCTGAACGTTCCAAAGGAGCAAAACTGTTTGGGCTTATCCACAGGAAGTTTGTACACATTGTTGGCCCCCAAAACTTTAATGAGTTGCTCCAGTTCCTCTCCAAACAGCAATTTTATTTTAAAAGGAAAGGAACCCAACAGAGATGTGGAGGAGGCACCTGCTGACCAGTGCCTTAGTCACAAGAGCCGCCTAGCTGAAACCGTGGACGCCATGGTGCGCAGAAGTCCGTAGAAGACCATACAATGCCTCCGCTGTGTAGGGAACCGCAGATTCCATGCGGTGAGCCTGCTCTGTCTCCTCAGGAGGAAGCTCCTGGGCTGTAAGTAACAGTTGGACCCAGCGGAGAGTAGATCTGGAAATCCCATTCTCTGGATACAATCTGAAAGAGCTTATGGTGAAATGGGAAAGCTTGCGGGGGACCCTTGAGGCCAGTTAAAACATTATCCCCTGGGGTGGAATCCGCTTCAGGATGTGGAGCTGGAATCTCCAACTCCCACAAAGCCTGCGGGATTAAAGGATCCAATGCATCCTTGTTGGAAGTCTGAGGATCATCCCCCTCTACAGGAACCTGGCTGTGGCTGTCTATATCCCTTCCTATATCTTGATCGTAAGAGTCCGCAGGCCCGGGAATCACCGGCTCTGGATCCATAGCAGAGCGAGGAAGACGGATCCCCACCTTTCCCTGGTCCGGTGTAGGCTTAAAAATCGTAAGGGGGGGGGAGGGGGGCTCCTCCCAGTCAGCCTCTGCCCCTAGGTATGCTCTGTGCACTAAGAGGACAAATCTAAGAGAAAATGGCTGTGGCCTGTTTAAGTCTCCTGAGGAGCTGCCGAAGATGCTTGTTCCTGCTGCCGCTGGGGGTTCACGGCAGGCGGGGAAGCCGGAGGGAAAACCTCCTCCGACGCTGCATCAGCGTCTATTCCCAGCGTGGTTGGCATTTTCAAAATGGCCACCGCCTCTTCGTCGAGTGGGGGCGGGGCAGGCCCCTGCCCCTGAACCGCTGAATTTCTGCGCGGCTCATGCGGCTGCGAAAGAGACAGACCGCGGGCAGCCCCCGGCCGTCTGGAGGGTCCCTCGCCCCCGGGATACACCAGGAGCAGAGACCCTCCCGAGAAGCCAGGCCCCCGAATCTCCACAAGTCTATACACGTGAAGGTGCGCAGCATAGAGGCAGTAAAGAAGAAAGAGCGCGAAAATATAATCACCGCCGCGCTGAGTGAAGATTCCACTCCTTCCGGAGCCCTGGGGCCGAATCGCGGCAGGCCGGGGCTGAAAGAACAGGATCACAGCTCTGACCCTTCACCGATGGGCTGTGAGATCCTCTTTAATGCCTGTTATTCCTGTGCTTCTTTTTTTTTTAATGAACAAGCCAGCTGAAATATATATATATATATAGAGAGAGAGAGAGATGGCCCCTATGCCTTGAACGGAAGCCCCCTTCAGAGAAACGTAAAATTCTCTGGTATAGAACTCGGGGGGGGGGGGGGGGGGGGAGAGTGACTGGCCCACCAGTAAATTCTCCCCCCGGCCACTCAGGTAACCTAAGCTCCGGGAACCAGTCTTCAGGGCATTGCCCTACCTGGCCTGCCCCAACATATGCCTCAGCCTCGCCAGCGCCAGAAGAGAAATAAAAACGTAAAATATATAAATCATTCTTTATTTTTTTTTTTTCAAAAACAGTCCCAAGAAACAGAAACTTCCCAAGG
Source organism: Rhinatrema bivittatum (assembly GCF_901001135.1). Classification (NCBI taxonomy): domain Eukaryota; kingdom Metazoa; phylum Chordata; class Amphibia; order Gymnophiona; family Rhinatrematidae; genus Rhinatrema; species Rhinatrema bivittatum. The sequence goes on from NC_042625.1 coordinate 7,956,872, forward strand.
GATAAACCATTGATCTAGTCAAAGGAGTTAGGAGCAAACCTGTGCACCAAATGACAAATTTTAGAAGGATCAGGACCGCAGGTTATGCCTCTCAATCTGCTGGAGTCAGAGAAATACTGAGGGATCGCAGGTGGCACACCAGGGTATATGGGAGGTGCCTTTTCAGTTTCTCTCTGACTCCATCTGCTGGAAGTGAGGCATAACCCAGCAGTCTGGACTGATCCTGGTACGTACAGGGGAATGTCTGCTGTTTTGAAATATTTTATTGATATTTGGACATGTTTTAATCATTTTTATGAGTTTTTAATTGTTGGGTATTATTCTGTTCAGCAGCTGTTTTGTAACATTTTTAGTATAGCTTTACAGTTATTTCTGTGTGGGGCTCTATGGCAGCTTGGCTTATTCTGTTTTCCCAATAGGAAATGTATTAGTGTTTAGGGCCTGGTTTAGTAGTTGTATTTCTTAGATAGGGTTGTCACTGTTGAGTGTGTTCCATAATACAGGTGTAATTTTGTGCGGGTTAGTTTGTTAGCATTATTGCAAATCCTGAGAGTCTGTTAGGTGCTATATTCTCTTTCCATTTCTCCAGGTTCTGTCTCTATATTTATAATTTATGGTTTTTCTGTTCTTGGTGAAGGTCAGTTTTGAGTGTATGACCGAGGTGAGGTATTTTATTAGCATGTAGGCATTTGTATCAGTCTTATTTGTTGGGTTTTCTCAATAGGATATGCATTAGTGGTAAATTACTGTCTTTTCATAAGGAAGGCTATTGTGCCTGGTAGTAAAAGGAGTTTGTTTTGCTTTTACTGGGATGTCATCAGAACCAGAATATCGTTTTTGTATGGTGAGTTGTACAGGGTAATGCCCTAGATCTGCTCTGCACTCATTGCTGGGGGTTGAGGGGATTCCTGTGGATACAGAGTGCATGTTTACATTTAGCCCCGTGATGGTCACATGTTCAGTGTGTCACGCATGTGAGAATCATCTGTCAGGTGTGTCATGGCCAAAAAAGGTTGAGAACCACTGCTGTAGAGAACTCATTTCTCTATGAGCAAAAAAGTCTGAGTTTGCCTTTTCGTAACTTCTTCCTTTGCCAAAATATGACTATACTATCACTTTGACTAGGTTTATCCCAAGGAAGAAAAATCTGTTTTTATTAAGTGTCTTTTCCATTTGTGGCTCAAACAATTGCCCTTCTTCAAACAGAATGCTGAATAAATTAAGCTGAGATTTAAAAATATAAAAAATAAAAAATAAAAATCAGCAGATCCTTTTCTAAGCCAGAGTGCTCTTCTGCCTGCTACTTTAGCTGCAGCAGACAGAATAATAATATTGTATGTAGAATGTGCTATGAATCTTGTTAATAACATAAGCATGGATCCAATTGATGATAAAAACTGTGAACCCAAAGAGACTAATTCAATACCCTGATCTAGATTTTTAATCCATCTAATCATTGCTCCAGTTGTATAAGCAGACAACATATAGGGGCAGATTTTCAAAGGGTTACGCGCGCATGTTATACAAACAGGCGTATGTTTCAAAATCTGCCCCATAATGAATAAGATGAATCTTTACTACACGTCCATTTTGCGATCAATGGAATCTTTTAAACCAGAAGACATTTGCACAGGGACTGCGGTATCTTTCAACATTGTTAATAGCTGAATCTAGGTAAGGGCAATTGAACCAGTTGGATCTTTTTGAAGTCCAATAGATTAGAAGGAGCTTTTGGAATGTATCCTTTATTGTCTGAATTTTTCCATTTATGTTTGGTCATCAAGAAAACAGCAGGAATAATAGGGGGAAGTCTGTTGTGTGCCCAGTAAGGGATCCACAATAAAGGCATATTTTTAAACTTACAGCTAGTGCTCTGTTCTAGATAAGGAAACTTGAATTACTATCTTCAAAAACTCTATTGGATTTAGACCATTCTATTTCTGTTCCAAGTAAGTCAGAATTTTCTAAGGAGAAACCATGCAGAGTGTGTGCCTGCTGAGTAAGGGTGACTAGAGTCCTCCTGAAGCGAACCTTCATGTGTTTTTGTGATTTTGTTTTTTGGACAGTATCAGTAAAATCTATTTAGCAATGGAATTTCAGGGTCTAGAGCTTTTTGGGGTTGAATATTGTGTATGTGAGTAGACCGGCCTAGTACCACCACACTATCCCCAGGAGCATCTGGTAAGGGACTTTTAAAAATATTTTATTGCTCACATAGCAGACAGTATAAACTGGGTGCGTTCTTGCTTGGCACTCATGCCATTTTCTCCCTCTAGAAGCATTTTTGTACTTCTTAGACATAACTATTTGAATAGGAATATGTAATGAGGAATTTTGAAGACAAGCACTTAGTAATAGGGAAGCAGCTCCTGTTATCACAGTTACCCTGAGTATCAGCTTTCAGGTTACTGCTCAGCAACACCTCCAAGCTTGTCTATATGTACATATATCAATATCATGATATTAATATAATATGTGCAGCTTCCATGTACATCAATATCAATTATTATATTACCAATTTAAAAACCAGTGAAACACCTCAACACCACATATTACATCAACATAGCATACCACTATCATAATCAATAATGCCACACAAACTATTGCAATGAAATAAAAAAAACCCCAATAGCATGAATCTCGTGCAATAGCCAATATATTGAAAATCTTGCTATAGTAATAACAAACTATTGCGACATATACCAGCACAACAAAACACACCTAAACATCATACACTCAGCCACTATATGCTCAACACCACAGGACAAACACTAGACCAACATTATTCATATCACAACTATATATGCTCTCATAATGTTAGAGCAATAAAACTTTCTGAACACTTATCTGAATAAAGTCCCTTAAATAAAACAGCACCCAACTCTGGTAGTGTTTCAAAATCTACAAAGATCTACGTCGGGGTAATGGGACATATTACAGTCAATTCAGTGTTCCTGCATAAAAAGAAGATAAGGAGCCATCTTAGAAATCTGTCAACAAGAGATCTTTTACTAATGCTAATAAAATTCAAATCGGAAGAATATAAGTTATCTGTACAAGAATGCAAAAACATATAAAAGGCCATCTTAGATCAGACTTAATCTTATAGAAAATATTTATTGTATGGTTATTTAGAAAGAATCTTGTATCAGGACATGAACAGTCTCTGTTCCATGTTCTCGTGCCGAAGAATAAAACAGAGAAGCCATTTTGAATTGTCATTGATGAGAAAAAGAACAACCAATCAGAGTTAAGTGATACACAAAAAATGAATGAACATCTTCAACAGTTTGTAATATTAGATGTTATATGATAGTCACTTTCTAAAACTTGAGAATTTTTTCTCAGCAATCTGTATGCTGTGTGGAATCTATATACATTTTCAATTTATATTTTGGTTTTCCACTATCAAGGATGCTCATATAGGACCTGATTTTCAAAATAATTTGCATGTTTAAAACTAGGTTTTACACATGTAAATTCACTTTACCCATGTAAGCAGGTTTTTTAAAATTTCTACAATATATGCCATTGATTGTCCATAGGATATTCAAATGTACGTGCACTTTAAGCATGTAAATGGGGTTTTGAAAATTACTATGATAGTACGTTACATTTACACGCGTAACTCCTTTGAAAATTACCTCCTTATTGTGTTGTTAAATGTAATACATAAAACATATGGGTAGGGTGTCCTCAACTTTCATCAAAAAATTTTTGAAAAATAGATATTATACAACAATTTTCGTGAAATTCAAAAATCAAAAACTTGAACACATCTTATTTTATTATTTTTTTATGTATAAGAATTTCAAAACATAAACATAAATACAGTGTAAGAAAAATCATGTATTTCACCATCACATCCTCAAAGAAAGAAACAAATAATAAAAAGAAACTTACAAATACCATGATACTAGTCCTCTATAAGAAGACCCAGATGGAGATTAACAACAACATAAATATTATCCAATAAAAAGTAATCCAACCAAACACATTGTTATTTTAGAATATAGCCTAAATACAGTAACCTAAATGGAGAGAAAATTTACATAGGTATCTTTAAGAAAATTTTCCAACTGCAAAGCTTCATAGAAAATATACTTGCCTTTAAAGGTTACCAAACATTTATGTTAGGAACTGGAGTAGTTGTGAACCCCTTGGCTGAGATGAGAGCTGACTCCACCCACAGGGAGGAGCCCTGTGGGCCTCATCATAGGCAGGCTCGGTCTCGATAAACAGCACATCCTGGTGGAGAGACTTTATTATGGAAGGAATGCAAGCCCACAGAGCGGGAATTAGAGAGAGACACAGTTTTGTGCAGAGCAGGGGATACCAATGATGCTGTAACAGATGGTATTCTGGTCGTTGCTGCAGAGCAGATATGCCAGGAAGTCCCACAGGTGATAGAAGGTCCTCAGGGTGCAGCTCCGGTAGTGGGCCGCGGAGCGGGGTACGCCGAGGAGTCTGTGTTAGTTGGGGGAGATGAAATAACCCAAGGAAGCTGTAGCGGATAGCCGGATATGCCGATGAGCCCCCGAGAAGCGGGAAATCAACATCTAGAACTACGGAGACAGGAAGTCTGAGTAGAGCGGAATTAGGTAGGTAGGTAGACCTTGTTAACTCGTCTTAGCCCTGGGCCGATCAGGTTAAGTACTGAAGACATCTGACGTCATTGGGAGGTGACACCCCTGAGGTTCCCGCCATGACGTGTACTTAGGAGGCCCTTGCGTACTCGTGTGTGCCTTAGGTAATCCCTGACTGGTAATGGCGGTCAGCCGCACCCACGCTACTCAGAAGACGCCGTGGAGGTTGGCGTTCACTGGCGGAGGCTGCTACTTGTCCCGAGGCAGACACAGGGAAAAAAGAGGTGAGCATCAAGGGGCACAGTCTCCTGCGACCGAGGGGGCGCAACAATTTACATGGAACACTCATCTGCTTGGCCAAAAGGCTTCATTTGTGAATTTAAGTTCCAAAGTCCAAAAATATCCACATACCAAACTTGTGGTAACATTGTTGAAACATGAAAAGTCACAGATCCATCTGTGTGAGCAGTATATATTGTTTACCCTGCAGAAATGTAAGTCAGGTTATTGTTTAAGTACTGGTGAATAAACCCCTGCTTTTACTTCTTACATTGGAGTGGACTCAAGTATAATGCAGGGCAGTCCTCAACCTGACACATATTTACTCATAAAAACCCTACAATATATACCACCAATTGGTTATAATCCAGGCATGGGCACACCTTTTAGCCAGAGGGCCATTTTAGGGGCCTAGTTGGGATTTGCCAATGTGAGGGTAAGAGGTGGGAGGTGGATCCAGAAATCCAGTGGGTCAACAAAGACATTACTTCGAACCCAGTGATGTCCTTGCTGGAAGTGATATGCTCTACCTCTGCAAGCTGGATGTTGTGAATAAGCTGTTTTAGTGGACCCTTGGGCTGGCCTGCGGGAGACTGGAGAGAGATGGACTATAGTCTTTGCTTGAGGGCAGGCCGGGAGGCAGATACCAGGCAGGTGATGAACGGTGAGCTTCACCCTGGAAGCTGGTACTCCCCCGGGAGGAGCCCGTAGGAGCCCGGCCGCTGGGACTTAGGAGATCACGGAGGCTGGAGCTGAAGCAGACGGGCAGGGATCCGGAATCAGGCAGGAACTGAAGCAGGACAGGTACTGGATCCAAGCTGGAACTGAAGCAGGACAGGTTACTGGAACCAAGCAGGAACTGAAGCAGGACAGGTACTGGATCCAAGCTGGAAGTGATGCAGGACAGGTTACTGGAACCAGGCAGGAGCAAAGACAGGACTTGGACACAGAAGCGTAGCAAGTCTTAGGCAGGAACGGAGCTGCTAATGCAATAGCACGCTCCTGGGCTTGGAGCAACTGGGAACCCCGTTGCAAGGCAAAGTTCTGGGCTCCGTGGCGGCCTTACATAGGCCGCAGCGTCTGACGTCAGGGGTAAGGCGGAGCCTTCAGTGGCGGGAAAAGGCCTTCATAAGCGTGGCTCCTGTGCGCGCGCGCGCCTAAGGAGACAGCGTCCAGGAAGGGTTTCTCGGTGGCGTCCCCCCCCCCCCGTGGAGATGCCGCGAAACAGGCCGCAGGCTCTCGGAGACGGAACGGGACCAAGGAGGTGAGGGCCGGTTTGCGACCGTCGCGACCGGGACCGTAACACTGGATGGATTTCTCTCACAAGCTGGATATGACCTGTGAGCTCTATTTAGCTCACCTCTGTTATAATCTATTTATTTAGAACTAGTCTGCAAGTATTTTCAGGCTATATCTTTTCAACAACCATGCACTAATTGTCATAAATAAGGTATCATTGACAAGCCCATGTTGTCTACATTTTTGCCCACAAGACAGAAAAAAGGTAAATAAATGTGAATTTTGACCTCAAATTGAAAACGTACCGGATGTCATAAATAAAACGTCATTTGAAAACTCTGATCTATATATCAGAATATGAAACCTCACCTTTGACCTCAAATTAAAAAACAATGGACTAGTTGCAACATCACACAGCACCTTTGTAGTTGCTAAGCAACTTCTTCCAGGTCATCTCTATACACTGTGTGAATGCTGCAAAATTGCTTTCTGGTAATATCATCTAAAGCCTATGTGATCTGATGAATAATAGAGAGTGCAATGTGATACCATTGGAGGACTTGGTTCTTGAGTTACGCTCTTTTTCCTTAGGCACTTAAGGCTGGGATCGCTAGCGGGTTGCATGGTAAAGGCAGCATTCAGAGTCATCATCAACAATTGCTGCTGGCAGAGTTAATGATGATATTAGTTGTGCTCGGTAGAGACATTGTCATGAAATGACTGATATTGGCATCAGAGTGTGGAAAGAGGGTTGGACCATGGAGATAAAGCACCAGGAACTGTGTATGATGGTCTCATGGTGTCTCTGGTGTGTTTCAGAAACTGACTGCAGTGATGATGAAGTAGTGTGCAAGAGTTGTGCTCAAAATTTTCATTGGTTCTGGAGACATATGGATAAGGTGGAAGTTCCAGGGGAAGTTGACAAGTTGACTCAAAAATAATTGAGAATCCTACTTCTTATATTGCTATTCAAGTATAATTCTATAAACTCTAATACAAATTTAAATTTAAAAAAGAATTTTAGAAGAAGTTTGAACTTCACTCATTTATGTCTAATACTAAAAGATAATTTCTCTGCAGTGAAGCATCATAGATAAAAGGGTAATTCCTTATCCAGCACTTTTAAATTTGATTGATGAAACTGGCAATTTCTCTTCTGACCTTGGTGATCTCAGTAGAACATCTGGGGAAACAAGTTCTGAGATAAGAAGTGCAAAGCTGTGCAAGGCCTCATAAGTCATCAGCAACTATTTCAAACCACATAAAAAACAGCACCAAGAGTCACGTAGCAGCAATGCATTGTGATTTACTAATGGATGTTATGCTACAACTCATGCTGTTGTATTTTGAACTAATTGAAGTTTAAACAATGATGGATTTAAAGAGTCCAGAAAACAATACATCGCTACAATCTGATCTAGACATCATGAAAGCATGTGTTGTTTTAACCTCTGACAATGCTTCTTTTTACTATGCAATATCCTAAAGATGGGAACTGACCCGCTTAAATGATCACTAAAAAATCAAAGGTGGCTTTGTAATTATTGTCAAAGGAATTCCAAAATCCAGATTAAGAACAGTTTCTCTTACAGGTAAAAATCTTTCACACCCAAGTCTATTGTTCCCATTTTTTGTTAGTTTTTAGATGCAAATCTTATAAAAATTTATCATATATCATTTTGAAAGTTGCATAACTTGTGTATGTGTATATTTATTTCACTCAACAAAAAGAAAATATTGCAATAATAACAAGAAAAGAAGAAAAGTAAATAAGTACCATGACTCCATCTCTAATAAATCAGTTAATTCCTGAGCAGTACTTGGAGCTCAGGTCTGCAAACTTGGAATTGTGCAAAATTTTATGCACAGAAGTAAATTTTCATGGGGGCATAGTTGCATATAGCCTGAGCTGTCCTGAATATCTTTTTAATCATTTATTCTTTTTTTTTAACCATTTTTTAATTTTTTTAAACAAAAATGTTTTGCGTTTCTAGTTTATTGATTTTTATACCATTGCATCAGTCATAGACCTTCACAGCGGTTTACAATAATATAACAAGAAGCAAATGAAAAAGAAGAAAAAAAACATTACGTCATTAAAATACATAAATAAATCGTTATAAATACAAATAAGATCATAAAAGACAGTAAAATACTTATAAATATCTAAAATACATAAGCGATCCTTCAAATTGTAAAAAAAAAAAAAAGATAATGACAGTTACTTGCTGTTTGCATCCATGTAGGCACAATTAAAAAGCCATGTCTTAAGTTTTCTTGCTGTCTGAAGTCTTATCTGGACTGGTAGTGTGTTCCAGAGCTTCCGGCCGGCAATTGATACAGCTGTATCGCGTACCTGGCTAAGATGAGCTGATTTTATAGAGGGGATATCTAAGAGGGCCTTGTTTGCTGATCTAAGGTTTCTCTGCGGGACATGCGGACGAATAGCTGTGTTTAGACATTTTATAACATGCGCGTGCGCTGCCACGCGCATGTTATAAAATCCGGGGTTGGCACGCGCAAGGGGGTGCACACTTGCGCGCGCCGAGCCCTAGGGGAGGCCCCGATGGCTTTCCCCGTTCCCTCCAAGGCCTCTCCGAAATCGGAGTGGCCTTGAACTTTTTTTTTGGTCTCCCCCACCTTTCCCTCCCTTCCCCTATCTAACCCACCCCCCAGCCCTACCTAAATCCCCCCTACCTTTTTTTGTAGAGTTACGCCTGCCTATGGCAGGCGTAACTTGCGCGCGCCGGCTCGCTGCCAGAGCGCCAGGCCCCCGGACCGCCCCGGATCGCCGTCACGCCCCCGGACCGCTGCCACACCCCAGGCACACCCCCAGACTGCTCATTTTTCGAAGTCCCAGGACATACGCACGTCCTGGGGCCTGCGTGCACCGCCGAACCTATGCAAAATAAGCTCGGCACGCGCAGGGGTAGGTTTTCCCTTGGTTTTATATCCATATATAATACTATGTATAATACATGCAACTTTGAATTGTATGCGATAAGTGATGGGTAACCAATGGAGGTTAATTAAAACTGGTGTACAAAAATATTTATTTCGCAACTCAGATATTTTGCCTATTTCTGTGTTAAGAATTTTGCTGATGAGAAATTTTAGGAGGAATTCTGACACCTAGGCTGCCATTCTTTGCCCCATTTAACACTTTCATTTTTGGAAAACCAGTTTCCTAGCTGTTACAGAAGCTTTAAATAATCATTCTTCTGATATGTCTGATATATATCTATATCTATCTATCTATCTATACTTTCCCAACACACAAATATATACTCTGAATTAAATGTAAACCTTAAACTACACAAAAGATTAATTCAAGCTCTCACAATACTCTGCTAATACTCAAATTTACAAGCACAGTAGTAGTTCAACCCTCAAACAAATTCCTTTGAGATATTTTACACATACTTTCCCAGCAGAGACGCTTTCTGCTTACAGCAGTCCTTCAGGAGGGACATTAAACACCTCATCAGGAATTGTGAAGCATGCACAGAAGGTCAAACAAGGCAGCAGAATGAAATTTTAAAGATACACTACATCCTCAGACCTTGGAGCAAGGTAGGAACTGACCTTTTTGTCATAAATAATATTAACTACCTAATCACAGTAGATTATGATTCTGACTTTCGGGAGATAGACAAACTATCAGACATCTACTCCTTCACAGTAATTGAGAAAAGAATGAAGCACTTCTGCAGACATGGCATATCGGACTGTGTAGTCTTAGATAATGGACCATAGTTCATAAGCAAGGAATCTGCACAGTTTTTCAAATAATGAGATTGTTGCCATATCACAGCATCTCTATACAAGTCAATCCAATGGCAAACCTCAACCAGCTGTCAAAATTGCAAAAACTCTTAAAGAAATTTGAAAAGCACAAATAAAACACATGGCAAGTCATTCTGGAATGCACAAATATTCCTACTGAAAACATGACATGCAGTCCAGACTAACATCTGAGGGCCAGGTGCACACGTACCTTAGTGCCAATAGCCACTCAACTACCGTATTAAAAAAGTAAAGTAATGGAAAGAATCACTTAGAGTGGAGGAGTGGCCTAGTGGTTAGAGCAGTGGGCTATGAACCAGGAGTCCTGCTGTTGCTCCTTGTGACCTTGGGCAAGTTACTTTACCCTCTATTGCCTCAGGTACAAACTTAGGCCTGGATTTATCAAAATGTGATAAGTATTGCATGTGATAGCAATAGACATTTTCTTGCAATTTGTGCTAATACCTAAGAGAGAGAGAACCTAGCCATAATGCCCCCTCCCTAGACAGGTATTTATATCCCTATGGGAGGCCCACCTAGTCATTCGAGCTGAGGTTTAGGTATTAATGTAGGGGTTAGGGGCCACTTTGACATTAAAAGTGAGACGTACGAACAGTGGCCCCTAACCCCGGACAAACATACCTCTGAAATTGTAACTTCATTTACTCAATGTCACCCTCTACAAACAAGCTATACTGTAATGAATAACCACTCAGCCATCATGCAGGAAGCAGCATGAAACAGCAGCAGAAGCCAGGAGCGAGGAGGAGAGACCCTACTGTCACTCTCTACGGTTTCATCTCCCCCGCCATCACCACATTAGCTTGGCAGGGTACAGGCTGGCCAGTTCTTTCCCCAGACCACCCCTTCTATCCTGCAGCACCAGCCAAAGCCTCTTTGAGGGCCAGAAGACCACGTGGCTGCCTTGCAGGGAGCAGCAGAGAACAGCAGCAGCCAAAGGTGAGGAGGGGAAACCCTCTAGTGACCCTCTCCCTCCTCACACCACCTCTGCTGCATCACCTGGGCAGGGTAGAGGTCGGCTGGCTCCTCTGTTGAACTACCCACACCTCGCCTTAGGCGAGCTCACCACCAAAGGACTGTGACAAAGGGCATGCTCCTTTGTGTTCCTTCGTGTGCAACTTTGGGAGTGTAACCCCATCTTCAGGTAACCAGTTAATACCGATGGGGCCATAAGAGATAGTTTAGTTCTCTTGGGGCCAATGGCTAGCTCATAATTTTCATACACAATCTCTGTTAGGATCTTGGACCCTTGGGCCGGCTGTGGCTGTGGGTATCGTGCGGTGGATGTCCACAGTGGGTGTGGCAGGCGGCACTGAGAAGAGGCTTCGGAGACGGTTTCACCACTGGAAGCCCGAGGTCCCCCCAGGAGGAGCCCGTAGGGACCCGACCTCTTGGTCTTAGGTGGATCCTATGTGACCAAGGATTAGAAGAGCAGCCTGCCGAGGTCATCCAATGAAGAGATGGCACCCAGGAGGGTGCCTTGGAAACCCGCGGTCCCCCCTGGAGGAGCCCGTGAGGACCCGAGCCACTGGGACTTAGGAGAACCCTCCGGGCGGATGATGAACAAATACCTGCGGCAGTGGAAGAGACGAAGCCGAAGTCCAGGGGCAAGCCAAGGTCAGGAGCCAGAAGTCAGATGTTGGATGCCAAAACCAGGGACAGAAGCAGAAGCCAGAGTCGGAGAACGAAGCAAGGTCAGGAGCCAGGAATCAGATGTCGAGAAGAAGCAGGAACCGGGAACAGGAAGCACAACTAGTCACTCTGAAGAGTCAACCTCGTTGCAAGGCGAGGTAGGAGTGTGGCTGCAGGGTTTAAATACCCTGCAGCGTCTGACATCAGCTGGAGGGCGGTGCTGGAGTTTCCCACTCTGGTCCCTTTAAATTGGAGCTCCGGCACGCGTGCGCGCGTAGGAGGCGGGGTTCGCTGCGGCAGGATGCCGGCGTCTCCCTCGAGAGGGGAGCGCCACGTCGGAGGCCTGAGCAGGCCCGAACGAGGCGCCAGCGGCCCGGGCCGGGGCAGAGGTGAGTGAAGGTCCCGGGGCATGGCCCGGGACCGCAACAGTCTCTTTCCCCAGGGTCTGGTTCTTATACTGACCAGGGTTGGGGAGGACAACTCCAGGGTCCTAGGTGGCAGGGGTAACCCTGTTAACCCTGTTCCTTTTCCCTGTGAGAGGTATACCTTTTCTGTTCCTTTTGATGGATGCACGTACCACACATACGACTCAGGAGACTCTGGGCGAATGTCCAAAAATAAACTTTACTGAAGTTGTAATCTGAATGGTAATAGACCCAGGTCACATAGTATTTTTCCCCAAAGATAGCTATTACAGTTCTTGCTCTCTGTATCTGCACAAGGATCTCTTTCTTTTCCAGGGCTAAGGACACCCTCATCATTTGACTGAAGATCACAAGTGGGAAGGTTATCTTGAACTGAGCAGGAAAAAACCCTCCAAATTGGACAGAAAAATGAATAAAACCAATGAATCCCAGATTATCTCTTTCCCAGGGATGAAGTCTTCAGGTGGGGGTCTTCAGATGTAACTTCATATTTATCTTACTCAAAGATATCCAATGTCTCTCTTGATCTCTTTTTTCTCTCTCGAATCCTTGGTGAAAAAGGATCAACTGGAACATGCAGCTCTTGATGCTCCTTATCAGGGCAGAAAGAAGGAGCAGCAAAAATCTTTCTCCCAGATCTTCTAACCCAAAAGTGTCTCTGTCCCAAAAACTGAATCTAAACACCAGAAGGCGCTGCTGCAGGTCATCACCATACTTCTATCCTCCAAGAGCTTGCAGAGGGGCAGATCTTCCCTATCTCGGCTCCCCAAAGAGAGCGCTCCCTGTGCCTTTTCCCCAAACAACAGGAGTCTCACAGGCTTCTTACAAAGAAAAATCTTCAAAATCCCCAAAAACAAACCCAGCCAGCCAGTGACTGGAGTGAAAGAGCTGCTTCCAGAACTAGCCCAGAGTCTGCAAGCAGGGGGCCAAAACTAATGAAGGCAAAACTCCAACACTTCCTCTAACTTCCAAAACCAAACTGCACTGCCTCCAGAGCTCTCAAGAGAGCTTATTTCATTACGTCATTCCATTCCAGCATCTCTCCCTAATTACCAAACATATACATGCTAGCTGAAAGAAGTTCACCCAGGGCTTAATGGTAATGAGCCCAGAGGGGCCATTACAGGAGCAGCTTGTTTAAACCTCTTGCCTCTCAACAATGAGTATCAATCTGGGATATCAATTCAATAAGGGTAATTTACTATGGGGAAATCATCTACACACTTGAATTTCTAACATTCTTGGTTCAGAAGTACCAGCTCTTATATGCTAATGCGAATACCTCATTCTGTCACCCATCCACATTATCCAAATGTATTCCTGCCCCATAAACAAAGAAAAAAACCACTATCCCTAAATTCCTAACCTTACTAACAATAAAGTCTAAGTTAGAAGAAGAGGTAGGCCCAAAATACCTCCAGTATTGAAAACTACAACATACCATCATGTGCTTCAAAGGAACGACTTTACCTATACAGGTGATTTGAGGGAGAAGAACTCCCCAGCCACCCAAACAACTGTGTTCCCTGTTACCCTACAATACTAGAACTGCACCAAAGCTAAACAGAGCTGCCCTTCTCTATGACTAGATCTTCTCAATGAACACTTGGCTAACAGTAAACTTCACCACATCCTTGACCTCACTGAAGAATTCAAACTCCACATCCTTTTTCTTACCGAGACCTAGAAAGGAAAGCGTGACACTGTCATCTCACTCAGTTCTGCCCACCTGGCTATCTAATACATCATACACCCTGAGGCATGGGTCATGGAGGAGGTGTCTTTAGCCATTCCCTGACTCTACATAGAGTGGCCACCCAACAAATTGGTAAATCTGATTGAGGAGTAGCCTAGTGGTTAGAGCAGTGGACTATGAACCAGGAGACCAGGGTTCGAGTCCCGCTGTCACTCCTTGTGACCTTGGGCAAGTCACTTTATCCTCCATTGCCTCAGGCCCTTAGATTGTAAGCCCTCTGGGGATAGGGAAATACCTACAGTACCTGAATGTAATCCACTTTGAAATGCAGTGGAAAATAAATAAAAAAGTAATTGATATTGATATTGAAATTCCCAGGCAATAAAAGACTTAAACTTGTCCTGATGTATTGCCCACTAATGCACCTGATTCCTTTCTTAAACTCTCTTAATTCCTATGTGACATGGCCACTACAGCCCACAAACTCATTGTACTAGGACACTTCAACTACTACACAGAGACACCTCCCAGAGACAATGCAGCTACCCTCTGACACAGCATGGATGATCTCAGCCTCAATTAATCAAGGAACTCACAAGCACAGACACTCTCTTGACCTAATTTTTCATTTCACAAATATTAACATGTTATGCCCGTCGGTCACAGACGGTTGCGATCGCGTGTACTTTCTTCCTGCACTGCTCTCCTGCCCTCCCCGGGGCTGCTTGCGGCTCGGGCCAGTCTCCACCGCCGCGTTCCCCGGGACTCCTCGTGGCGGCCTGGACGCCGCCACCAACCTCCTCGACCCTCCTAGGCCCTCCTTTGAAGCCTCCTTGGCGGGGGCGTCCCTGTGTGATGATGTCATCTGACCGGTGTATTTAAACTCCACCTTTGCCCTCAGCCAACTTAGCAACAAGTTCCTTAAGTCTTCGACTACTGCCTACGTTTTCCTGAGACTGCACTTTCGTGCCTGTGGACTTGGACCCTGTCTGGTACCCACTCCTCGGGGGCCAGTGTACGCATTGGGGACTGTCTCTCCTCGCCTACCCCGCTCCTTGGGCTGGCTCAGCGTCTCCTGGGTTCTAACCTTCAAGGCCTCCCATTCCTCGGGACTACCTCTGGGACACTTCTGCTATCTGTGAGTTCTACAGTGGGGCTTTATGTATCCAGCACCTGTAAACCACCACATATCCGATATACGATCGTTACTGCTTGCTCTTCATCCTTCCCCCAACTCGCCTTTTGCCTATTATACTTTGCCCCTTTATAGCTTTCCCTTCTTTAGCCTTAACACATCTTTGATACATTTCCCTCCCTAACTGCCTCTCCTTTCGTTGGCCTCTTACACCCTTCTCCTTTTTCCTTTCCCTCCCTCTGACCCCTGTTGTATCTGATTTATATGATCGCTACTGCTCGTCTTTCATATCTTTCCCCAACCTGCTGTTTGCTTGTTATATTTTTCCCTGTTCTTACCCTCTTTTCCCTCCCCAGTTGAAATTATGTTCATTATAAAGCTCTGTTATGCTGCATTATTTGTTCTCTGGAAACTGATGTGATGTCCCTGACGAATGTCGGTCTATAAAAATGTTAAATAAATAAATAAATAAATAAAATAGTTAATCAAAGAAATCAATCAGATTAATTTAACATGACTATCCTCTGATAAAACCATGTTGTCTCACATGCTGAAACCCATTAGATTGTAGATATTTGGCTATCCTTTCCTTCAGCGGTGTCTCCATTAATTTTCTCACCACTGAGGTAAGACTAACCAGCCTGTAGTTTCCAGCCTCCTCTCTGCTCTCACTTTTGTGAAGCAGGACCACCTTTTCCCTTCTCCAATCTTGTGGCAAGACAACCGTTTCCAGGGATTTATTGAATAAGTCTTTCAGAGGACCCAGCAACACCTCTATGAGCTCCTTTAGTATCCTGGGATATATCTCATCAGGCTGCAAGGCCTTGTCCACTTTGAATTTTCTAATTCCACCCAAACACTCTAAATGGGGTTGTATCTACTTCATTCCCATCTGTATTCTTGCCAACCAGCAAAGGTCCTTCTCCAGCATCTTTAGTGAACGCTGAACTGAAGCATTGGTTTAATATTTCTGCTTTTTCCTCATCTTTTTCCACACAATAACACTTGACTCCTTTCAATCTTACAATACCATTTCTGGTCTTCCTCTTTTCTCTGACATATCTGAAAAATGTTTTGCCACCTCGTATAACCTCTTTAGCTGTCCTTTCTTCTACTCAAGCTTTTGCTATCCTAATTTCTTTCCTTGTCTCTTTCATTTTTACCAGATATTCTTTCCTGTGCTCCTCCTGTGCCTGAAGATCACATCTGAGCAGAGCTGGTGGAAGAACTAGGCAGCCATACCCAAGCCAGTGATGCTCTGGGTGGCCATCTAGTTCACCTAGCGCTTCCACCAGTCTTGTTTATAATAGCTTTGTGAGGGAGTATATAAGAAACTCCCTCAGAACACTTTAAAGGACCAGTCACAGCCATCTGTATTGGTCCTCCTTAAGTCCCAACCCAGCAGGGGATTCTGGGATAGGGCGGATCATGGCAGACAAGGGATAAGAGACTAGGGCCCAGAGGGTTTGGAGAGGCCCTGGAGAGCAGAGAGGAAGCAATTGATGTTTGAATACTGTCAGAACAGCAAGGTGAGATACATCTGTTTTTCTGTTTTGCTTTCCCTGTAAATAAAAGTGCACCTAAGGTAAGAGCCAGGAAAACAAAGGAGGCAGACTCTGTTTTCTAAACCTCTACCATCCAAGTTACCGCATCTGGGGTTATAAGTGGGATATCTTGCCTAAGCAGGAAGCACAGGCGGAAACCCAGAGCTGCAGTAAAAAAGAAAAAAAAACATGTAGAGGGTTCGTTTGTTTTTTATGGGCCCTCCCAGTTCCATCCCCAACTGAAGCTACAGCAGGCCAAGGGAGTTAGCCCCGCCTGTGGAGTCAGGGGGTCAAGCAGTGAATAAGGGCCAGCAGGTCAGCAGGCTTTTTTTGTTTGTTTTCCCTCTACTTCCCTGGAGAGATACCACTGCTGGAGGCAGCCCACGAAACAGGGAAGATAGAGCAAGTAATCATGGTCCTTAGTACAGGGCAGCAGACATTGCAGAACATCATACAAACACAAACTGACCTGCAGCAGGTGCTGCAAGAGCAACTTATGCAGCAAAACACAGTGCTATCTCAGGTAGTCTGAGCATTGCAGACCGCTGTGACCAGGATAACCCAGGTGAACCAGTTACCTCACATCCTGTTTAAAATGAAATCAAGCAAGGATCCAGACATCTTCCTAAAAAGCTTTGAGAGGACCAAGCAGCTATTGGCTTGGCCTGAAGCCAACTGGCTATGAACTTGGCTAACTTGCTCTCGGGTAGAAGTCAAGCGGCGTTTCAAGCAATCAACCCAGATGGAAGGGGCTACCTATGCAGAAGTCAAGGCTGCTATCCTGGAGAGAGCTGGGTATGCCTCGGAAACATACTGGCAGCAGTTTGGGTAGGGGTTCCTGCAGCCCAGGGAGAGCCCCTGAAATCTGTTTCATCATCTGAAGGATGCAGCTTGGAAGTGACTACAGCTAGAGGCAAAGATTGGCCTTGAAGTAGCCCGACAGATGCTTCTAGAGTTCTTAGACCAGCCTATTCGGAATTGGGTCTACTGACACACAGGGCTCACATTGGAAAGAGCTCTTGAAGTGGCAGACACTTTCTTCCAGGTGCACTTGATGCCTAATGTGTTTCAGAGGCTTGAAAGGCAGCCTGCACAAACTCCCTGGTGAAGCACGGAGAGTGGAGGTCCTCAGCAACATCCCACAGAGTCAGATAACTCATCTTCTGGACCCAGAACCCAGGCCACAGTCTCGTCCACATGCTTTAACTGTGGTCAGAGCGGTCATTTGGCAAGGGACTGCCAATTTGAGAGACCTGAAATTATGGATGTCAGCTTAGTGAGCCAGCCCCCACCAGAAAGTAAAATTCCTGGGGATAAAGGGAAAACTCCAAAGCAGGAAAGATGCTCACCTCAAAAGAAGAAAGGTACCTCAGAGAGTTCAAGCCATCCCAAGAATGAAACCAGATTCTTTTACATTTTGTGCCCTCTGTGCAGGGAGTGGGCAGCAGGATGACAGTTGCCCCTTTGGAAAGCCCAAAATTGAAGAGCTCTTGAGAGGAAGTATTAAAAGCCAAAGGGAACCTACCCAGTAGGCATGTTCTTTCTTTAAGGCAGTGAATCATATTGTCAAAGTGTCCATGCTTAGATGACATGGAATGCAAACATAAGCAGGAGGAACAGCACAAAAACGAAACATGGGAACAAGAGTGGGTGAACACATTTGCAAAACTGCAAAATTGTAGCTTAGTGGATATTTCTCACCAGCCTCGTAAGGAATTCCTGATCCAGGTGGAACTGGATGACTTTCCCACACAAGCTTTGGTGGATTCAGGATCTGGCAAGACTCTCATTCGTGAGGACCTGCTCCAAAAAGAGCACATCAAACACAAGAGAAAAGAGACATCTGTGTTCTTGGGGACAAACAGGAGTACCACACTAGTCAGGTCCTGTTGAAGACTCCGGCAGGTCAAGCCATTATGGAAGTGGAAGTCTTTCTCAACCTCCCATATCCGGTTTTCTGGGACACAATTGTCCCCAGTTTGTGGCCCTGTGGTGCTGGCTCACAGGAAATCAGGGCAACCCACTCGGGGATAGTTCGTCTGAGATAGAGCAGTGAAGTAGCCCAGGTATGGCTGGATGCCTGACCTGACTTGACAAGATTGAACTGAGGGGGAGAGTATGTGAGGGAGTATATAAGAAACTCCCTCAGAACACCTTAAAGAACCAGCCACAGTTATCTGTACTGGTCCTCCTTAAATCCCAACCCAGTAAGGGATGTTGGAAAGGTGGAACCTCAGGCCTAGGAGGAGTTGACACAGCCTGCAGCAAGGAGCCTTTCAGGTCCCAACCATTGGCAGGTGAAGCTGGTGAATGCAGAGGCCCAACAGGAACTTCACCAATACCAGTCCTTGTTCCTCTTAGATTGAGCCCACGGGTGCCGGGACTGACTAGACTTAGATGCGGGCCTCTGTGGAGGTGAAGATCCACATTGGGTAGTTGAAGCCAGCCAGCACAGAAGGAAGAGAAACGGGGCAGGCCACAATCTGGACAGACAACAAGCAGCAGGGTTGGAATGAGGCAGAGACTGGGATCCGGTCTAAGGTCAAGTCCGAAGATCACTCTCTGTAAATACAAGTGCACGTAAGAAAACAGCCAGAGTCTGTCTCCTTTGTTTTCCTGGCTGTATTCCAAGTTACTACAAGGCCCTTTTAATTTGGCCCACTATTGTTCCACTTCATCCAATTTCACCCAGACTCCTAGCTCCACCTCAAAATGCTCCCCATTTTTTTTAAATCCAGGACTTTGATCTTTGTATGACTTCTCTCCTTCTCTGGTACAGGCCTAGAATTATACATAGAGCAGGAGGCCTGCGATCGGGAGCCCCGCCTACCCACCCGACGTCACCACCAACAGCGCCGGAGCGCTAAAGGGAGCGACACCACCAGGTGTCGCATAAAGAGAAAAAAACCCACCCACCACCAAGTGCCCTGCAACACCGGCAAGAAAAGAAAAAGAAAGGGAATGGCAGGAGCCTTTAACAATGGAAGAGAGAGCGGGAGGCCCGTGATCAGGAGCCCCGCCCACCCACCTGACATCACCACCAAACAGCGCCGGAGCGCTAAAGGGAGCGACATCACCAAGCGTCTCGTGCCATGCGTCGTGCGCCGAAGGGGCAAGACAAAGGGGCTCTCCCCTTTGTGCACCCCTTAGTGCAAACCGCAGTGCTAGCAGTATTCAATCTCTTGATAACTCCCGAACGACCAAATAATGGCAAACCATCAACCCCCCAAAGAATGCAAGATCAACAGAAATGACCCAAACGTAGACAACAATTGGAACGACAGAGGAACGAAAACAAAAATAAAACACAAATATCAACACTCAACCATTACGCACAACAACAACAAATCTCTCAGCAGCTACTTAACACTTTCTTTCCTACTCTTTAACGCTCAATCCATAATTAAAAAAATACCAATAGTCAACGACCTTCTCCAAGATGAAAAACCAGATTTCATAGCAATCACAGAAACATGGGCAAAAAACACAGACACAGTACTAATCAACCAAATCAATAACTCTACCTACAGAACTTTTTCAATACCCAGACCTAAAAAGAAAGGCGGAGGCCTTATGCTAATCATAAAAAAAACCCTACAAATGAAATTAATCCCAACAAGCAATTGCTCCCCACTGGAAATTGCACTATTTGATTCTCCACATCTACAAATTTGTCTGGTATATTGTCCCCCTAATACTCTTGATCAGAACTGCTCACCACTTATTGAATTCTTCCTGACCAGAATATCAATCAACAAACCCATAATTATTCTAGGTCAACTTTCACATAGACACTGTCCCCTACGCTCCCACCTGCACCTCAATCATTGACGCACTCTCATTACTGGGACTCAGTCAAATTGTCAATGGCCCAACGCACAAAGCAGGTCACACACTAGACCTAGTCTTCATCAACACTAACATATGGTCTAACCACCAAACCAAGATAACGAAAATACCATGGTCAGACCACTCTATCATCCACGCAAACTTATATTCAAATTGTAAACTCACAACAAAAAAAAGCACAACTAAATCCTTCTCATACTGTCCACCTTTTGCATTTAAACTCTTCAAGCAAATCTACAAACTGAACTATCAAACACAGAAAATGCAACATTATCCTGGATTATCATAACTAGAACTGTAGCAGACAAGATAAACCCCATGATAAAGAAAACAATAAAAGAACCAAAAAATCAGAACCTTTGGTACAACGACAACATCAGAGCAGCCAAACGAAAACTCAGAAAAAAAGAGAAATCATGGAGAAACAACAAAACAACCACACTACTCATCGCATACAGAGCACAACTAGCAGAATACAAAAAACTCATCCATAAAGCAAAAAAAGATTTTTACACTAACAAAATAAACAAATACCAACAAAACCCTAAGATGCTCTTCAACATAGTAAAAAGCCTAACCAAATCATCTTATGATGATCAACCACAATCAACACCAAAGATCACTAGTAACAACTTCGCAGACTTCTTTAATGAAAAAAATCATAATCCTCATTAAGAACAACCTAAAAAATGACTCACAAGACCAGAAAATACTGAACATTCAAACAAAAATCTGGCCCAACTTTGAGACAGCATCTTCTTTGGAAGTCCAAATGATCATTAAAAAAATGAACCCAGCCAAACACCCTATTGACACCATACCCATTACAACGATAAAAAATCTTGAACCATCAATAACTAAGACGATAACTGACATCGTAAACCTTTCACTCACGGAAGGAAACTACCCAGAATGCCTAAAATCAGCAATAATCAAACCCATTATGAAAAGAATAATCTTGATCCAAAAAACTCACTGAACTACCAACCCATATCAAACTTACCATTCATTGCCAAAATCATTGAGAAAGTCGTCCACACATGGCTCAGTGACCACCTGGAAGAAAACAACATCCTGCTACCCACACAATTTGGCTTCAGAAAGCAACTGAACATGGAGACTCTTCTACTAGCAATGAATGACTTTGCACTCAAAGGTTTTGAAAAAGGCCACAGCTACCTTCTAGTCCTACTCGACCTATCAGCAGCCTTTGATACAGTAAACCACTCTATCTTGATTGACCGTCTATCTGAAATTGGGGCAAAGGAAACAACCCTACAATGGTTCTCTTCATACCTATCACAAAGATCCTACCAAGTACTACTGAATGATACCCTCTCAAAGAAAATTAATCTACACACTGGAGTTCCCCAAGGATCCGCTCTATCAGCGACGCTCTTCAACATATATCTGCTTCCAATATGCCACTTCCTATCAAATCTTAATCTGACCCACTTCATCTATGCTGATGACATTCAAATATTAATCCCAATACAAAAATCACTAGAAGAAACATACAAATTAACAGCCACTTACCTAAGCAGAATAAAGGAAATACTAACCAACTTAAAACTCATCCTTAACTTCGACAAGACTGAAATAATCATATTAGACAGAAAGAACAACTCTCCTCAACTACCACCACTCAACCTAATGAACCAAAATACGGTCATATCTCCGGTCAATCATGCCCGCAATCTTGGAGTAATAATTGACAAGGAACTTTCTTTCAAAAACCATATCACAACAAAAATCAAAGATGATATCATAAACTACTAACACTCCGTCATTTAAAACCTTTCCTTTCCAACAACAACTTCAGATCAGTCCTTCAATTACTCATTTTCTCTAACCTAGATTACTGTAACTCACTCCTTTTCAACTTACCTCTAAACACTATCCGCCCACTCCAAATCCTACAAAACGCAGCTGCAAGAATCCTCACTGGATCTAAAAAACATGACCACATCACTCCAACACTTATCTCACTACACTGGCTACCAATAAAATTCAGGATTGAGTACAAAATACTATCCATTCTACATAAAATTATATTTGAAAAACAAGAAAACTGGCTAAGTTCCTCCATAAAACTACATACCCCAAACAGAAACCTCAGATCAGCAAATAAAGGACTTCTAAAGACACCACCTACTCATTCCAAACAACTCACCTCAACCCAAAAGAGAGAAATATCTCTAGGTAGCCCAAAACTCTGGAACTCCCTCCCAACTAAACTCAGAACTCAAGAAAACCTAAAAACCTTCAAAAAAGATCTAAAAACATGGATGTTCACCAAAGCATACCAACTCACCCAATGAACATCACAACGCCAACCCCCTCCAGTCTAACCTGAAGAAAATTGAAACTCAACACATATATGTATTATAACAAAGAACTGAAACAGGAAAAAAATGAACAGCAACTAACTTGTATATGATATCCCTATGTTAACAATCTTTTGAATCTTTTTGAAACCCTTGTTATCCTCCTTAACCTGTAAACCTTCGTATTTTTGTAAACCATTATGATGGCGAAACCGAATGACGGTATATAAAACTCGATAAATAAATAAAATACATAGGAAACAGGCTCGGATGCCAAATTTTGAAGGTGCCAGATATGCAAACTAAAGAGGAGTCTGCCACTGCTTGCTTTAGGGCTATATGCTGGCACAGCTTCAAAGGGGTGCTGCCATGGCATTCTGCCTGTAGGTGACAAAATCTTAAATCCAGCCCTGCTTGGCCACTATATCAAATCATAACCAACTGGGTTAGCCACTAGATGTCCCTAGTAGCCCTCGAACCAGCATGCAGGAATACCACATTTCAGCTCCTCCATTAGAGGCTGCCCGAGTGGGTGGACCTTGCCTATAAGTAGGGAATAAGACAGAAAGGTGTGTGGCATTTTTCAGCTTTTGAGGAGTGAGGAACTCTAGTAGTTTTGTTTTAGAATGAGACCTACCCCCTCACTGAGTCCATATTTTTGGACAGGGGCGGATTGTTCTATCAGGGGATCGGCCTTCCCCCAGTGGGCCGGTCGCTCCCATCACCTGACTTTTTTTTTTTTTTAAAACTTCCCGGCCGAAGAGAAGAAGAGGGGCAGCTGCTAGGGTTTTCAGGCATGATGTGCAGCATCCAGCCAGAAGTCCCAACCAGACGCTAAAAGTCCGGTTTTGCAGGTAACTCCTCCTCTCCCCCACAGTCTCTTAGTTACAGGGAGAGACAGGCAAGGTGGGGGCCTCTCAGAAGAGAGCTGCATTGTCTTCCTGCCCCCAGCTCTTTTCTTATGCTGATTGGACAGCATAGGGAGAGGAGGGGGGAGGCACAGCAGAGCTCCAGGGGCTCCACAGGTTTCTGTATCAATGACCCTCTTAGTCCCATCCCCCTCTCCTTTCACAGCTGGGCCATAACCAGGAGAAGGTGGCGAAACAGACATACAGACGGAGGCACAGAGTGAGGGGTGGGGGGGATAGAGATGAAAGGGGAGATAGACACATGGGTAGCGTAGAAAGAGGGAGTGGGTCACAGGACCCTCTTGCTCAGTCCAGCTGACAGCTATAGCTGTCTGGGAAGTTGCTCTGTAGGCTGTACCTGCCTCCCTCAGGTCTCACTCTGAACCCATGCTTTGTCCCATAGCAATTTGGAATTTACCTGATGTTAAATAAAAATGTATAATGTACTGTAGTGACCCCCTTCCCCTCTCTACTTATGCCTGTACCCCTTTCCTGGCTCTTTCTCTGCTCAGCATCCCCTGCTTATCTCACTGCTCCCCTCAAGCCTATTGCTGGGATGCTCAGTACCTCGGGTAATGTAAGTAATATGGCTGTGGGGAGGACAGGCAGTGCCTCCTTGGATGACGAGACTGGCAGCCACATAGGGGCTAAGGAATGCTTGTTCCACTATAGTGGTGGTCAGCCCCTTGATGAGGTGCCTTATTGCCCCCTGGGCTTGGCACTCTGGGCAGTTGTTTGCCTCTTCCGACAGCCCTGGTTCTCCCCTCTTTTCCCCCTTCCGTGCCCAGCTTGCTTCTGACCTTCTGAGATCATGTGTGAAAGAGAGAGGGAGCATGTATGAATGAGTGAGTGTGTTTTGTGTGTGACAGAATGAATGTGTATGGAGAGGGACACAGGAAAATGTTTGTGCTACCCATCAATGCCCGCTTATAATCATTGAAATGAAATTGAAATTGAAATGGGGAGCAGCTGAGTGGCAGGGGGCCCCCTTCATTGCCCTGAGAGGCTGTAAGAGAAATTGTTGCCTGTATGCATACATAGATACAGAGAAGGCAGTTCACTGGCTGGATATGAAATTTATGCTAATGAAGGACACCATGTCTCTTCTCCCCAGCCTCGTTCCTCAAGTGTCCAGTCCTGGTCTGTGGAAATGTTGGCCACCCTAGCTGCAGCCCGAACAGAAACAGGCAGAGCCGGGGGAGAGGCCTTCAAGGCTGCAGCAGAACCCATCCTGCCACAGCTGGAAGAAAGCTGTTCCAGGGCCGGGAAAGAGGCCTGCAAGGCCGCGGCAGAACCCATCCTGCTGCGGTTGAGAGACAGCCGTTCAGGGCCGTCGTTCAAGTGCAGGGTGTTCTGTTCGGTTGCAAGGAGTTAGCAATCTGTTCTGTTCGGAGTTAGCAGTCTGCTAGGGAGTTAGCAATCTGTTGTTATTTAGGAAAGTTGTGGGTGGATCCTTGGATCAGTGGCAGATGACCACGCCCCCGGGGGAAGATCCCGAGAGGGATCACCAGTCAGGCTCAAAGTTAGGAGACAGACACACACTAGTTCTTTTATTATATAGTATACTGAACCACCAGAGGTGGCAGTAGTGAGCTGGAATGCCCGGCTGGGCTGCAGTCTCTCAGATACTGGAACAGTGATCCCTGGAGGCTGAGCTGTAGAGAAACTGAAATATAGTGAGTAGGCAGGGTATGCAGAGTTCATGTACCGAACCTGATGGTAACACTCACACAATATCTCATAGAAGCCCAGGAGCTGAAATGTATAGGCCCTCGAGGAGCGAGTACCTGGTTCCAGGGAAAGCTCTGAGAGAGCGATGGTAACTCACTGTTGTAATTGGCAGTGATGACTTCCAGGCAGAAGAGAATATGGAGCAAGTCTGGGAATGAGGGCCCTCAAGGAGCGAGTACCGGTTCCAGACTGTCACCTGAAAAACAAAGGAGAGAGCAAGGCCCCCGAGGAGCGGGTACCCCTGGTAAGTCCGAGGAGGCAGAGTAGCTTAGGTAGAGTAACCCTTGCTAACTCAATCTGTTAGCAAATTCTAAGACCTTATATATTCATCGTGGGTGACGTCATCTCAGGGGGTCACCCCTGAGGTTCGCCCCATCGCCGGTACTTCAGTCGGGGCCGCACCGCACGCGCCCCTAGGCCTCCAGGAAACATTGCGGGTTGCAGCGTCTAGTAGGTCTGGGGACGCCAGAGGACTTCGGCAGAAGGACGCCGCGGCAGCCAATCTTCCTGCGGGTGAAGAAGGAGGCACCAAAGAGGTAAGGAGGGCAGAGAGAGGGCGTCGGGAACCAACGGACACAACAGTAGCCCCCTTCAAAGGGCGATTTCCTCTTTGGGTACCAGGCTTAGGTTTTTAAGGATGCGCAAGGTAGAATTGACGAAGCATCTCTTTGTCCAGGATATTGGTCTGAGGCTTCCAAGAGTAGAGATGTGAATCGGAACCAGAATCGGATCCGATATCAGTTCCGATTCACAAGAGTTTTCTTCGGGGCCGAAACCTTCCCACTTTAGAAGGTATTCAAAAGTCTTGCCTCTTTTACGAGGCAAGACTTTGTCCAGAATCTCTTTGACTTTGTATTCTAAGTCATCTTCTGCATTGATGACAGGTAGATATTTATTTATTTTATTTAAAAGTATTTATATACCACTTTATAAAATCGGTTTTGTCAAAGTGGTTTACATTGGAAAAGATAAAAATAAAAATAGAAATAAAAATTATAAAGAAACGATAAAAATAAATTAAAATTAAAATACATAAAATTAATTAATAGCTGGAACAAATTCCAGCTAGAAATAAATAAAATATCTACTAAAGTAAATAATAATAGAATAAAAATTGTTGCCGTGGGACTTGCTATTGTTATGGGACGGAGGGGAAAGAGAGGAAAGGTACAATAGTAAAAATAAGGTGAATGGAAGAAAAAATGGGGAAAAAGGGAAAAAAATAGGGAAGGAGGGAGGAGATATGAATGAGAGTGATGGGGACTGTAAATGAGATGGTGGAAAAGAGTTTATGTTTGGTCTTGAGTAGATGTTTTAAATGCTAATTGAAACAGATGGGTTTTGAGTGATTTTTTGAAATGAGAAGAATTTGAAATTGAGCGAAGAGGGTTGGGGAGGGAGTTCCACAGAATGGGTCCCGCTACCGAGAAAGCTCGTTTTCGGGTGACATCTAGCCTCGCTTGTTTAGGAGATGGGATATCTAGGAAATTTTGGGTAAGTGAACGTAGATGGCGGGTAGGTTTGTAAATCCGCAGTAAAGAACAGAGCCAGGTGGAGGTTGGGTTATGAATCAAGCCATGAATAATAGACAAAATTTTAAATTGTATCCTAAACTTTACTGAGAGCCAATGTAATGATTGAAGGATTGGGGTGATATGGTTGTGTAGAGGGGTCCTGGTTAATATTCGGGCAGCACTATTTTGAATCAGTTGAAGGGGATGTAGTGAGGAATCTGGCAGTCCTAAATAGAGTGCATTTCAATAGTCTAGTCCAGAAAATACTAAAGATTGAAGAATGGTTCTATAATCACGGTAGAAGAGTAATGGTCGGAGGTGTTTTAAAAGTTGTAGTTTATAGAAGGATTTTTTGGTAAGTGAAGAGATATGTTGTTTCATGGAGAGATCTGAGTTAATAATTATTCCTAGGTTAGTGGCATGGCGTGTTATAGGTATAGAGGTATTGTTTATTATCAGCTGTGATGGTGGACCTATTGAAGAATCTGTAATAGAGGATAAATGTATGATTTCTGTTTTTGAAGAGTTTAATTTTAGTCGGTTATGAGAAAGCCATGAATTTATAGTAGAGGTATTGAGTCTTGGAAGAAAATTCGCTGAGATGTAGATGTCAGCAGCGATGGATGAGCTGCTGGGGACGTCACTAAGATCTTCAGGAAGTGGCGAAGTTGGGGAAAGTGCAAAGCCCATTTCAAGTTGTAACACAATAGTGGATCTTCTAATTTGATGAGAGAACTCCTCAGGTCTTCCACTAGACGTCTGAGAATGAAGTTGCCTCCTGCCCCTGAGTCCACCAGGGCAGGAGTCTGAACCGTGATCGGTCCATAGGTCAAAGAGACTGGGAGAGAGAGCAGAGGAGATGTCACGGTATGGCCTAAGAACAGTCCTCCTGCAGGACTTAGGCCCGTCTGTTTTCCGGAAGAATGGAGCATGTGGAGACATTATGGCCAGGCTGACCACAGTACATGCAAAGGCTGCACTTCTTCCGAAATCTTCTCTCCTTGGAGGTCAAGCAACTGTGATCAAGTTGCATAGGTTCATCTTTATCAGCAGCAGGGGTTACTGGAATCATCCGAGGTGTAGAGACAGCACTGGCCTGTTTCAACCTGGGTAACACCCTAGGCCGGAGTTCCTTCACCTTGTCCCGGAGCTGGTGATCAATCCAAGTAGCCAAGGCTATTAATTCATCCAGTGAATCAGGTGCTTGGCGAGCAGCCAGCTCGTCTTTTAAATGGTTATCCAGGCCTCTGCAAAAGAGAGTCTTGAGACATTTGGGGTCCCAGTGAAGTTCTGCCGCAAGAGTTTTGAACTCTATGGCAAATTCAGCCAATGATCTGTTGCCTTGCTTCAATTCCACTAAAGCAGAACCGGCTACAGAAGTTCGAGTAGGGTCATCGAAAATGGATTTAAATAAGTCCATAAATCCTTCTATCTCCTGCAAAATGGAGTCCTTGCATTCCCACAAGGTGGATGCCCAAGACAAGGCCCTACCATCCAGGTATGAAAGGATATGGGTAGTCTTGGAGAGAGCTGTAGGAAATAGAGACGGCTGTAAGGCAAAGTGCATGCAGCACTGGTTCAAAAAGCCCTGGGTCTTCTGGATTTCTCCGGAAAAGCGGATTGGAGCCGCCAGTGGTTCAGCAGTCTTTAAAGTTACCTTCTGTAACTGACCTTCTTGGTTGGAGGCTGTGCCTTGAACCTTCTGTGTGTGTAGCTGATGAAACGCTGAAGTAGGTTTCTCCAAGGCTTCTTGCTGCTCTGTAATGCACTGAGCCAGGCCCGGTATAGCCTGCAAGGCATCGAGTTGTGCCGGATCCATGGAGTTAGCAATCTGTTCTATTCGGTTGCAAGGAGTTAGCAATCTGTTCTGTTTGGAGTTAGCAGTCTTCTAGGGAGTTAGCAATCTGTTGTTATTTAGGAGAGTTGTGGGTGATTCCTTGAATCAGTGGCAGATGACCACGCCCCCGGGGGAAGATCCCAAGAGGGATCACCGGTCAGGCTCAAAGTTAGGAGACAGACACACACTAGTTCTTTTATTATATAGTATACTGAACCACCAGAGGTGGCAGTAGTGAGCTGGAATGCCTGGCTGGGCTGCAGTCTCTTAGATACTGGAACAGCGATCCCTGGAGGCTGAGCTGTAGAGAAACTAAAATATAGTGAGTAGGCAGGGTATGCAGAGTTCATGTACCGAACCTGATGGTAACACTCACACAATGTCTCATAGAAGCCTGTTAGGTTTTACTCCTCAAGAAGGGAGGAGTTAGCAATCTGTTATGCTTCGGCTCCTGAGGAAGGGAGCCGTTAGCAATCTGTTATGCTTTGGCTCCTGAGGAAGGGAGGAGTTAGCAAACTGTTATGATCTACTCCTCAAGAAGGGAGGAGTTAGCAATCTGTAATGAATCTGCTCCTGTGGAAGGAGTAGTTAGCAATCTGATATGCTCAGCTCCGGTAGAGGGAGTAGTAAACAATCTGTTAGGGTTTAGACTGCGGAGTAGCAATCTGTTATGAATCTGTTGCTGAAGACTCCTGATGGAGAAGGAGTAGCAATCTGTTACCAGCGGAGTGCTTGGAGAGGGCACTCAGCTGTAGAGCAATGTAGATAGTGGATCCTTTGGCCGATGGCAGATAACTGCGCCCCCAGGAAGATATCCTGAGAGGGACCACCGGCTAGGTGTGAGTACGGAGACAGACACAGATAATTATTTTATTAGACAGGTTAGTAGAACCACCAGAGGTGACAGTAGTGAGCTGATATGCCCGGCAGGGCTGAAGTCCCTCAGCTACTGGAACAGCGATCCCAGGGTTGCTGAGCTGTAGAGAAATTATAGATAGTGAGTAGACAGGGTATGCTGTGTTCATAGCCAGAACTGGATGACAAAACTCACATAAGGTCTTTAGGAGGCTCAGTAGCTGGAAAGGGTTAGGCCCTCGAGGAGCGAGTACCTGGTTCCAGGGAAAGCTCTGAGAGAGCGATGGTAACTCACAAATGTCTGTATCTGCGATAGCTTCCAGGCAGTAGAGAATCTTCAGAGTGTTCAGGAACATGGGCCCTCGAGGAGCGAGTACCGGTTCCTATCTGCAATCTGAAATAAAGAAAAGAGAGCGAGGCCCCCGAGGAGAGGGTACCCCTGGTAAGTCCGAGGAGGCAGAGTAGCTTGGGAGTAAAGCTGAAGCAATCCCCCTTGCTAACTCGATTCGTTAGCGAATACTGAGACCTTTTGTATTGGAAGCGATGACGTCATCTCAGGAGGACGCCCCCGAGACTCGCGCCCTTGCTGGTACATCAATCGGAGCGCGCGCACACATGCACCCTATGTCATCAGGATCATGGTGGATCCGCAGCTTCGAGCCGGTCCAGGGATGCCGGAGGGAGACGGCAAGAAGACACCGTGGCAACTAACCGTCCATCAGACCCGGAGGGAGTCGCCACAGAGGTAAAGAGGGCAGAGTTAGGGTGTCGAGCAGCGACGGACGCAAAGTACCCCCCTTCAAAGGGCAATCTCCTCTTCGGGTATCAGGCTTAGGTTTCAAAGGATGCGCGAGGTGAAACTGATGAAGCATCTCTTTGTCTAAGATATTGGTCTGATGCTCCCAAGTGATCAAATCGGGGCCGAAGCCTTCCCAAATCAGAAGTTATTCAAAAATCTTGCCTCTGTTACGAACACCCAGAATCTCTTTGATCTTGATTTCTAATTCGTCTTCTGCAATGGTGACAGATGGATCTTGAGATTTGGAAGAATCTTTCAGAGTGTTATTGATGATACCAGCAGCAATGGGTAGAGCTGCTGTGGATGTCACTGAGGAATTCAGTGGAAGTGGTGATGTTGAAGAATGTCCAAAATCCACTTCTAAAGATGACTCTCCAGTAGAAGATGCTGGATGAGAGATGGTAGCATCACCAGCGGAAGCGGACTGGCTGGTTGCTAAGGATATCTTCTTCGGATCTATTATGTGCTGAGGTTCATCAGGCACATCTTCTGAATGAAATGAGCATGACAGCGCGTCTGCTCTGGTGTTTCGATCTCCCAGTCGGTACTTAAGCACAAAATCAAAACGGTTGAAGAATAAAGACAACCTTTAATTCAAATGTTGTGCATGGCTGAGATACTCAAGGTTTTTGTGATCCGTGAAGACGACTATTTGATGTTGAGAGCCTTCGAGCCATGGCCGCCACTCCTCAAATGCAAGCTTTATAGCTAGGAGCTCCTTGTCACCGATTCCGTAGTTCTTCTCGGCTGGGGAAAATCTTTGTGAGAAGAATGAACAGGGTCGTAAGGTCTTTGAGTCTCCCGCTTGGCTCAACACAGCTCCTACCCCCACATCTGAAGCATCAACTGTTATGACTGGGCAGTGGGCAAGCAAGAAGTGGACCCTTGGGCTGACCTGCAGGTACACACAGAGTAGGCCGGGAGGTGGAGTAAGAGCTTGGCAAGAATACCTGGAGCCTGGAATCCCCCCGGGAGGGGCCCGTAGGGACCCAGGCCCTGGGGGCTAGCACAGTTCAAAGTAGTCCAGAGAGGTCAGAAAGTTCAGAGTAGGCTGCCGGTGGAGAGGCAGAGGGCTGGCTGGCAGGCAGGTCACTGAAGAAGGCGGGGTCTGAACCGGCAGCGGGCAGAAGGCTAGGCCGCGAAGCAGACCAGGGCCACAGCAGGCGGTGGGTTAGCAGAGATGGCCGCGAAGCAGACCAGGACCACAGCTGGCGGCGGGTTAGCAGAGATGGCCGCGAAGCAGGCCGGAATCAGGAGTGACAGCAGACCGGCACAGGAGTCCGTGGCAGACCGGGACCAAGGCAGGCGACTGGCTAGCAGATAAGTTCGAGAGGCAAACCGGAATCAAGGCAGGCAGCAGGCTAGCGAGAAGTCCGTGAGGCAAACCAGAATCAAGGCAGGCAGCAGGCTAACGAGAAGTCCGTGAGGCAAACCGGAATCAAGGCAGACAGCAAGCAAGCGAGAAGTCCGTGAGGCAAGCCGGGATCAGGAACCAGGAGACAACGAGAGTCAGCAGAAGAACAGGAACAGGAAGCAACTAGTCAGCAGGAAACCTCGTTGCAAGGCATCTAGTTGGGGACTGGACACCGGTTATATCTGGAGCAGGGCATGACGTCAGCAGGCGAGGCGGAGCCGGACTTCCGGGTGCTGTGTGCTTAAGAGGGCCGTCCTCGCGCGTGCGCGAGGCCAGGCAGGGGTAGGCCTGTAATGGCGTCCTCCACGTGGGAACTCCTCGGGCGGCGGCCCTGTCGGGCCTGGATTCAAGCAGATTCCTGAAAGAGCTGAAGCGACAGTAAGTGGGCCTGAGCCCGAACAGGAGAGGGGCGGTCGGGACCGCAACATCAACTTCGACAATAAAGGGTCTGTTGGGGTCTGGAAGCCACAAGCACTGTTCAGTGGAGAAGGCAGTCTTCAATTTCTCGAACGCGGAAATGGCCTCCGTTGACCATTTTGAAGCGTTGGCACCCTTACGGGTCATTGCAGTCAAGGGTACAGTCAAAGAAGAATAGTTCTTAATAAAACTGCGATAATAATTGGTGAACCCCAGGAATCTCCTCAAGTCCTTCAGGCTGGTGGGTTGAGACCAATTCTAGATACTTTCAAGTTTGTGAGGGTCCATTTGAAAACCCTCCTTAGACACAATGTAGCCTAGAAAAGGCACTGAGTCTTTGTGAAATTCACACTTCGAGAGTTTGGCATACAGCCGATGTTCACGGAGACGGTAAAGCACTTGCTTGACATCTGCAATTGGGTCTCCACATCCTGGGAGAACATTAGTATGTCATCCAGGTAGACCACCACGTTCTTGTATAGCAGGACCCGCAAGATGTCATTCATCATATTTTGGAATGTAGCGGGTGCATTGCACAACCCGAACAGCATTACAAGAACGAGAGAGAACAGTGAGTCAATGAGCATATGTGTGACCAAAAAGACTGTTTAAACATTGATCATGTGTAGCCAGAGTTGTGTCCGTCGGTCCTAGATGGCTTCACCCCATTTGCCTCACCTTGCTCACGGCTACTCCCACTTACCTTGGGAAAATGGCTACCGCCGCATCTACAAGCCGCCCTCTCCGGCGTCCCCGGAACTGCTATGGTGCTGCCTCCCGCCATGCTCCTCCCAAGGCCCTACTAGGGTGTGCACGCGCTACCCACGTCTTTATTCCAGCATTGGCACGAACCTCGGGAGCGTCCCCCTCAAGTGACATCACGTCATCCGGGTATATAGCCTGTACTTTATTGGTAGCTAAATTGAGTTAGCAAAGGATTGG
The DNA here is from genome assembly GCF_901001135.1 of Rhinatrema bivittatum. Lineage (NCBI taxonomy): Eukaryota > Metazoa > Chordata > Amphibia > Gymnophiona > Rhinatrematidae > Rhinatrema > Rhinatrema bivittatum. The sequence continues at coordinate 7,989,808 of NC_042625.1, forward strand.
TTTTGGCCGGTCTTAGCTACTCTGCCTCTTCCGTGCTGTCGCTGGAAGCTCTCTCTCTGCCCTTCGGGCTATTGACCAACCTGGGTACCTGCTCCTCGAGGGCCCTCTGCTTTATTTCAGGTGCCTTACAGGGATCAGGTACTCGCTCCTTGAGGGCCTGCTCTCTCTGCCTCGGTGCCAATACCATCTACTTCAGCCTGGTGGAAACGCCTACCTACAGCTACCATCTAGTGAGTAATCTAACTCTCAGTCTGTCTCATCTACAGCATTGCCTTGCTGGGAAACCTACACCGGAAGTCCCCTATACCAACGGGGTGAGAAGGATCCCCTCCGCCGAGGGTCTCGAGACTGCTACATCCAGACTACCTCACTACTGCCACCTCTGGTGGTATCCATCAAGCTGTATAATAAAAGACCTAATTCTGTGTTTGTGCGTCCTGAGTCTAGCCCAGTACTGTGGCTCCTATGGGGCCCCTCCCCGTGGGCATGGTCATCTGCCACAGTACCCAAGAATCCACCCAAACACCACTAAACCCTAACAGCCAGTCGGCATGTGTGTGGGAGAATATAGGGGAGTTTGTGTAAGAAGGAACATGTATGCTAGAGAGTGTGTATATATGAGAGAGAGGAGAAAGTTTATGCATACCTCCTATCCCTGATTAATCTACGACAATCTCAGGGTGACTGGAGTCTAAAGTTCCCAGGTATAGAGAGCAAGGGATTTTTTTTTTAACTTTAGTTTTAATTACTGGGTGTTATTTGATGTGTCTGCTGTTTTGAAATATTTTATTGATGTTTGGAAAATTTAAGAAAACAATGTTATATATTTTTAATCGGATGTTCTATTCATCAGCTGCTTTGAAATATTTATTCTTTTTATGAGTATAGTTCTACTAATATGATTGATGGTTTATACATCTTGATTTTATTGTTTGATGTGTAATGAGGAATGGTGATGCTTAATGAGGAATGGTGATGTTTGTTTTTCCATTATTGCACTGCATATGGAGTCTGTCTTGTTACTGTTTCCAATTTAGTATTTGCATGTTTCTACGTTATACTTTCTCTTTATTCTGTATTTGGTGAGGGTCAGCCTCTGTTCTGCATGTGTGATTGAGGTGAGCTTTTCTGCTAGCATGTAGTTTCTGTCAGGCTCTTCAGCTTGGCTTGTTCTGTTTTCTTAATATTAGGTGTATTGGTGTTTTATGGCCTGTGCTGTCATTTCATAGATAGGGTTGCTATTGTTTGAGTGCTGATAGTGCTGTTTATGTATGGGACGTTTACTATAATGTAACTCAGTTTACTTAATGTTTCTGATGGCCGACATGCTTTACAATAGTCCCAATTACATATGGCTGCAGGTGCCTTTTTTTTGGCAGAGTTTTCTGGTTGGTACCACAGCGGTGCATGTGATTAATACACATATTATAAGTGATATTTTTACCTTAAAACACTGAATATTCTTTTTCATGTAAAATCTGTTACTAGCCCTAGAATTATAAATTACTTTGTGTGTCCTTGAAGAAAGATGCCACGTCCAAGAAAAGGGTTACCCCAGTATCGCTCCCCCCCCTCGTGGGTTCCATCACCATTTGTCTAAACAGAACACCTTGAAGGGCATCCGGAGTCTCTCTGCTTCTTACAGATTCTGCAGCAGTGGCACTTCAGTCCACATCCAGCAGATTCAAATCTCTCTTCTCCTGCCTGCCTTCCTACCTTTTGGATATCTTCAGCCAGATGCCTATCCGGTTCTTCTGTCTGATTTGGAGGCCTGCCACACCAGGTTAAATGGAAGTGCCATCATCATCAGTGCCGTGCTATGATTCCATCCCCAGGCCCATTGTCTGCTCCCTGGGCTGCCTGCGGCTGAGGATGCTGCGGAGGTAGCACCCCTGGAAGGAGGATGCCTCAGGCATCACTCAGTGAGGACACCAGTGGCCAGACTTAGGGTCTGGGCTCCAGACAGGATTTGAAGGTGGGGGCGGGTTTGCACATACAAGAACAGGAAATGTACCTCATTCTTAAATCAGGGTATGTTGGGTTATGATCTAAACAATCTTTTTTTTTTGTTATTCTTAGGAGACTATGTGATAACTTTTCCACTGAATTCCATGATCTGTTTCCTACTGCAGAAATCGTATTTATTTAATTTATTTATTCAGACTGATATTCTGCAATTTCCATCAAAATTACCATGGCCTTTCTGTATAGGATTCTGTGCTATGATTACCATCAGCATCAGCCCTGGTGGCCACCTTTCCTATAGCCAGTATTAGTTGGTCATTAGTTACCCTACTGAGTGGCAGCTGTCTGCTGAGACTTGGAATAGATATTATTGGAGGTCACTGTGTGTGTGTAGCACTCAAGCGACTTCTGTAAATCTGAAGAGGAAAAAGCTGTTCTCAGTTTGTTTAGCTGATCTGATCCTCAGGGAGAGGTAATGTGTTAATGGGGTTCTGGCTCACTGCAGAGCTAAAATGGAATCTCTTCAAAGCCCTGCTGCTGCTGCACAGAATATAAGAAACAGCAGTTCAGGAGAGAAGACAAATATTTACCATTGCCTGAGTGTTTTCAATCTCCAAGCTCCACCTGCAAATTAATCTTAATTTATTTCAATTCCCTGATAAACTCTTTGATGTTTGTTAGCTAATAAGGAGTGAGCTTCTGGTGGAATGGAAAGAACCTGAAAGGGGTTTGAATTGGAACCTGTAGGTTTGGCTTATCCTGCTCCGATAGATTTTATGGATAGCCTTGCTGTGTGAGCACAGAGTCATGCAACCTGAATCCCACATTTTTTTTTATTTTTTACTACTGGCCATTTAACACAGTAACATTGTAAATGTCAGTAAATAAAATCCAGAATGGTCATCCAGTGTGTCCATCAAGATGTTTAGGGTTGTACTGCCGCTCTGCACAGGTTACCCTAATTGTAAGGATGCCCCATTCAAGCCTTGAGAGCAGTTGTATTTATTCATTCCTTCTTATGGCGCACAGAGCCTGCCCTAGCCATAGAAGCACAAGTGCGGACTGCCCCTGTCCTTGTGCCTTCATAAGTGAACTTGATCAAACTTTGTTGAAGTGTAATGTAAACAGCCAGATAGCTAAACCATAGGTTTATTGTAAAATATGCCCAGAAGGATTCACTGAATGCACCATTGGCAGGTTTGTAACTTCAGCTTCTTGCAGGCTAGCTCCATGTAGAAATGTTTCACCAAAAGTTACCATATTATTACCCCAGTTCTTCATGTCCATCCTCTAATTACTAGGAACCTCTGTATTTATCCCACTCCCTTTTGAATTCTGTTACTGTTTTTGTCTTTACCACCTCTTCCAGAAGAACATTGCAGGCATCCAGCCCTTTCTGAGAAAAAACATTTCCTGACTTTGTTCCTGAATCTACACCCTTGGAGCTTCATGTCATCACCCCACTTCCTTTCCACTGGAAAAGGTTTGATTCTTGAGCATTATTAATACTTTTCAGGTGTTTAAAAGTCTGTATCATATAAGTCCCTGTCTCTCCTCTCCTTTCTCTAGAGATATATGTTTAGACCTTCAGTCTCATCTCATTTGGAGTTTAGTTGCCTTCTGTACTGCTTCTAAGCTGTCTATCTCCTTTTTGAGATACGGCCTCAAGAGCTGAAGCCAATATTCCAGTGATCATCTTTGGAGGCCGTATCTCAAAAAGTATAGATATAATTTATAAGTGATTCATAAAAAGGCAGCCTAAATGGTGCAGAATCTGCACTAAAAGCTACCGGAGAGGAGAGGCAGGGGGGATATGATCCAAACTTTAAAAAAACTGAAAGATACTAAAAATGCATGAGAATCAAACCTTTTCCAGTGGAAAGGAAGTGGGGTGATGATATGAAAAGCAAACAGAATGTTAGGAATAATTAGGAAGGGAATGTCAAAGTGATGGATGTCATGCCTCTGTATCACGCCATAGTGAGACCTTACCCTGAATACTGTGTGCCATTCTGGTCGCCGCATCTCAAAAAATATATAGTTACATTGGAGAGAGTGCAGAGAAGGGCAACCAAAATAAGGGGCATGGAACGACTGCCCTATGAGGAAAGGCTAAGGAAGTTAGGGCTGTTCAGTTTGGAGAAGAGATGACTGAGGGGGGATAGAGGTCTGCAAAGTCATGAAAGGACTTGAACAAGTTAATGTAAATCGGTTATTTACTTTCTTAGATAATAGGACTAGGGGGCACTCCATGAAGTTAGGAAAAAGCTCATTTAAAACCGAAGAAAATTATTTTTCACTCAGTGCATAGTTAAGCTCTGGAATTCATTGCCAGAGGATGTGGTTACAGCAGTTAGTGTAACTGGGTTTGAAAAAGGTTTGAATAAGTTCTAGGGGGAAAATTCCATAAACTGCTATTAATTTATTAGCAATAGTAGCGAGATTTATTTGTTTGGGTACTTGCCAGGTTCTTGTAGCCTGGTTTGGCCACTGTTGGAAACAGGATACTGTGTTTGATGGACCCTTGGTCTGACCCAGTATGGCATATCTTATGTTCTTATGTTCTAATAAGGCGGACTGATAGACTAACTGCACCATGGATTTAATCTTCATTAACCAAAGCCTAACCCAAGCATCCCACATTGTCTGTCATCCAATTCCCTGGTCAGACCACAAACTTATCTCCACTTCATTCCTTAACCATCTCTCTACGCCTTCTCCCTCACAGAAAGCTACAATACAACTCAGAAAATTATTCAATCAGGAGACCCTTATCTCTCACCTCTCTCCTGAATTCATCCGTTTAGACCTCACTAACACAGACACAGCCTTATCCTCATGGTTTCAAAATCACAAGTAAAGTTGCGGACTTGACCTGCCCCCTCAAAACCAAGGTTATCTTCTCTAACAAGGACAAGAAAAAACCTTGGTTCTCTCCAGAATTAAAATTCATGAAACGTGAACTAAGAAAAAGGGAACTGAACTGGCGCAGGAATCCTTCTTCCTCAAACCTTGCATCTTTTAAATCGCTCATGCACCATTACAGGACCACAATTCTTCAGACAAAAAAAGACTTCTATTCCCAGAAAATCCACAATTTCATCTTCGATCCAAAAGCTCTTTTCTCCCTGGTTTCTTCTCTCACCAAACCACCAGTTCCGGCTATCCCAGATGACAAAGCAGCTCTCAAATCCATAGAACTTGCCAACTACTTCAAAGACAAAATAGCTAACTTACTGGCCTCCCGCACAACTGTAACTTCCCCTGGACAATCATGTCCTCTCCTCGCTGCAGCGCCTCTTAACTATAAGTCTAATCAACCTCTCACTGCCTCTTTGCCTCATACAGCATGCCTGGAAGAATTCGAATCCACTTCCTCTCTTGAAATAGAATCTCTACTGAGGAAACTAAAACCAGCCTCCCACCCTTTTGATTCGATCCCAGCCAACCTTCTTATAACATGTGCTGCCGAAGTTTTCAAGCCTATCTCGCAAATTATCAATGCCTCCTTAGCACAAGGTCATGTCCCCAACCCTCTCAAACTGGCTATCTTAAAACCCCTTCTAAAAAAAACCAAACCTCTCCACAGACAACCCAGCAAACTTTCGACTGATTGCAAACCTTCCTATCATCGCCAAGGTCCTTGAAAAAATAGTCAATAAACAACTCTCCGAGTTCCTGGACAATAACAATATCCTCTCTCCAGCACAACTCGGTTTTTGTAAAGCTAGAAATACGGAATCCCTCCTTATTTCTCTTTCAGACAATATCCTCATGAACCTAGATAGGAAACAGCCCTGCCAGCTCATCCTCCTAGACTTATCGGCCGCATTCGACACAGTGAACCACCAGTGTCTCATCGAAAGGCTAGCTGAGATCGGCATCAAAAATACTGTCCTAAACTGGTTCATATCCTTCCTTCAGAATAGGCATTACAAAGTCAAGATTAACAGCAAAGAATCCCCTCCTTTCATCTCTACCCTACAAGTTCCACAAGGATCATCATTATCCCCGACTCTATTCAACATCTATCTTCTCCCTCTTTGCAAACTTCTATCTGAGCTCAAACTTACACATTACCTATATGCAGACGATGTCCAAATCTTGATACCGATCACCAACTTGCTGCAAAAAACTATTCTCCATTGGAAAGCTTGTTTTATCCACATTAACAACCTCCTCTCAAAGCTCAACTTATTACTCAACGCCGACAAGACAGAGTTCCTACTAATCACACAAGATGGCAGCATACCGCTAAACAACCCTCGACATTCAGTGTTCCCTTCATTCTCACCCAAGGTCAAAAACCTCGGGTTAATCATGGATAGCCAAATGACCTTCACAGGTTTAATCAACAACACGGTAAAGGAGTGTTACTTTAAACTCCAAGTTCTAAAAAGACTAAGACCCCTCCTCCATTTCCACGATTTCAGGTCAGTCTTACAATCTATCATATTCTCCAAAATTGACTATTGCAATGCACTTCTGCACGGCCTGCCTGATATCTCACTCAAGCCCCTACAGTTGCTACAGAACGCACCTGCAAGGATTCTCACAAAATCCAACAAGAGAGACCATATTACTCCAATTTTAAAGAAATTATACTGGCTCCCAATTAAGTTCAGAATCCTTCACAAACTGTTAACAGTCACTCACAAGGCCATACACAACATCACTCCTCTGGATCTTACAATACCTTTGCAACTCCACGCCTCTGCCCGTCCCCTAAGACTAGCCCAGAGAGGCACTCTTCAAGCACCTATCATCAAGACCTCCTTCAGAAAAAGAGCTATGTCCGCTTCGGGTCCCAAACAATGGAATCTGCTCCCTCCTGAACTAAGGCTGGAACAATGTCCATTCACCTTCAAGAAGAGACTTAAGACTTTTTTGTTTGACCAAGCCTTCTCATAACCACTCCTTTCTGCCATGGTCTTAGTTCACATCATTAGGTTACTTCTCCCTTAGGAGGTTCTCATAGTCCTCCACAATTTAAGTTCCCTGCTTTCGCCCAAGCCATGTTTACCCATGATCCTATACCTGCTTTCACCCAAGTTATGTTATCCAGGTTTTTTCTACCTTGTTCAATGTAAGACATGACTTTGTCACTGTTGTTTTTTGCTGGTTGTAATGTAAACTGAAGTGATAATTAATCCTGTTAATTGAACCTCGGTATATAAAAGTTACAAATAAATAAACTGAGAGTGGTGTGGGTCCGCGCCCCTTTCAAAATCCCCTGACTTATGCAATAGAAGCAGGATTTGCATGCCCACTTAAAATTTGGCTCACGTGCACACGGCCAGGCTACTTTATAATATGCACGCATATACACGTGCAAGTCAGAAAATAGCTGCATTCTTGGGTGCGGGCTGATGCAAGTGCGCAAATGTGCACCCGCGCGCCAGTTTGAACGATACCATCCCTGTTTTGGATACATTTATTTGTGTCACTTGCATAGACATTGATTTAATCAGAAGCCTAAAAAATTTGCAAAACAGTAGTTTGACCCCTGAACTGGTAAAAGCAAACCTTTTTCAGAGTTAAGAAGTTCAAGAACTAGTGCTACCAAAGGGGTAGACTCAGGAGTGACAACAGAAAGTATGATGGGAGTGAGTTCCATTGTTTAGGGCCAGTGGTGGAAAGAGCTCTTTTCCTTAGTGTCGTTTTGACAGGAGGGGCCTGTAGAGTACCTTTCTGTGCTAATCTCAACGGTCGGGAGGTAGTGTGAGGCTGCAAAGGAATCCTGAGATCCATTGGGGTGATGTTGTGGATGGCTTTGTGGATGATTGATAATACTTTGTAGAGGATTCTAAATTTGATTGGGAGCCAGTGAAGATTCTTTAAAATGGGTGTTTTATGGTCCCTTTTGTTGGACTTTGTTAGAATCCTTGCTGTGGCATTTTGTAACATTTGTAATGGTTTCAGAGTGTTGGCTGGTAGCCCGAGCAACAATGAGTTGCAATAATCTATTTTCGAGAAAATGATTACATGTAAAACAGATCTCAAATCTTGGAAGTGGAGGAGGGGTCTTAACCTCTTTAAAACTTGGAGTTTAAAGAAGCATTCTTTTACGGTGTTGTTGATGAAACTTCTGTAGTTCAGTTGATTATCCATGATGACCCCAAGGTTTCTAACCTGGGGGGATAGGGCTGGCAATGCAACGGGGTGTGAGTTAGAAAGCGGGTAGTTGCCTTCTGGAGTGATGAGAAGGAACTCTGTCTTGTTGGAGTTGAGTATCAGGTTGAGGTTTGATAGGAGGTTGTTGATGGAGAGAAGACAAGAATTCCAAAAGAGCAGGGTTTTTTGCAGTGAGTCGGTAATCGGTATGAGGATTTGGACGTCGTCTGCGTATACGTAATGGGTTAGATTAAGTTTGGATAGGAGCTGACACAGAGGGAGAAGGTAAATGTTGAATAATGTTGGAGATAATGAAGATCCTTGAGGGACTCCTAGGGTGGATCTGATAGGTGGTGACTCTTTGCTGTTGATCTTGACTTTGTAGAACCTGTTCTGGAGGAAAGATGTGAACCAGCTGAGGGCAGTGTTTTTGATGCCGATCTCGGCTAGACGATCTAAGTTCACTGTGTCGAATGCCGCCGTTAGGTCGAGAAAGATGAGCAGGCAAGGTTGTTTTTTTTCAAGGTTCATGAGAATATTATCTGATAGTGATAAAAGGAGGGATTCTGTGTTTCGGGATTTACAGAAGCCAAGTTGAGATGGAGAGAGTAGGTTGTTGTTGTCCAAGTATTCAGAGAGTTGTTTATTAACTATTCTTTCCAAGATTTTGGCGATAATCGGAAGATTTGCTATAGGGCGAAAGTTGGCTGGGTTATCAGGAGAAAGATTTGGTTTTTTTAGCAGAGGTTTCAGGATGGCGAGTTTGAGGGGGCTCGGGACAAGCCTCTGTGTTAAGGAGGCATTGGTGACCTATGAGATTGGCTTGGCGATGTCTTTGGCACTTGCAATAAGAAGGTTAGCTGGAATCTCATCTAGTGGGTGGGAAGCAGGTTTAAGTTTCTTTAGCACGTTTTCTATCTCTAATGTGGAGGTAGGCTCGAAGATCTCCAGGCTTGTGGTTTGGAGTGGAGGGAAGGTGAGTAGATGAGGTGGGGCAGGATCTTTCTTTTCCTTAAGCGGGTCCAGGAAGTTAGAAATTTTGTTCTTGAAATAGGTGGCAAGTTCTGTGGCTTTGCTTGCTGCTTTGTCATCTGGAATAGTGATGGCGGGTGGTTTGATGAGGGATGACACCAAGAAGAAGAGGGCTTTTGGGTCAAAGACGAAGTTATGTATTTCCTGTGAGTAGAAGTCTCTTTTTGTCTGAAGAATGGAGATCCTGTATTGGTGCATATGGGCTTTAAAGGCCGAAAGGTTTGAAGTTGACGGGTTCTTGCGCCATATCTTTTCTCTGTTTCTGAGTTCACGCTTTAAGGTTTTTAACTCTGGAGTATACCACTGTTTTTTTGTATCCTTGTTGGCTTGGATAGCTTTGGTAATTAGCGGGCAAGTCATGTCTGCCACTTTGTTTGTGATTTTAGACCAGGAGGCTAAGGCCGTGTCTGCGTCCGCGAGGTCAAGCTGGTTTAGCTCCGAAGATAGATGGGAGATGAGAGTTTCTGGGTTGCAGAGTTTTCTGAATTGGACCATGGATTTCTGGGTAGCCGTGGGGGTTGGTTGGTGGTTTAATAATGAAGTGGTGAATAACTTGTGATTAATTTTAGGCATATGAATGTTATTTTTTTAGGTCAAATCGCAAGGATTTTTTCTGACTTGGCAAAAGTTACCCAGAGAGATGGAAGGGGTTTTTGGAGACACAAGATCTAGGAGCATTTTTTGTAAATGTGGCATAAAATATACTGGAGCAATTAAGATTCTAAAAAGCTTGTTACTTCCACACCAGCTCCCAATAGAGTAGAAGGTCTATATAGATAATATTAGGAATATTCACTTTATTACTATTTCCTGTATATTATTTCCTTTGATTCTCCTATTTGTTTTTTCATCCCTCCCTTTAGCATTGGACTAATGAATGAGAAACTCTGGTTTTATTTTTATTTTATTTCCCAAGTATGCTCATTATGTTTCTGTTAGCAAAGTGTATTTGTTTAGCAATTTGTACTAAATTAAATAAAGAAAAATAAAAGAAAATATTTCTTCACAGAAAGGATGGTGATGCAAGCAACTACTTCCCAGTGGAGGTGATAGAAGCAAAAATAAATTTCGGTTCAAGAAAGCAGGGGACAAGTATAGAGGAATATTAATTGCAAAGAATTCAGGGGAAAAATAGAGATCATCTGAAGTCTATGCACTGTAGCAGGAAGTAAACTGGGTGTTGCGCCCCTCAGTCGCAGAAGACTGCGAACCTTGTTGCTCACCTCTCTTTTCCCTGTGTCTGCCTCACTGGGACAAGTAGCAGCCTCCGCTAGTGAATGCTGAACTCCGCGGCAGCTTCCAAGCAGTGTGGGCGCGGCTGACCGCCATTTTCCATCAGGGATTACCTAAGGCGCACGCGTCCATGGGTCTCCTAAGTACACGTCATGGTGGGAACCTCGGGGGCGTCCCCTCCCAATGATGTCAGATGCCTACAGTACTTAATCCGATCGGCCCTTGGCTAAGACGAGTTAGCAAGGTCTACCTACCTACCTAATTCCGCTCTACTCGGACTTCTTGTCTCCGTGGGTTTAGATGCTGAGCACCCATTTCTCGGGGGCTCACCGGCACATCCGGCTATCTGCTCCTCGGAGGGCCTCCCTGCCTGCATCTCTTGTCTATCTACCATCTCGGAGCTACCGGATCTCTCTGTGAGTACTTCTCCTTACTGCTATGCTTGCTGGATTCTACTGCGGTTTACCTCGCTCATCGGGCCACTATCGCACCTCTGCAGCCAAGCCTCTCTTCGCTCTGCGCAGCTGTTCCATCTCGCTGCAATTTCCTCAGGCTACTCCTCATCTTCTACCAATGCAGACTCAGTGTACCTTGCTCTGTGGGCTACTACCAGAGCTGACTCTGAGGACCTTCCATCGCCTGTGGGAACCCCTGGTGTATCCACTCCGCGGCAACGACCAGATACCATCTTCTACAGCATCATTGGGGTATTCCCTTTCCTGCAGAGAACTGTGTGTTTCTCTAACCCCTGCTTTGCGGGCTTGCCTTCTCTCCATAATAAAGACTCTCCACCAGGGTGTGCTGTGTACACGGATCGAGCCTGCCTACGGTGAGGCCCACAGGGCTCCTCCAACCCTCACCTCGGCTAAAGGGTTCACAACTATCCTAGTTTCTAACAATGGGCAGACTAGATTGGTCCTTATCTGCTATTATATTCTATGTTTGTGTTTTTCTAATGGTGAAGAGTGGCAATAAGTTATATGTGCATAAACTCTGTTAGCATAGATATTAAACAGCATCGCCTGTGCTTCCATTAGGCAAACTAGGCAGTCATCTAGAGCTCCAAAATTTTGGAGGTGGCAAATTCCTGTGAGCATGAGGCCCATAAAGGTACTGTGCCAGAGCAAATACTGCCAAAGATGGTAGTGCTATGCAGAAGCCACTTCCACTTTAGGAGGGAGTGTTGTGTTGGAGCTGCCACCAGTAGGTAAGATGGGAGAGAGGGGTGCATGACCAAAGATTTGCCTATGATGCCAAATGCTCTTGCACTGGCCCTGGATGGGGGTTGTATGAAAAAGTGAGGGGGTTGTGTAAAAGAAGCTGAGGGGATTGGAGGTGATATGAAAGAGGAGCTGGGGAAGAATGGGTGTGTGCATGTTGGCATTTGGTTAAAGGGATTAATGAGGGCACCTGGAATGGAGAGAGGAAGGGAGAAAAATAGGATTGGGGGGAGAGAAGGGAAGATGAAAGGGGATGGGGAGGGTGCACAATGGATGAGGATGAAAGGTGGAGTAGGGCTGGAGCTATGGAAAGGACCCCTCCCTGCTCTGCATCACCTCCAAGAAACCAGAATCTCCCTCCCCTCCTTTGTCCTCTAACCCTCCTCTCTCTCCTCCTCCTTCCCCAAAACCCTATCCCTGATATTCTTCGCTCCTCTCTCTTATCCAGGGCCGGCGCGTCCATTAGGCGAACTTCGGCGGTCGCCTAGGGTGCCGAGCCGTAAAGGGCGCCGAAGAGCAGCCACATGATGCCGCAAGTGGGGCCTATCCCGCTTGCGGTAAACAGAACTAGAGACTGTGTGCTTCTCAGGGCCACAAGCAGCGCGCTGCTCGCGGCCCTGAGAAGCACACAGTGTCACGCCCCCCCCCTACCTGTTTCGGCGCCGACTGTTTCTATTTCTCTTTGCCGCGAGCGGGATAGGCCCCGCTTGCAGCATCATGTGGCTGCTCTTCGGCGCCCCTATGGCTCAGCACCCTGAGAAGCACACGGTGCCGAAACAGGTAGGGGGGGTGCTAACGGGGAGGGGGCGCGACCAGGGGAGGCGGCAGCGCAAGGGTCACCAAGGGCGCCCAATACCCTTGCACCAGCCCTGCTCCTATCCTCTCAACCTTTCCTATCACCACCTCTGAGATCTCACCCTCTTTTCTCCCACATTGATATCTGAGGTCAGAGCAATTATGGGACAAAACTGTGTCCTGAGTAATGGTTGCTTTTGGCATTCCTCTTTCCTTTCTGGCTTGCATGTTCACAGCTTCATAGATTGACTTAAATGAGCAGTCATGGGAGAACTAAGATGGCAGCATCATGAGAGGACATGATGTTTCGAGCTCCTCAATTTCTTTTTTGTCTCATACAGTTATGCTGCATACCAAGTGCAAGGGTAAATTCTAAAAAGGGCCCCCAGCTATCTCTGTGGCTGATTCCATTCAGTTCAAAATTGATGAGTTCCTCACCCCAAACTCCTGTAAATCCATGTGCCGGTTCCATTGTAGAGAAACCTGCAGAACAAGCAGGAATTCTGTTGGACATTGAATCATCTTTCAGCCCTGGAGCACCAAGAACTCTTTCCCTTTGGATGTCACCAACAGGCGACTCTTTGCCTCTACATGGATGGTTGCAGCGACCTGAAGAAGTGGTGTCTGTGGAAGGTTTGCTTTGTTTTGCAGAGAAACCTTTATCGGGTTTCCCAGACAAGGCAATGTCCTTGGTTTTACATCTTGGAGCCATACCAAATATCCAGACGGTCGCAACAGTACGTACAAGGAAAAGGAAATTGGTTCTTACCTGATAATTTTCATTCCTGTAGTTCCACGGATCAGCCCAGACGTTCTCCCGGGTCTTTCTATATTCCTCGAGTCTGCGCACGTACCTTTTTTGCATCATTTTTCCGGTTAAGTTATTGTAGCATACTAAGAAATAATACTACAGAGTATGAGTTCACATGTTGATTCTTACCTGTTAGGTTGTTGCTTGATTCATTGCTAGTTCTATTATTCTGCTTTGATATTCTAAATACTGAAGGGATGCAGGTGGCACACCAGGTTATGTAGGGTGCTTTTCAAGTTTTTCTCTGTCTCCACCTGCTGGAAGGGAGGCATAACCCATGGTCTGGACTGATCCGTGGTACTACAGGAACGAAAATTATCAAGTAAGAACCAATTTTCTTTTACTGTCTCCACTTCTATTCCTTCTTTGTAAAAAAAAAAAAATGTCCTTGAAATCAAAGAAAAATGAACAAAATTTCCCTTCCTTTTTGTTCTGTTTTCATCACTAAGCAGTAACTAGCCCCAGTCAGGGTCCCCCACTGCTCCTTGATCTGCCACAAAAATTAAAAACTTCAAGACCCTCTGGGCCTGCCAGCACCCTGGATGCCTCATACCCCATCATTGAAGTCCAAATGGCGCAGGAACGAGCCTTAAGTGCTCCTGCCCTACCAGGTTGTCCAGTGCCATCTTGTTGGTCGGATATAGAACAAGACATCCATACAACAAAATGGCGCAGACATCAGAGCTGCCTGGTTGTTGCGTTCGTGCCTGCTTTCGCCCTCGCTCCACCCTCTCTACCTGTGTGGCAACTCCCTGATGGACGGCTTGATGCCGCGGCGTCTCCATGCTGCTTCTCCCCTGCGTCCCCGGGCTGGCTCGACACTGCGGATCCGCCATGTTCCTGATGACGTAGGGCGTGTGCGCGCACTCCGAAGTATGTACCAGCAAGGGCGCGAACCTCAGGGGCGTCCCCCTGTATTGACATCATCCGCTTCCAACATAAAAGGTCTTTTCTTTTGCTAACAACTCGAGTTAGCAAGAACTCCGATTGGACTAGCTTCGGCTGTCCAAAGACTACCTTGCACCACAGGATTGTTTGCGGGATTCCTCCGGACCTGCTTCACTCTTGCAACATTGCCTCTCTGGACCTACCAAGGTTACCCGCTCCTCGGGGGCCTCATTCTCTTTCTCTATTTCAGATTGCCGATAGGAACCGGTACTCGCTCCTTGAGGGCCCATGTTCCTAAACCCTCTGAAGACTCTCCATTGCCTGGAAGCAATCGCAAAAGATGGACATTGTGAGTTATTATTTCAGACTACAGACAGGAACCGATACTCGCTCCTCGCGGACCTATGTTCCTGAACACTCTGAAGATTCTCCTTGTCCAGAGGCCATTACATCTACAGACATTGTGAGTTTCTATTTCAAATGGTATATAGGAACCGGTACTCGCTCCTCGAGGGCCTATGTTCCTGAACACTCTGAAGATTCTCCTTGCCCAGAAGCCATCACAGGTACAGACATTGTGAGTTACTATTTCAAATGGTATATAGGAACCGGCACTCGCTCCTCGAGGGCCTATGTTCCTGAACACTGAAGATTCTCTATTGATTAGAAGCTATTCCAGATACAGATTAGTGTGAGTGATCACCGCTCTCTCAGAGCTTCCCTGGAACCAGGTACTCGCTCCTCGAGGGCCTAACCCTTTCCAACTAATGAGCCATATCAAGACCCTATGTGAGTTATCATCTAGTACTGGCTATGTATATCTGCATACCCTGTCTATTCACTATCTACAGTCTCTTTGCAGCTCAGCAACCTGGGAATCGCAGTTCCAGTATCTGAGGGACTTCAGCACTGCCAGGCATACCAGCTCACTACTGCCACCTCTGGTGGTTATACTGCTTATCTAATAAAGAACTATCTGTGCGTGTCTCCATACTCCAGCCTAGCCAGCCATCTCGGGACTCCCTCCTGAGGGCGCTGTCATCTGCCATCGGCCCAAGGATTCATCTATTTACTTTCTGTCCAGCTGAGCCCCATCTCCAGTACTCCACTGGTACAGATTGCCAACTCTGCAATCTACATTACCATTGCCATTCCTTAGCAGACCCATAGGAGGCAGTTCACTATAGATTGCTATTCTTCCCTTAGGGGAGGGACTTCCATCAAACTGCTATTCGTATCTGCTTGCTCCTCCCATCCGCATCACAGACCCTGCAACAGATTGCTAACCGCTAGCAGTATTACAACAGATTGCTGGCTCCACCCCTTGTGGGAGTGTCCAACAGCAGGATCCTATCCAATTGCTCTTTCTAGCAGCCGATCCCACAACAGATTACTAACTCCTCCCTTTACAGGAGCATCCAGCAGCAGTTCGCTAACAGATTGCTAACTCAAGCAGCAGATCCCTAACACTGGTGTCATCTTGAAATGCTAACTCGGTACAGCATTTGCTCCTGCCCTATTTGGGGCTTGCTCCTGCCCTATTTGGACTGTAAAGACCAATGACAGGGTAAGAGGCATCCAAGGGAGGCATGGGGGGGCTTTGAACTTTTTAAAGGCATCTTTTTTTTCTATGGGAGGGTCACTTTTTTTATGTTTTGTTTTTATGCATATTGTTTATTTGGTTTCAAAAAATAAAGCAAAATTAAACACAAACAACATTTTTAAAAAGTAAGTGCACACTCCTATTTGGCAAGATCTTTGCCTTGTGAAGCCATGTTGCCTAGGTAGGAGCAGTTCTATCATGAGGCAGGGTGAGGCAGCGGTTTCAGACGGCAAAAGTTTAGAGCAGCAAAAAGTGCCCCTCAAAGCACTCCTGTGGCAACCTCCTCGCCCTGCATCCACACCCAGGCAAAAAAATATCAACAGCCTCCCCAAATAATGGAGTTACGGGATCCCAGGTGGCAGACCCCTCAAGCAGAAAGCAAACTTAGTACCGGCGGCGCCAAATTCTGACATGCCTGTGGGGATTCCTTGATCCTGCATGCAGAAATCCTTAGCGATGGCGGCACAATATGACTGATAGCTTCCCAGGCCTCTGGGTAGGAAAACAAACTCCAAGCCGGTAGTGAAAAATTCTGACTTGCCCACAGGGATCCCAGGCCTTGCGAGCAAAAATCATTAGCAACAGCAGCTCAGGATTATGACATGCTCGCGAGTAGGAAAAGAACCCCGAGCCAGCAGCGCAGGATTGTGACATGCTGGCATTTAGTGCCATTTTGGTATGGGATGTTTACTATATTGTAATTGTAGTTCATTTTACTCATGGCTTTCCGAGGGCCAAGCCCAAACCCAATGCACTTTACAATAGTCCTAATACCATATGGGCTCTAAATGACTTTTTTGCAGGGTTTTCTCATTGTTACCACAGCAGTGCATGTAAAGATAATATCCATGTTGTAAGTGATATTTTTACATCACAAAACTGTACTTTGAATGTCTTTTTTCATATAAAATCTATTATAAATGTTACGGTCGTGGACCCTTGGGCCGGTTGGGACAGAGGATGGTATGCTATGGAAGGCCACAGCAAGTGTCCCAGCCGGGAGGCGGCTCGGGAGAGACTCAGAGGAGACTTCACCACCAGAAGTCCGAGGTCCCCCCAGGAGGAGCCCGTAGGGACCTGGACCTCTTGGACTTAGGTGGAGTCCTATGCGACCAAGGACCCAGGCAGCAGCTGAAGAGACGGACGATGGCTGGACCCAGGTGGATGAAGAGTCTTCACCCTCAGAAGCCCGCGGCTCCCCGGGGAGGAGTCCTTGAGAGCCCGAGCCGCTGGGACTTAGGAGAAACCTCTGGGCCAGCGAATACCAGATACCTGAGATGAGGAAGAAGCCGAAGTCGGAGTCCAGGAGCGAAGCCGGGTCAAGAGCCAGGAGTCAGTGATCCACACCAGAGCCAGGGAGAAAGCAGAAGATGGAGTCAGGGACAGAGCCCGGGTCGGAAGCCAGAAGGTCAGAAGACAAAGCCAAGCCAGGAACAGAAGCTGAAGACGGAGTCGTGGGACGGAGCCAGGTCGGAAGCCAGAAGTCAGACGTCGATACCAAACCAAGGGGCGAAAGATAGGTCAGGAAGCAAGCCGGGTCGAAGACAGCAGCAGTCAGACGTAAACACAGCAACTAGCAAGTCAGGGAGTCCTGAGGAACCTCGTTGCAAGGCGAGGATCCTATCCCAGCTGCAGGGTAATATACCCTGCAGTGTCTTACGACATCTAGGAGCTGTCCCAGGTTTCCCGCACTGGCCCCTTTAAGAGTGGAGCCCCTGCGCGCGCCTAGGGGGCGGGGCCAGCGACGGGGAGTCGGCGGCGTCTCCCTCGCAGTGGAGACGCCGCGGCAGGGCGCGGAACAGGCCTGGGAGGCCGGGGACAGATTCGCGCCGGCCGGGCCGGCCCCAAGGTAGGAGGAAGGACCGGGGCACGGCCCGGTCCCGTAACAATAAATTCATAATGATTGTGTGCGTGGTGAGGGCTGGAGGGGAGGGGTGCAAAGCTGTAAGGTTTGCTGAGCACCTAATACCCTTGCACTATTCCTGAGAGAGTGTGCTATGCATAGACCCTCGCCATTCACTCATCTCCCACATGCCCAGGGTGCAAATGCTGAGGAAAGTTGGGAAACAGATGGCAGAGTCCTCAGCTTCCTGGAAATAGCGTCACTGGCATTCTTATCTGCCACTCCTCTGGGAACTGTGACCTCTGCCTGCCCACTTCCCCAGCATCTCAAATTATCGAAAGGGCAGACTCCAACCCCCCTCCCACTTGGCCATCTTGGTGATTTGACCTTTGGCATACTTTTGGGGGGGAGGGGAGCGCCATCTCATCCCTCACCCAGGCAACAGGTTCCCTTGAGCTGCCCCTGTGCCTGGGATTATGCGACCCATTGACTTCAAGGCATTCTCTCCTTCTGAAGGATTTCTGTTACTTTGCCCACCAATGATGTTAAAGTAACAGGTCTGCAGTTTTCCACTTTCTCCTCATCCTTGTGGATCGGTTTTCCAGTTTCTTGAACAGAGCTGTGAGTTCCTTCAGTATTCGGGCATCAGGTCCCATTGCCTCATCTGCTTATGCCAGCACAGAATATTACCTCCTCAGTAAATTCCCAATTATAGGGAATACGGGCAGCAATCATGTCGCTTTCTTTTCTTTTCTTTCCTCTTCATGAGCCTTGATTTACAAACGGGGAATTTCCCCCATTGTATAAGTCACCTAAGCCCAGTCATTGCAGCCACAATTCTCAGCTGGGCGCCACGCATCAAGGCTCCTTCCTTAATCGTACAATTGTGGTCCCTAAGGCCAGCCATTGGACGTCCCTAATACAGAATGGATAAGGCTTCGTTCCTCACCCCTACCCCCCCTCCAGCCCTAGCCAGCCTGACCTGAGAATCAAACTCTCCCATGGCAGGGTAAAGCACTGCCACTGAATCACCGAGCCAACCTACGCCCCTCTGAAAGCAAGATGACAGATGCCTTGCTGTCGGGCATGCGCACTGATGCATTTTACTTCTTCAAGTCATCTTGTATAGAAGTGTCTGAGCTAAATTTACCTTCTGCCAATTAAAAGAGGTAGAGAAAAAGCAGATTTGGATGAAGTGGAACCTAACTAAATTTGTATAATGCAGAGCTAATATTACCTTGCAGATTAGGTTTCTCTAAAAGTCAGCTAATCAATTGAATTATCTAAAATTCTCATAGCTCACAGACTTTTTCTAAAAGTCCTGGAAACAGCAACAGAGTCTAATCCCTAACTCTGACACAATTCTCAGTAATTATCATCCCTACTTTGTTTTAATTGGTTTAAAATGTTGATCTTTCTGAATATATTTTTATTCTGTAGCCTTTTTGGAGCAGAGCTAATAAACCTTGGTAAATGTTAAACCTCTTGATTGTGCCAGGTCTCACTCCATGGTCATCTGCTGTCTTATCAGACCTTTTAATCCATCTTTGATGCAGCCTGCTAATGAAGTTAAAACAGGTTGTTAAAATGTCACCAGCTGCAACTTGTTGTCTGGCTCTGGGGAGCCTCTTCCCTTTGACAAGCTAGAAGGTGTCAAGGCCCCCCACCCCCAGGAGGCTGAGTCCAGAGCTAAACCAGTTTCCTCACCCCCAGGAGCCTGACTCTGGGAGGCTCCCTACCCCAGGAGCGCAGGAACAGCACAGGGCTGACCAACCGCGGCTGCCTCCAGAAATCGGGCTTTGAACCTAGGATTGCCCCCCACCCCATCACCACCTTCAAACCTGTCACTGAAATGTGAAAAGATCTCTAGGTCTGGCTTCAAAGAAGAAAGAAAAGATATTATCCAGTGTGCAGCTGGAATGATCCTTATGGTGTCTATGTGAGATACCTTGATTTCCCAATAGCATCCCCAAGAAAAATCTAATAAGCACAAAAGATATTCTGTTTCTCAGAGAAGGAAGCATTTCCCACAAAACATAAAATATATCTAAAAAAATGTCTTTGTATTTTCCGGTAAATAATCATTTTCCATAAAGTAGAGCTATTGGAAATTCTTATAAATTGCTGTGTACCATCCCAGGTTGTATTAGACTTTGGGTGTAAATAATTATGCACAAACTGAAACACTAAGAATCTCCCCCCCCCCCCGTTGGACATTCCAAAACATTTCTTGTTATTACACGTAATACTGAGACACTGGGATAATGTAACCCATCCAAAGAACAAAGGCATGCTCTTAAGAGCTAGAGTGGTATGTGAAATAGATTTAAATTGTCAAATGTGCGGTCTGAATCTCATGTGTTAGCGAGTGCTATTCTGAACTGGTGGAAGCGTAAGACTTTTTCATTGTAAACACAAATGAATTAAAAGCCTCCACAAAGGAGATGGCGTAGGTTAGGATATTGTTAAAAAGGAGGAAAGGAGAGAGATGGTGAATGAGGGGCTGCATCTGGATTGGTTCGATTTGTTTACATAAATGCTAATCTCTGAGGAATTTTCTTCACAAACAGGACTGACATTTAAACTTTAAAGGCAGACTAGTGTGACAGAAGATGAGCCCCTAGGAGAAGAAGAGTAATGACATGGAGGTCTCCAGAAGCCCTTGGAACTGATCCTAGTCCTGCCTCATTAACTACTAGAATTTGTAAGTCAGAAAGTCCCAACAAGTCAGAGTCTGCTGGATCTCTAGTTTTACTCCTGTATTCCTTACCCATCTGAAGCATCGAATCTATGTCAATATCTTTTTACCCAAACCATATCGCAATGCAATTTAAGGGAGAATGCTTCAGAAATCACACATGCAGCTACGACTAGAGTGGATGATCTGCAGACTAGCTCTGGAGCCTAGAGTGCATGAAGATTTCCAACAGATAGGAGAAAATGGAATCACGCTGTCGTTAATATTCAATTACTGGTGAGTAAACTGGGAAACCGGAGACAACATGACATGCCCAAGGTACTATAGGAAATTGGTGGTAGAGAGGAGAACATAAGAACATAAGAAATTGCCATGCTGGGTCAGACCAAGGGTCCATCAAGCCCAGCATCCTGTTTCCAACAGAGGCCAAACCAGGCCACAAGAACCTGGCAATTACCTAAACACCAAGAAGATCTCATGCTACTGATGCAATTAATAGCAGTGGCTATTCCCTAAGTAAACTTGATTAATAGCAGTTAATGGACTTTTCCTCAAAGAACTTATCCAAACCTTTTTTGAACCCAGCTACACTAACTGCACTAACCACATCCTCTGGCAACAAATTCCAGAGCTTAATTGTGCATTGAGTGAAAAAGAACTTTCTCCGATTAATCTTAAATGTGCTACTTGCTAACTTCATGGAATGCCCCATAATAGTCCTCCTATTATCCTAAAGTGTACATTTATTTTATTTATTTATTTATGAACTTTTATATACCAACATTCGTAGGACACATCACGCCAGTTTACAAGTAACTAAAAGAAGGAAAGTTACAATGAAGGAGGAACGGGAGAGGGGAGCAGGCTAGAAATGGGGGAAAGAGGTGGGCAGGGAGTGAAGTAAGCTAAGAGAAAGAGGAAAGAAAGAAATTAAGAAGAGAGAGTAGAGATTCACATCTACTCGATCAAGACCTCTCATGATCATAAAGACCTCTATCATATCCCCCCTCAGCCGTCTCTTCTCCAAGCTGAAAAGTCCTAACCTCTTTAGTCTTTCCTCATAGGGGAGTTGTTCCATTCCCCTTATCATTTTGGTTGCCCTTCTCTGTACCTTCTCCATCGCAACTATATCTTTTTTGAGATGCGGTGACCAGAATTGTACACAGTATTCAAGGTATGGTCTCACCATGGAGCGATACAGAGGCATTATGACATTTTCTGTTTTATTAACCATTCCCTTCCTAATAATTCCTAACATTTTGTTTGCTTTTTTTACTGCTGCAGCACACTGAGCCGACAATTTTAAAGTATTATCCACTATGATGCCTAGATCTTTTTCCTGGGTGGAAGTGTTGCGATCCCCCCTGCTGCTGCGCTGCAGGAGGTCTCTTACCTTCCTCCAGAGGCCGCTCTGAAGCCAGGGCCTCGCCTGCGCATCATCCAGGACTTGCTCCAGGGCCTGAGAGGCCTAGCTGCTCCTGAGGCATGCCTGTGGCTTGCAAGCCTCAGCGTTTGGACTTCCTGCTTCCAGCCACGCCCGTTTCTCTAGGGGCTGGCCCGCAGCTCTCTACCCTAGTTATAGGACCAGCGGTGGGCGGTCCTGGCAAGCTCCTCCCAGGGAGTTGCCTTCTACCTCCAGTACTTAAGGACTGTCTGTTCACTTGCACCGGGCCTTCGATCAGGCCTTACAGTTGGCTGTAACCGTGCTGATCCAGGTCTTCCATGGTTCCTTGTCCAGTGTCTCTGCCTGATGTTTGTTCCTGTTCCTGCCAGCCGAAAGGGCTTCGGATGTGAGTATCCCAGCATCGGAGTTCCTGTTCGCCTGGGTCTTCCCCGCGCCCTCCTTCTCAGCGTGGTCCGCGACCAGCCTTCCTAGGCTGTGTAGGGCGCGTCTGGGACAGGGTGGTCCGCGACTCAGTCCCACGGGCGGGCTGAGTAGGGCGCCCTGATGGACAGTGCAATGTTCCCGTCCAGCCTTGTCTTCAGTGTCTGCTTCAGCCCTTGTCCGGATGTCTACCTGTCTCTGCCTTGACCTGGTTCCTGAGCCTTCTGTCCTGTTGGGCCCTGGAGTGGCCAACAGGAGGGATTCGTCCCACGGGCTCTTGAGCTTCTGCCAGCCGAGGGGGCTTCGGATGTGAGTATCCCAGCATCGGAGTTCCTGCTCGCCTGGGCCTTTCCTGTGTCTCGCTTCAGCCCTTGACCTGATGTCTCTGTCTTGCTTCAGCCTGCTTCTGCCCCGTTTGATGTCTTCTGTTTAAGGACTCTGTCTGCCCTCGCCTCTGTCCGGCCTGCTGCCCATTGCCGTTCCCTGCGGCAGGTCCGAAAGGGCCGGGAACAGTCGGAGGACCGTTCATTAGTCAACTTCCCCGTGTTGGCTACCATGGGCATGCAGGTCCGGCTGAGGGTCGGACTCCCTGCTTCTGTTCCTGCCTGCCTGGCTCACCATGCCTGCTCAGCTCACCTCCCACGGTGTGGCCTTGGGCTCCTCCCGGGGTCCTGCCGTGGCCCAAGGGCTCACCACCCGCCCGAGACGACCGCGCCCGCGCGCGCTCGTAACAGGAAGCTCCTAATATGGAACCTAACATTGTGTAACTACAGCAAGGGTTATTTTTCCCTATATGCAACACCTTGCACTTGTCCACATTAAATTTCATCTGCCAACTACTTAATCCAAGACAAGCCCGCTGTGCCTTATTCTTTGCACACTTCAAGCTCCGCTACCGCCAAGCAGCAAAGAATTTCCACGCAGATGCGCTTTCCCGTTCTGTTGAGCCAGAGGACACACCCGAGACTCCTGGACACATTATTGATCCAGCCTGCATATCCATCGCAGTCACCACCACAATACCAGCTGGGAAGACAGTGGTCCCTCGCCATCTCCGTGAACGTGTACTTCGTTGGGCTAAAGACTCCAAGCTGGCCAGTCATCCCGGCCGAGCCCAAACTCTTCAGATGCTCCAAAGGCATTACTGGTGGCCTGGTATGAAGAAGGACTCCCGAGAATACATGCACTCCTGTCCGGTTTGCGCACAGAAAAAAAACCCCAACTGGCCGCCCATGGGGACTCCTTCAACCCCTTCCAGCGCCTACCGAGCCCTGGTTTAGTCTGTCCACAGACTTTATCTTGGACTTGCCTCCTTCAAAAGGAAATACTGCTATCTGGGTCATAATAGACCGTTTTTCAAAAATGGCCCACTTTGTCCCCTTACCTGGACTCCCAGCAGCTCCAGAGTTAGCCCGACTCTTCTTAACACACATGTTTTGCTTACATGAACTACCACAAGAAATCATCTCTGTCTGCGGCCCCCAATTTGCCGCTAAATACAGGAGGTCTCTCTGCAAAAAGTTCAATATCACTTTAAACTTAACATCAGCCTATCATCCGCAGGCAAATGGCCAGGCCGAAAGGACTAATCGCTCCTTGAAGACCTTCTTGCGATCTTACATCAATGACCAGCAGGATGACTGGGCTTACCTCCTGCCCTGGGCGGAACTATCCCACAATACCCACATTGCCTCTGCCACCGAAGTTTCTCCCTTCACTGTAGTTTTTGGCCTTCAACCTCGCCTACCCTTGCCGGTTCCACTCACTGTACCCTCACCGGCGACCCAATCTACAGCACAAACCATACGCTGGTTATGGAACAAGTAAAGGAGCGACCCTGCCAAGCAGCTGACCGGGTCAAATGCATCACAAACGCCCATCGTCGGACCGCACCTTTGTTCCTGCCAGGACAAAGAGTCCGGCTCAGCACCAAGCACATCCGGCTACAGTTGCCTTCCCAACGGCTCGCTCCCAAATTTATCGGTCCATTCCCTGTCCTTTGATTCATAGGAGCATTGTCGTCTTACTGCAGAACTTCCTATGACTTTAGCGCTCTAAATGAAACCTCTTGCAACATAACCAAGCTCTAAAACTTGTGTAGTTCATACCAAGGCTGTGCCCCTCACCCAAAGAGCAGCTGATCCTGTGTCAGAGAACATGATCCAGGGATAGTTAATCCTTGGTCTGTGCCCATCAAAGAAAGTGTAATCTAGGGACAACTGGTCTCAGCAAGGTGGGACTTAAGGTGAGGATCAACTGCCCCTGGCTCTGTGCTTCCACTTCAGATTAAAAATAATTGGGACTACAATACATGCATATGTGGAAGGCACTAGCAGGGTATGTGAGGAGGGAGATGGGGCAGCCTCTCTCAGGTAGCACTCATACTGTTCCACCAGCCCCTCTCAACCATGCCCCACCCTAACTCACTCTCTCCGAGTCCAGCACTCCCCTAGCTCCTGCCCTGGCTCTAAGGGTACACCAGGGACAGCTGGAGCTTTGTCAAGGAATCAATGTGACATATCCTTCAGATTTAAATGTTTGCCTATTTCCAGTTTATAATAATGCTAAAATAAACCAACTGGGCCTAGTTCTCGTGGCTGCACAGCTTTTTTTAAGGGGCTGTAGCATTTCAGTCTGGATACACTGCACTGTGGTTAATGAGTTTACAAATGTTCCAGTCTTTATAAATATTGCAGTGTTAGTGCATGCTTAGTCCTTCATTGTGGAGTGTGATAATCTTCAGCCACTTAACTCCAAGATCCTACCTCATTTCAAGAAGGAAAAAAGTTTGAGTTAAACTAATAGATGTTGTGAGAAATTTTGTGGGTGATCTTTCTCCCCCACCCCCTTTATGTTCTTAATAATTCACTGGAGATCAGCCTGAAGGGTTTTAGGGGAGAACATGGGTTCAGCTCCCCTGTGTGGCTTCTCTTCACTGAGCCAGCTTCGCCCAGGTTGCTGAGGAGCCAGCGTTCACAGCTCCTGGGGGGGAGGGAGTCTCAGCCATCAGTCAGTCCTGACGGATGACCTGCATTAGCCATGCTCTGAAAGGTGAAGCAGTTTGTGGTCCCTGGCCAAGGACTGCAAGGACCCTGGGTCATTGCAAATAAAGGTTGAAGGGGACTCCGAATGAGATGCAAGTCCAAAAAGGGCAGGAGGAAACTGCCATGCGGAAAAAAAGATCCTCATTGAAATATTCAGATTCATATTGGATGGAAATGAGGCTAATTCAACTAGAAAAGGATATGAAACATTCTTTAACTGGACAATAATATTGTTTTTCAAATCCTGAAAGGCCTCCATAGAGATACTTATTATTTCTGCTGGTTCATGTTCCTCGGATTGGCGGTGAGAATTATGTTTCCTCTGGGTATCCTCTCTCCCTGTCCCAGCTGGGTTTCTTTGGAGAATCTCCCTTTCCCTGATGCACCACTGGGTGTAAAAGCAGGTTTTTGATCTGGGTGTTTGCTTCCCTCCCTGGCAATAGTGGTTGTGAGAGCTAGTTTGGCTCTGCTTTTTTTCTTTTCCTCACTAGCACTGTTGAGTGTGAGATCTGGTCCTGCTGTCTGTCTTCCTGCCTGGCCTTTGCTCCATGTGTCCGTCTGATCCTAGGAGCTTTAAAGGAAGCCCTTTTTTCTGCTTATTTTCACTTTGATGTTTGCAGAAACCCAGCCACAATTGCTGATAGCTTCTTTAGCTCCAGGCTTGAGGTGGTATATAGTAATAAAAAAATATATCTCAGAACATATACTGGAGAGAGGGGTTGTGATTTCAGGTGTTGATGGGGAAGGGCCATCTGACAGCTCAGGAGTTCTCAGAGCTATTTGAGGGGATATTTTTCTGCAATGCATGTGAGACACACACAGAGAAAATTAGAAAGTATTAACTATCTGAACTTAGCAGGAGATTAAAAGCAGGAAAATGTAAAATGCTGCGTCTTAAAGCAATAAATACAGTATAAACCCTATCCCTGTACAACAAATAGAGAAAGAGGAAGCATGAGAATAAATGCCTGTAGCAGTGCAATAGGACGCTGGGATGCACGGAGCCTGGCAGGAAGCACATCACTCTGGCCTCGCTTCTCTTCTGACATACTTTTTGAAAGCAAACATTAAAACCCGTAGTGAAATTCTGATTGACTGATGCAGGGGTTGCTCTGTTTGACTTACTGGGATCAGGGAGAGAATACAATTGACTGATGTTGAGTGGAGATTTTATGGTCTACTTTTCGTGCTAGTTCACCTGAATGCACAGAAAAAAAAGTTTAAATTATGGTGATATATTTTTGTTGGACTAATAATACATTTCTTGACTAGTAGCTTTTGGGAGTTAGCGCTCTACTGCACCTATGGTCTTGTATTTTTCTAAGACAAGCTGCACAAGACCACCAGCCCATTGATGCAGTGGAAGCCAGACCAGGACTGTCTCAGCTTTTCTCCAGATAAGCAGGAGTCTGTTGATACTCCTGTAGATAACTGTTTCTGTATGATGGCCCTAATTTTATTCTGTATGACCCTCTCTTCCCAGTCTGAGTGCTCCCTTAACATTTTGCCTAGGCAGTCATCCTGGCCAGTGCTCAGCGTATTCTTTCACCACACAATTGATCTGTAACTAATAGGGAGTGAAGACTTACAGCTGCTGTAATGCTCAGGGTAATGATGATTGTAGAGCCAGCACCCGAGCAGTAAGTGCTGAGAGAGAGGAGCAAAAGGAGAAGGGGCGGGGGTGGTGCAGGAGATAGATAGGGGAAGATCATTTTACAGGGGAAACAAAAAAAGCTGAAGCATCTCAGAACTGGAATGTAGCAAGAAGAAAATAAACCATGCATTGAATGAAAAGAAAAATAAGGGCATTAATTTGTCCTCTTAGAAATACAAATTCTTCATGATTCTTTCCAAAACCCAGTAGGAAGAGATGGAAGTGTGTGAGGTGAGTGTGGGGCAGTGAGTCTCACAGACGGAGCATCTTCTGTGCTGGGACAGTCAGGTCCTCTCAGAGTCCTCCGTGCCACCACAGGCCCGGTGAAGTAAAAGAGCCAGGAAAATCTATCCAGAAAGTTATAGTCAGGGTGCTGGGAACAGGAAGGGCCAGGACTTTGGGGAGGAGGTGACAGGGGAGGGTCTCTTCCAGCAGGGATGGAGTTAGAGCCTTAGCAGATGGCTCATGGCAGGAGGGGAGTCAGAGTAGATAAACAAGCAAACAAATGGCAAAAAAAAACTATTTCCAGAAGGCTCAGGATGAGCAGCTCTGGGAATCACTGCAACAGGATCTGCAGGAGTCCCATTAATCCTAGGGGAGGGGGAAAAGCAATCCCAATGTTACAGCAAGACTACACAAGACCAAATGTGGGTTTTACTTGCATTTTATTAAGAATGCTGTTATAAAAACTCCATCCCCAACTAAACCATTTTATGTTGACATGCATAGGACGAGAGAAATCCTATTTGACCATATGCGTAATGTTTTAGTAAGACACTGTTACATAAATCTCCATTATGCTGAAGTTTCAGATATTTCCTCATCCTCTTTCCTTCCAGTGAATTTGACATAGACCAAAGGTCCTGGTTTAGAAAAGGAGCTTCCTAATCAAGTGAAAACTGTTAGACAGTGTCACATTTAGCCAAACCTTTTCAGGTGCACAAAGACTATAATTCACAACAATCAATAATCATCTCAAGGTTGGATACTACTACTGCTGCTACCAGATGTGCTCAGTGCTGTACAGATGCATAAGATAGAGACGGTCCCTGCTCCACAATCCAGTTACTGTTACCAGTACCTGCTCCATGCCTCATGGAGGGGATTTGTCTTTTTTTCCCCTTGTTTTATTCAGATCAGTGAGGAAAATGCTGTCTTCTGGCTCAGTTTCTTATCATCAATTTTTTTTTTTATTAGAAATAGGTGTCCAGGGGTCGACCCAATAGCCCACTGCCATGCAAAGGGCCCTGGGTTTCAGCTCATGTCTTCTGCGATCTGGGTCACATTCGGAGCCAGGGCTTCTGCAGAGGCAGCATTCACAGTCCCCAGGGCTCGGGACTCCTAGGCAATGCACAATGGCCATACCCAGTGGCCAGATTTAATTGTTAAATCACAAGAGGATAATGAGAAATTGCAAGAGGACCTTGCAAAATGGAGACCGGGCATGCTAATGAAATTTAATGGACACAAGTGCAAAGTGATGCACTTAGGAATAGCAACCCAAATTATAGCTACAAAATGCAAAGTTCCACATTAAGAGTCACCATTCAGGAAAAGGATCTAGGTGTCATCACTGAAAATACGTTGAAATATGCTCAGAATGCAGCAGCAGCCAAAAAAGCAAATAGATGTTAGGGATTATTAGGAAAGGAATGGAGAATAAAACAGAGAATATCAAAATGCCTCTGTATCACTCCATGGTGTAACCTCATCTTGAGTATTGTGTGCAGTTCTGGACACCACATCTCAAGAAAGATATAGCAGAATTAGAAAAGGTACAGAGAAGGGCGACCAAAATGATAAAGAGGATGAAACAATTTCCCTATGAAGAAAGGCTAAAGAGTTTAGGACTCTTCAGCCTGGAGAAGAGATGTCTGAGGGGGGGATATGATAGAGGTCTCTGGGGCCGATGCAATCTCATATGCACAAAAACGTGCATCCATGGCATCGAGCACCCAGGAGACATGGCTGCGTGCAGGTAACGAAAACGGACGCTCAATTTTCCAAGCATTCATTTTCCTAACCCACGCACAGCCATGGGTTAGGACAGTGGATGCTCGTAAATTGAGCTTCTCTTTTCCTAACGTGACTGCTGTCAAGCTTTTTTTTTTTTTCATATTTCAGCTTTCTGTGGTTCCTCCTGCTTAGTGTTGCAATGATATTAAGTAGGAGGAACGACAGAAAAGCTGTATTTTTTGCTTTTCTGAGCATGGCTTAGGGTGCCTCAAAACCTAACATCAGCTCTGGGCTGGCATTAACTTTTGAGGGTTAAAATGTGCGCATCGGGTGAACGTTTTTTGTTATTCCGTTGGGGGTACTAGCTAATAGCCTCATCAATATGGCATTTGCATGTGGTGAGCACTATTAGCTATGTGCCGGTATGGACGCACATTTTGGATACTCTAATCCTGATATTGCATTGGGCATATGTGCAGCGTGTCCAGCTGCGTTCTCAGCACCTGATATTGCATCGGCCCCTATGAATGGAACGGAGCAAGTAAATGTTAATTGGATGTTTATTCTTTCAAAGAGTACAAAGAGCAGGGGACACACAAGGAAGTTACTGGGTGATACATTTAAAACTAATAGGAGAAAATATTTTTTTACTCAACACATAATTAAGCTCTGGAATTCACCGCCAGAAGATGTGGTGAAACTATTAGTGTAATTGCATTTATAAAAGGTTTGGACGAGTTCCTGGAAGAAAAGACCATAAACCATTATTAAAGTAGAGTTGCAGAAATCCACTTCTTATCCCTGGGATAAGCAGCTTGGAATCTCTCAACCCCTTGGGATCCTGCCAGGTTCTTATGGCCTGGATTGTCCACTGTTGGAAACAGGATGCTGGGCTTGATGGACCCTTGGTCTGACCCAGCATGGCATGTTCTTATGTTCTTATGTTTGCAGGGTTCCAGATGGCACCTGGTGCATTGTGCCTGGCCCAGGACTGTCTCTGCAGTGACATAGAAAGAGATATAAAACTGGGGAAGAAAATCCCTGACTAGCAGCCTTGCCTGAGTAGCCCTGGTTCCCATTGAGCAGGAAACTGCCAGGTCCCAAAACAAATGTGCACGAGTGCCCAAAGGGAGAGGAAAAGCTTTGCTTAATCTTCTTACGCAGGCCTGTCCCTCTTCCTCTCAAAAATGAAAAGCACTCCAAACATTATAAAGGGCAAATATTTGACTTCTAAATTCTTTTTTTTTTTAATTAAATGTGGGGTTTTATTATTAAAACATGAGAATATGTCTAAATTAGGATACTGACGTTTTTGGCATCTTAAACTGGAAATTTAACTGAATCCCTGAGGTAAAACAAGTTTTGTTTTTAAAAAAATCTCCATTCTTCAATATATTGTAGGAGTAGCTGTATGAAATAATCGTTGTAAGAACAAAGCGGAGATGCGGTAGCCTTCCCCATGGCGAACTCGTCCTTTCCTGTGCCAAGCCCAAGTTTATCCAGGATGGCAGAGAGGGGCAAGCACAAATAATGAAAAGAAGGCCTTAAGCTGCTCTCTGCATAACAGGCCCAGTCTCCCTCATCCACTCTCAGCCCCTTTAACCTAGCCGGGCTTCATTTATCTAGGTTATGTATTTATGTTATTTAGTTAGGTTTTATTCATTTATGTTATTTATTTAAGCATATTTTTAACCATCTTTCCTGTAATATGCCCAAGGCCATTCACACTCTACCATATTGAGCAACTGATCTGGATTAATCAGGTTTGACACTTTATAATAAATTGGTTGCTGTGATAATCCCTGCCTCTTTAACCCTTTTTCTTCTCTGAGCCTGAAACATGAGAAGGTGCAAACACAGGCAAGTGCGGGCATACACCCCCAGGGGCATTTAGAATAATCCCCTTCAGATAATGGTTCTGCTGGGAATGAACCAACAGGCTGGAGGTCTTTCTCTCTAACATACTGCAGAAACAGTGGACCTGCCAAGGCATGTCTGTCCTTCCCCTGCATCATGCTACACAGTGTAAGAAATATTCACACACACTGTATCCCTATAGCTTTTAGAAAAATAAAAGTAGGAACCTACACAAGCATTTCTCTCCCTTCAACCTCACCATTCATTGGGCTGCATGCACTACAGAAGCTATCAGGCATTTCTATCCTTTGCTGGATAATACTATACTGCATAGACTAAGGGACTTACATTTCTATTACTTTTATCTTACTTCTTCATAGCGCCTTTATTCATTTCCCTCCTCCTATGTGTAAGCATTTGCCAGAAAAGGTGATAAATGTTGAAATGTGTTCAGAAAATAAACTGTACTACCGAGGAGCGCTTGTTCCCCTTGACAAGGTATAAGTTATAAAGACCTTTGTTCCAGTTGCAGCAGTAAAGGCAGGGCACTATGGCAGTGTTTAACAAAACAAAAAACTTGTGATCTTACACAATCATGTTGGCAATTAAACAAAATTATTAAGATCTTCCCTTTTTCCTCTGATTTATATTAGACTAAGATTTTTGAAAACTGTTATCTATTTAGACACCCCCACCATTTATGAATTTCAGTAGATTAGGGTGCTGCTGTGCTGATTGCTAACATGCAGGTATCACACTGTAAAGCAAGAAGAGGGTATATATATACGAGAAGTGCGACCTAAGGGAAGGAAGAAGGGAGGACTGTGGTTGAATAAAATGTGAATACTATCAAACCATAACTAAATCTATTAGGGCAAAAAAGGAAGGAGACCTAGGAATAAGATTCAAAGTGAATGCCAAAAAAGCCCAGGCAAGTTGATGTTATGGAATTCAGTTGGTACGGCTGATTTAAGTTGGTAAACAGTCTTCAGGAAATGTTTCCTATATCTAGATGATTTATTTTATGCACTTTTAGAAGTTAAGGGACTGGAGATGTTTGAAGCCATGCATTCCATCTCCGTGGTACTCACCCCATCATTTCACATGTCCTGAACCACAAAGGTCCACATTCAGTCTGTAATCTCAAGATTTCAGGTCTGCACTAGAGTAGACTGCAGGCTATAGACTTCCAAAATAATACTGATTACCCTTACCCTAACACTATTCCCTCTTCATTAACTGTTGGTTGGTTTGAGATGGGTTTTTTGTCATAACAAATTTCATTTTTCAGACTCTTTTCTAAATATGTGTGCACCCTTGGTTACAATCACACCCCTTCCTGAGGGGTTTGCTTTTACGTGCTGCTATAGGTAGGGGTACCACTGTGATGCTGTCTGCGGTTCTGATGAGATTAGCGCAGTAGTGCCCCAAATTACTCCAGAATTGTGGGAATGGCAAAGAGGGAGATTGAAGTTTCCTGAGGGGGCTTTAAAGGAGGCCCCTGGATTTTGTAGCATAGTTTTAGGGTCTGAGTCAATAAGGCTTGTCTCCCATAGACACAGAATGGGAGAAAAGCCTTGGTGAACCTGGTTCTAGTGTCCTTAATTTGTTCACCAAGGATGTCCATAAAACTGAGAGCTGCACTTTTACCAATCTGGGCTTCATAAGCCAGACTATCAAAAAGAGATGACATTCTAGATCCTGACTGAACCTGTGGGGCTCGTTTCTTAAGGAACTTACCTATTTGTACAGATGAGCAAAGAGAGAAGAGAGTAGTTGTGAGAATCCCATTATTTGGGTATATACCCTGAGGGGATGCTGAGTGGAACAGGATGAGAGAGAGGGAAAACCGCTCAGGGATAAGGAAGGCATGGGATCTGATGGACTTTTCTTCCATTCTGAATCCCTCTGGGGGGGGGGGGGGGGGGGGATAGACCTGATGTTCTTACCTCCTCCGTTTTCTGCACCGTTTGTTGATGCTGTTTGGGACTGCGGCCTGTAGGGTAAATAACTGGATAATGAATGAATGAAGGGCCCAAATCTTGATCGGTTTCTTTCTTTTGCCTTTATTTGATGAGCAAAACACGCACAAACAAACAAAGAAAGGAGGGCATTTTCTGGTAAAATAACCCCTTTTTATTGCATTACAAATGACTGTGTTATTAACAAGTTCCCGCTACATCCTGTGACCTCGGCGAACGGCCCCCACCAGGCAGGGGTGCGGGCACGCAGCTGCCGCCCCCCCCCCCCTCCCCGCGCCCTCGTCAGGTCCCATTCCCGTGGTGGGGGGGCCCGGGACAAGCCGACAGCAGGAAGCCTGGGTGCACGAAAACAAGTCTCTTCAGGGAAAGGGAATAGCAAGGGACGGGGACATGGGTGCCTCCCCTCCCCCGATCGTATTTCCCAGGAACTGAAAGGGCCGCGCATCACCCGCGGAGCGTGCTGAGCCCTGCGGGCAGGGTGGCAGAAAAGCGTGCGCACTATGTACAAATGCAGGGCGATGTAAGCGAAGCGGGTTACTCGGGTTAGACGTTTCTGCTCATTCAAGTCGTGCCTTAGCGAGGTTTAACAAGTGCTTGCAGAAGCAAAGGGTGCAGGGCGCACCCGGGCAAAGCCTTCCGTGTCCTTTGCCGAGAGTTCAAGTCTAAAAAGCTACAAATCTGTTGTAGCAGCCGAGGGGAAACCTTACCTCAGCACATGAGAGAGAGGGGCCCCGGGGTCAGATAAGAGTCTGGAAACCAGTTCCTGCTGGGTTTACTCCCAAACAGACCGCTCGCTTTTGTTTCAGACTCCCCCCTCCCCACCCCCATAGTCTCTTGGTGGCCTGAAACAGGGCTTGGGTTGCCGGGGAATTGGGCGCCCATCCTACACTTTGGTGGCCAGGGACTGGATTTCCGATTTCTGCGTCTGGCCGCTCATGCTGGAGGAAATGCTGCTGATCTGGCTGTGCAGCGCCTTCCTCAGGCCCAGCAGGAAGCAGCACTGCGAGCGGAAGCGCAGGTCGAAGAAGGCGTAGAGGAAGGGGTTCAGGCAGCTGTTGATGTAGGCCAGGCAGGTGGCGTAGGGGTGCAGGCGCAGCACGAGGCTCTGCAGGGCGCAGGGGACGTCCAGCACCTCCAGCCAGCTCAGGAAGTAGAGGGTCTTCAGCAGGTGGAAGGGCAGCCAGCAGGCGGCGAAGACCAGCACCAGGCCGACGATGATCCTCAGGAGCCGCTTCTTCTTCTGCTCCTCCTTCCTCGCGCTCTGGAAGTGCAGGGCCACCTTGCAGCCGATGAAGCAGTAGAAGACGCTCATCAGCAGCAGGGGCAGCAGGAAGCCCAGCGCGGTGGTCAGCAGGCTCAGGCCCGTCATCCAGTAGCGCTCGTCCCGGGGGCTGGCCACGCTGCTGAAGTCCATGTCGCACACCGTCCGGTTGCCCCGCACCTGGGTGTCCCGCAGCAGCAGGGCGGGCAGGGCCAGCAGGCCGGCCAGGAGCCAGACGGCGGCCAGCGAGGCCCGCAGGGTGGCCCGGGAGCGCCGGCGCGCGCTGGGGAGCGCGCGCACGATGGCCAGGTAGCGGTCCAGGCTCAGGCAGCTGAGGCAGAAGACGCTGGCGAACATGTTCAGCAGCACCAGGTAACTGCTCAGCTTGCACAGGGCCCAGCCGAAGGGCCAGTGGAAGCGCAGCGCCGTGTAGGCGGCCCACAGGGGCAGGGTGAGCACGAAGGCCAGGTCCGCCAGGGCCAGGTTGCCGATGTAGGTGTCGGCCGGCCTCCTCTTGGGCTTGGCCCTCCAGACCGTGAAGATGACCACCCCGTTGCCCGAGAGCCCCAGCACAAAGACGATCATGTAAAGGATGGGCAGGAGGGAAAAGGAGATCTCCCAGTCCGAGTCATCGCACTGTTCAAAGGGGCCCGTTTCATTCAGCCCATCCATGTAATAATAATAGCCCGAGTCTGCTTCTGCAGGGTAATACATCTCTGCCATTGCGTCCGAGGCTCTCCGGGCAGAAATAGCTGAGCT